>NW_021604721.1:747788-768571 GCF_004785775.1 Grammomys surdaster
ACACACACATGTGCACCCCTGACAGCTCTCCTCCAGTGTACACACACACACATGTGCACCCCTGACAGCTCTTCTCCAGGGTGTACACATGTGCACTTCCTGATTGTGGCATTCCTCACACTGTCCAAGAAAGCACATGCCTGAGTGTTCACTGGCTGATGAATGAAGGAAACGTGATGCAAACACACAGTGATCTTCATTTCTTCCAGTGAACAGGTTGAAATATTGCAATTTGCAAACTTATACACAGGACTGAAGGACACTATTTTTAAAAGAAATAAGCTACACGGAGATATCCAAATATAAATATGTGTGCTTGGGATCCAAAAAAACTGATCCAGCAGATGCTGAAAACAGTGGCTCTCAGAGACTGGGGATGCTGTGGAGGAGGGTGGGGAGATCAAACAGTGTCCAATGAATTATAGTTCGCTAGTATTAAATTTTGTGTTTTATTGTGCAGTCTGGTGACTATAGTAATGACAATGTAGCATAAACTGCAAAAAGCTAGACAGGATTTTATATGGTTTTACTCAATGAAATACTTAAGTTTGAGGAAATGTATAAAGTGAAACTGTAATTTTAAAATCACATAATGTGTGTAGGGACCAGACCACATGGTACCAAATAAATACAGATAATTCCATATCATTTCATGTATTTCTAATGTCTTTGCTACTAAAGCAAAAATGTGTATAAAGGACATGAGCAGACACTTCATCTAATGGCAATATACAAATGGCCAAAGGCAGCCATGGAAAGACGCTAAATAGCTCTAGTCACCAGGAAAACACAAAGCAAAACCAGGGGATGAGCTTCGTGGCCGTAAGAATGTACAGCCAAGGAAAGAAATGGGCAAAAGCATGAACAGGGAAGAGGAGAAACTGGAATGTTTGTACACCTCTGGTGGAAATACCAGTTAGCATGGACACTTGGAAAACAGTATTACAGATTCTAAAACAACTAAGCAAAGCTTTCACAGGAGACAATGACTTCGTGCTGGAGATGCACTATCTGTAACTCAGTTACCTCTGTACAGTGTTTATTGTCTGCATTAGTCACTACCTAAGAGATAGAAAGACTCCAATGTCTATTAAGATAAACAGGCACACACACACACCCCACAAGGGGGAGGGTAAATTGATAGTTGTGTGGATAAATCCTGAAAATGTCATGCTAAGTGAAGGAAACCGAACACAGTACAATAAATAGCGTATGATTCCACTTACGTGAGGGAATCTGGAATAGTCAAATTCATAGAGACAAAGAGGTTCATGGTTGCTGAAGTATCAAGATGAGGGGGCTGGGGAACATTTAATGGCGTTTCAGTTTGGGTTATCAAAAGGCTGTGTGGATGGAGGTCTGTAAGACGTCTCTGTGACACAGAATCATTCGTATACGTGAGCGCTGCTATGGGACTGAGGTTATTCCTCCCCTTTTGTTCGTTTGACTTAGTACGAGTACTGCTTCTGCAGTGTAGGGTAGGTAGGTGTATTCTCCTAGGTTTTGTTCCACTTCCATGACCCCTAGCTAGTATTGCTTTTCTAGCTAGTGCTCGGTGGTAGTTTTACTCTTTCACTCCACCTTTCCCTCCCCCGCAACAGGCTGACAGACGGAAGTGGAAAAGGAGACTATGTTTAATGGGAACAGTGCAGTCCCTGTGGGGAAACATCCCTCAGTGTCTCACGAGGTGCAGATGGCCCGACCTATGGTCCATTTCACTGCATGAGGTTATATCCTGTGCGCGGGCTTCTTCTTATGCTCTAGGCAGCCCAACGTTGCCTTGGGCATAAGACGGGAAAATGGTGGGGGCATTCTTCTATCTCATTAAGGCCTATGTTAAGTTCTGCTGTTTCTGCTCTTGAGTCTCCCTTGACTGTTCCCTCAGCAATAAACACCCTGACTTAGCTGATCCTACAAACTTCTAGGTCATTCGGTTTGTGTGTCCTTACTGATGTCTAGGAAACAGCAAGATGCTCTAGCAAGGCTGTTATCTTACCATCTCAACACAGACCTTTGGAATACGACAGTCCAAGGACAGTCATTTGTTTCAATGTGTGGAAGGGATGTTCTGTGATCTGCCTTAATCTTCAACATTTTCCTCAGAAATCTTTATAAGTAGAAATTTCTACAGGACCTGTACCACTGAAAAGTGGCGTTGGTCAATTAGGAGAGCTACAACAGTTCAAAGCACAACTGTCACAATAATTAAGGATCAATGTGTTGTTCTCTATAAGAAAAGTTATGACTAACTAAACAGGAAATGCATTGGGGCAAACAAAGTAAAATCATGGAATCACAAGTCTGAAGGGTGTGTACTGACCGAGTAATGTCTCCTGAGGACTCTGAACCGGAAGGATGTACAGTCTCTGCCCCGGAGCACTGAACACCCGGAGCCCTGTGCAATAATGGGCTCTATATGCCAAGAGATAGCCTGATTCTGCATCTCAGTGAAAGACAGGAAGGCAAGGTCTAGAGAGAACAGAGTCTTCTGTCAGTAATAGGATGTTATCAGAAACTTGATGTTATTTGGATGTAGTTTATATATGGCTTTGAGTTTAAAAACTGTCCATGGTTCACAAACTGCATTATTTTAAGTGTAGCTTAATTTGGGTGGCAAGTCTCATAAATATTTAAAAACATTATGGGAAACATCAACGTTCTTTAAGGAGGGATCTGAAAGCAACCTTTGGGCCAATAGTGTCTCTAAAGGTGCAAATTGTGAACCCTTAGCTCTAAAAGTTGGTCAAAGAATATTTTAAATTTACTTAGAAGAAAATGAAAAAAAATTTTTTGCTCAGAAATTTTAGAAAATAAAAACCAAAGGAATGTTTGTCCAGTGAATGTTTCCAAAGAAACCCAAACCTGTCATAATTAAAGTCGCATGTAGCTCATGCAGAAATGAGCAGAATGCTGACACAAGCGTCTGTAAACGGTGACGAACAGAGAGAAGGCTGGAGCACAGTGCAACAATCAGCAGGGCAAGAAGAAAAATTCAATGTTATGACAAATGTCTGGTCATCAGAGGGAGAACTAAAGTACACAGCCCGTGTATCCTTCAATGGTGGCATACACACATCTCCCTATGGGTATATACCTACTTCAAGCAATATCACCAAGCAAGCATCATAACTTTTGAGGCTAAAGCTAGAACTGTTGTAACAGAAAACAACTTAACACTTTTTATAATCTTTAGATACAATAACAATTTCTATATTTGGTGTTAAAGGTAACATGAGAATTAAAACCTTGAGGGTATTTGGGATGGGGTTAAAGCATTGAAAATTAAACACTTAAAAACCTAAGACTAATCGGATATGGTGGTGTACATCTGTAATCCCAGTAACCCGGAGGCAGGGGCATAAGGAGGAGGGCAGCTTGGGCTCTACATGAGTTCAAGAGCAGGCGGGGCTACATACAGAGACCTTGTCTTAAAGACAGCCAAAGACTGTGGGTGTAGCTCAGTGCCAGAGTGCTTGCCTAGAGTGCTCACAGCTTGGGCTTGATCCTCAGCACTTGGGGGAGGAGGGAGATCATTGAAACCTGACTGTGTTTACAGCAAACCCTGGAGAAGCAGTCCAGAAAAAGTATAATGTTGTAGAATAAGAGTGAAGATGCTCACAAACAGGCATGCCAAAAGTCGAGGGTAAAGGAGTCATAACTACATTAGTCATAACTTGTGTTACAGAGAGCAACACACTGATCCTTCCTTATTGTGACACTTGTTTATTTTAAACTACTGTAGCTCTCCTAATTGACCAACGTCACTTTGCAGTGGTACAAGTTATATGGGAATCTCTACTTACAAAGATTTCTGAGGAAAATGTTGAAGAGTATAACAGGTCACAGAACAACCCTTCCACACACTGAAACAAATGATGTGTCTTTGGACTGTAAAATTTCTTGCTTATCAGTAATAAGCAAGGAAATGCAGTTTTGTCTTTAAAACATGTTATGTGTTGTAAAACCCTTTGTTGACTATCTCTTCTTACTGTATGGATTTAAAACCAATTTAGGAAAGCAACAACTGGTCAGAGATTATTTTAGCAGGAATATTTACTGTTGCAAGACAAATCCTGACTATAAACAGCTGAGAAGCATTAAAAAAATCTGACCATGTGATTCCACCTGCAGAATTTATGCCAAGTCTCCTAATTATATTTTTACACAGGAATCTTTATAGCAATATTGTTAATAATAGTGAAAAGTCACAGCCATGTGTTTAATGGGGTAAATTCATATATAGCTACAGAAGAGCATTCTGCACAGCCTTTTAGGGTCACAGGTTTAAGAATATCTGCTGACCTCTTTCATCCCGGTACTTGGGAGACAGAGGCAGAGGCAGACAAATATGTATGAGTCTGGGTCCATCTTAGTCTACAATGTAGACGCTACACAGTGAGGTCCAGGCTAGCCAGGTAGACTCTACACAGTGAGGTCCAGACTAGCTAGGTAGACTCTGCATAGTGAGGTCCAGGCTAGCCAGGGATAAACAATAAGACTCCATTTCTGGACACTTATGTTTTGTTCCTTTTACACTATGCATTTTCTCCATTTTTCTAGCAAAAACTTCCCCAAGTGAGAGAAATGTTGAAATTTTGATAGTACATGTCAGAAGGTTTTGCCAGTAAGTGTCTTCAGAGGGAACCACCCTGATAACATTTTGTGGTTTTGATATAGAAACATCTGCTTTCCAGGGTGAATATAATCCTGATGCCCTGTCAGAGGCGTCCTTAATCAGAAAGACCAAATTGCTTTGTTCTCCTGCAACATTACAAAAAATGCGTTTCACAACCATCTTCCAAACAGAACTGTAAAAGTGGTGCACTCTGGAGTGTGCTCTGGCCATTAGAGAGCATGGAGTTGCTTAACTTGCTCCAATTATGCCAGAGAACAACAGTGAACGTCTGGATGGGCTGGCTTAGAGATCTGAAGACTGGGGTTCCAGCTCTGTTTGTTCCCTCAGCTACAGGTGTGCTTTGGAGCTAATGAGAATCATAATCGTAATTACCACTGTTATTATTAACCACGTGATGATCATGTATTGCTTTCTGTGGTGCTTTATTATCTATAGCCCTCATAACTTCTTTTCTCAGACTATTAAATGCCCCATTTCATTGATGAAGAAACAGAGGTTCAGGGAGCTTGCTGACTTCTCCAAGCTGCTAGCTTCTAGGCTGTAGAGTGAGGTGTAATGATGTTTCTGGTTTGTTTGGTTCACTGAAGCACTGACCACCCCCAGCAAACACAAATTCAAGGCTTCAGTTTATTTTGGAGGCAGTGACTTTCTGCTGTGGCTTATCCAAAGAAAGATGGCAATGGCCACCATGAACTTATGTATGAAACCTTCAGTTTGCTGGAGACAGTGTGCTACATTTATTATTGCAATTTAGAAAATTAAAAATCCAAAATTCTGGGGCCAGACCCTAGCTCCTGCATGCACTAACTATTGGGACATTGGCTTTAATTTCTCTAGGTTCCTGCCTCTTTATCTGTACAGTGGGACCAGAACAATGCCTAAGTCAAAATTTATTAAGAGAATTTAAGAGAACTGTATGTAATGTGTTTATAGCGGCATTTGGCATTTTAAAAACATTTATTTATTACTTGTATGTGTTTGTGCCTGCCTGCATTATGGGCACTGCAAGTGTCCTCAGAGGCCAGAGAACATCAGATCCCTTGGAAACTAGACTTGCAGAAGGTTGTGAGGTGTCACCGTAGGTGTTGGGAACTGGGCATGAGTCCTCTGTGAGGGCAATGAGCATGCTTAGCCACTGAGCCATCTCTTCAGTACCTCTAGGACCTATGTAGTGCCACATGTGCTCATCACAGAACATACAAACAGACAAGGCTAATTACTTAGCCCGGGTAGTGTTAACAGGTAGAGCTGCTGTTGTATTTCTGCACATCCAGTTCACATGTGGTTCCTTGCAACCAGACCTACACCTCTAAGAAATGTTCCTGTGTACATACTAAAATACTAGGACCTTCTATCACCTGGTGTTCTATTTAACTTACATTAACCTGAAGATGGATCAGTGGTATCACCTTGCTCACCATTCACGGCTGAGTTATTGATGGAGGATATTTGAAAGCATTTCATTTTAAAAATGCTATTTTTTATTATTCTACCTCTTGTCATCTCACTAAGCATTTTGTGACAGATATTAAAGAATAAAGGGCCCATGAATAATTAGGGTCAAATCTAAAAACAACTCTGAAAATATAATGATTGTCTACGTGTCTTAACTCTTTCTTTCAAGTATGTTACTTGCCTAGCAAATACAGAACCTTAGACTAGCATATCCAAGGTTCTGAGTTTGCACATCAGTGCAAAACAAGACAAAGCAGAATGTTTTCATACAAGGCAATAATAGACGTTTTCTGGAATTGTTATCTTGTCACTTTCAAGTTCTCCAGCATTAACACTCTCTATTAACACTGTAACCTCTTAGTAACAGCACGTGAAGTTCTGATCACACACACACACACACACACACACACACACACACACACACACACATCTCTGCCTAGGTTCCTAGGTATAAACATACATTAGAGGTTTATAAAGTCAGAAAACACAGTCCTATTTTATGAGGAAATACTAAGTACACGCACTAATGCGCAACTCAAATGAGTAAGCACATGCTAATTAATTAAATAATAAAATATCTGCTGCTAGGTTGAGAAATGCTGACTAATTAAATAATGAAGTTCTTGGCAAAATAAGGATTTCTGTCTACTAAGTCAGATGGAAGTGTTAAGATGAATATGCATGGACATACTTTTCCCCCAATTTGGTTGATTATTATATTTCTTCATTGTAATTCAGAAAGAGTAATGAGCTACCTGCCAGGTATCATGCTGGCTGGGTAGAATTTACAAAGATATTAAGGGCCATGCTCTGAGGCTTCTGGGCTATGAAGGGTAGCTTTTGCTACTCTTAGAATGTATGAGCATCTTTCCCTAGTGCGAGACTTTCTAGATTTTAAAACATAGAGTCAATTATTTAGTCGAGAGTTCAGTTGCATCTCAACCACCCAGCCAATGAATTAACTCATTAAAGAGCTAATACAGTGAGAGTAGCTGAAGTGGTTAGTGTTTCCAGAGATTGTCTGCCCCAGGCCAGGCCATTTTCCCTGAAAATACAGCCATAATCATGCACATGTCAAAACTCATTTGGAAATTGATAGTGGTTTTGAAATTGGTTAGTACTTGTTTAAGAAAAGGCATTGAGAATCTCTCCAAGATGCACCCCCCTCTTTCTTTGCTTTCCTCTAAGTGCCCAGTATCTGAAGTGCTTTGAAATCGCGTTGCTACACTACATCTTGAAATGGTGTACCTTATAACTAATGTGAACTTTAAAAAATAAAAAGGTTTTGTTCTTCCAAAACTGACCTAGAATGGAAACTTAAGAAGCCATCCCACATTACAAAAGCGTAACCAGGTCTCATGTTAGACTTGAAAGGCTCAGGATATTTAATCTTATTTACATTAAATAATAGAATAAAAAAAATCCAACAACGCCTAGGGCGTTTTAAAAGATTGTTTTTGGAAATAAGAAAAGCTTAATTTAAGCAGTAAAGATAATTATCACGCTTAAAGAAGAATAAGCAGCAGTGAGAATCACCAAGGGCCATTTTACTATGAGTCATAATGCTATGTGGTCAGAGGTATACTTTTTTTAAAAAAGAATATCTTTTGGTGGTTTTCTTCTGCCTCCAGATTTTTCACAAATTGTCATTACTTTCTGGGGCTGGGGCTTTCATCTCTAGAAGATTCACTACACTAGAGATATAACCCTTGTGGTCTACATGCTATACAGGGTTGATCATACATATACATGAGTCCCCTGTCATGTGACCTCCTCAGTTCCTTTCCCACTCCATCCTGTCTCATGTGTAGACACATAAGATGTTCAGTGCATAAACAGGATGGCCTAGTATGAAAAGCAAGAAGAGAAGACAAACTGAACTTTTGTGATGGAAGGTTACTGTACTCGAGCATGCTCCCTTTTACTTAAAAAACAAAAGTCAATTTTCCCACTAAGACAGTAAACAATGGCTCTCTGAGGATGGTCTGAATACTCTTGTTCATTGCATTTGAGAAAGCAATGAATTAAAGAAGCATTGTGAGTAAGAACTTTTGAGTGGTCAGAGCATATGCCAGAATACTTGGCAGTGCACATAAGGTGTATTCACGGTTTATTTCATTCGCACCTTGTAGAGTCCTTGTTAAGGAGGCCACTGTAATTGGGTGGCAAAGAAAGGGCAGAGTGAAGAGTTGACAGTGTTTTCCTTCAATATCTCAGGAACAAAGCACCAGCCCGTGGGAGTGTCTGTCAATGGATAGCATATCATTAGCTGTGGTCATTGTGGTGAGCAACAAACCAGTCCAAAGATTAGACTTACACCAGTTTAGGGTTGGAATAATTAATGTAACAAGCAGCCTTTATGTACATGTGGACAGAATGGCGGGGACTGGATGGGATCAAAGCTTATAAATGAATAGTAAGTAAATAATAAACATTTAATGAGGACTGACTTCTTGCCAGGCACTTTGGTCGTCCCCTTCTCCTATGATTTTCTGTTTTACAAATGAGGAAATAGAAGTTCCTAGTTACTGAGTGGCTTTTTACAGTCCTTGTAGAAACATAGAACGCCAATGTTCCAAAACTAGGATGAAAAATGTCATCTCAAAGGGCTTGAAAAGAGGTAAAGCCCAGAGCTAACGCAGTCATTCAGATTAGACACTTGAACAGTATATGCAGTATGGTAGAGTTCTTACGGAAGTGGAAAGCTTGAGCTAACCTTTCAGAGGTAAGTAGCACAAGGGTCAACATGACATCATCATAGAACTTTATGAGCCATGGAAGAGTCTCACAGCCATTAAGATTGGCTGTCTGCTGTAGTTTAGGGCATGAAGCTATGTACATCAGAAAATTTGGAGAGACAGTAACATGAGGCCCAATGGGTTACAGGTACTCACTGAGAACTGGATTGACTGATACAGGTTCCTTGGAGACAGTAAATCTTACACTCACTTCTAATGGAATATTAGAACTTAGATAAGCACAGAGGAAGAAAGATCAACCAGGTAAGCCATTGAATTGATGGCGTGGTTTAGCAGTCAACGGCATCAATGTGATGCTTACAGACCAGGCTGAAATGTTTGAGTATTTTAGTCAAAGCTGCTAACAATTAAAAGTTGGGGGAAATGTGTCAGCAAAATGGCTTAGTGGTAAAGTCATCTGCCATCAAGCGTTAATACTGGATTCGATCCCCAGGACCCGAGTAGCGGAAGGAGAGGTTTCTGTGAGTGCTCGGGAAGAGATGGTTCAGTAATGATGATGCAGACAAGACTCTGTGAAGTCAACCACGTGCCATTGACAAGGCCAAGGGGGGGAAGAGACGCAACATCTAGGACTGGAATATGAAGTGTGTTAAAGCAACTAAGCTGTACAAATATAGGTTTGGCACAGGAAACAAAACAGGTCAGGGGAGAGATCTAGGACCTACTGGACATAGATGGAGGAGAAGAGGACAGAGATGAAGGAGGTGGCAAGACCTTAATGATGACGCTATGGGAGGATATTGTTTTTCTGTCTACAAAAGAAGCCCACTGGTTTAGCCAGGTGATCTAACATAAAGTCATTGAGCACAGGGAGAGGAAGGGAGTGCGTTCAACCGACCTACCTAATGCCCATCTGCCATTTCCCATAGATTGTGTTTGTTGACACCTTAAGATTTATAAAACTGGAGTGCAGCATATAATCCTCAAGCCATGGGCAGTGACGTAACAATCACACTGTACTTGTTGCTGCCAGCATAAACATCAACTGGTGGTAGCTGTTTATAATTTACATGAGGTTTTGATAGTAATGTATAAAATATGAGATGACATTTTAAAAATATATACTATTATTTAGCATTGAAAAATAAATGAAATTGTGTATAAAGAAAAAGAAACATTCAATATTGGTTACACTTCTTTTCCATGGCTTGTGTAACAGATTTATACGAACTTGGTTTAAGATAGCATGTGTTTATTACCATATATTATTATAGATCAGAAATCTGAGAGGCTTCACAAGGCTAAAATTTAGGATGTAGGTATCGCTCCATACAACTTCCCAAAGCCCTGAGGTAGAATCTCTTTCTTTAACATTTGCAGCTTCTAGACTCTGTCCATATTCCTTGGCTCACAGTTTTTAAATTCCACAGTAGCAGACTGACTGTGTAGGTCACATCTTTATAATCTGTCTGCTATCTGCTGTTCAAACATCTTCCTCTGATTCTGACTTTAGCTTGGGAAGGTTCTCTGCCTTTAAGAACTCATGTGATTAGGTTAAAATCACCTAACAAAAAAACAGAGACAAAAAAAGGTCAAAACCAAACAATAACCAGCCAACCAACCAACCAATCAAACAACAACCAAACAATCAAACAACAACTAAACAACCAAACAATAAACAACAAACAAATAAAAACCAACCAACCTATAAGCAACTAACCTACAATCATCTAACCAAACAACAATGAGCCAATCAACAACCAGCAAAACAACAACCAAACAACTAACAACCAAATAATAACCAACAACCAACCAAAGAACCAACCAATAACCAACAACCAACAACCAATCAACTAAACAAGCAGCAAACAAACAAACAACAAACAAACAAACAAATGACAAACAAACAGATGTCAAAACAGAAACAACAAGAAGAAAACCCCCAGGATAATCTCTACATCTCAAAATTTTTCATCTTAATCACACAGGCAAAGTTCCCCTCCTAATGTCTTCTAACATTCAGAACTCAGGAACTCGACCCCCCCACCCCCAGAGAGGCCATGACTCTGTTCAATATGTTGTAAAACAGTGTTCTTTTGAAGATGGACAGTCCCATGCTTTCTTTCAAAGCAATGACCAACATTTTATACAATCTCAAATATGGATTATCACAAAGTCCACGTGCACAAATTGCCTTTTATTAGAGATATATACAGGAGATTTTACTGAAAATCAAACAGTACAACAAGATAAAGCAAGAATGTCATCATTCTTGAGCAAGATATGAGCTGTTACAGATCCTGGAGGCTCTTGTCTTAGCACAGCCTATCACAGGGCTGCCAACTATCTGAGCAGTATATCCTGTCAACTGGAGTCTGAGTTAGTCCCTTGGTGGCTAGTTCATTAGTACTACATTTATATTTTACTTTCATAAAACTCCTCTTTTGGGCTCTTGACCTCTTTCTATTATAAGACTAGAATAACAAGTCTGGGTATGTGTTATTCCTGGGCCAGAGTACGTTAGTGACAATTTCCAGTGTGGGTGGATCTGAGGTTCTGAAGGTTGAATGAATCTTTCCAGTTTGCTTTTCTATCAACATCAAAGGCTCTCTTGTCACAAGTACCCCACTTGCTTCAGCTTCATGGCTATTATGTAAGAAGTTCTCAACCTTAAGATCTTTAACAGAGGTCTTCTTTCATACACTTATGTCTTCAGTTAATTAAAGGAAGGCTTTTCCCACTAACTACCCATGTCAGACCTGCACAGGAGGCTTCAATGTGTGTTGACATATTGCATTTAATCCTCAGAGTGTATCCTGGGGCCACAAATGCCAGCCCTATGAGCTGAACTTCATGTATCTCAACCATACCCTCCAGCGTATCACTCCCCCACACTACAGATAAGATTTAGCTGTGTTTAATATTGCCCATACTTAGCAATATCAAACCCTTGTCAATTGTCAAAGATCTGTCAATACGAAGGTGCCTGCCCTTAGGTAGATGTAAGCAATATTATAATGTTTTCAGAGCCCCTAAGACGACCACTATAAGTAAATGATAGTCATTTACACAACTTGACCTTCTTATTTCCACTTTAGAAAGGCTTTTAAAAGTTGTATTATATAGAAATTGCAGCTAAATCATCCGTTATTTATATCTAATTCTCTAGTCCCTTTGGATTTTCTCAGTAAATCCAAGTGTTCCCTATAGTACAAGCACATGACTAAAAAGAAAACATTACGCACTGGAAAAAATTAATTAGCTGCTTAGATCAGACATAGGTAAATAAAATAATATAGAACAAATAGCTTGTTTATGCCAAAGTCCAATCCTCTTCCAGAACATCTGCTTCCATCTGCTTGGGCCCCGTTTGTATTAGCCCTTTCCTCAGGCACAGAAGGGGGATTGGCTGATAATAAATGAAAAGACATGGTGCCGGGTTTCAAAACAATTTCAAAACAATTGAACTTCAGGAATAGAGACCAGGGCAGAGACTTCCTGCTGGGCGGTAGGGTAGGGGCTAGGGTGTGACACTTAGCTGGTTTGTGTGAGACCCTGGGTTCCACCAGGAGCACAAGCAAACAACCAATAGAAAAGGGAAACAAATTCCTAGATTAAACCTTTTAAGAACAATTTATCAAGCCAACTTTTAGGTAATTATAGGCCTAGAAACAAGAATAAACTTTATATTTTTAAATTTATTTTTATGTTATATGCATGGGGTTCACTCTCTTTGTGTGTGTGTGTGTGTGTGTGTGTGTGTGTGTGTGTGTGTTTCCCATGCTATTTTTTCCCTTTTTTCCCCCTCTCTTATTTTTTTGCTTACTTTTTTTTTAGTTTGGTTGTTTGGTTTTTATTGGCCTGTTTGTTTTCTAAAGAGAGAGAGAGAGAAAAGGCCTGGAGTTGGATAGATAGGGAGGCAAGGAGGATCTGGGAAAGGATGAAGGAGGGAAACCTGTGATCAGAATATACTGTATAAAGATTATTTCAATAAGAAAGAACTAATATTCCATTGACAGCGATGTTGACTTCTCCTGGAGAATCATTTGCGTGAGACCTTATTATTTATGGTATCTCTAATGGCATGTAACTATAGGGATACATTCTTTAAGGAAATGTGTGTGTGTGTGTGTGTGTGTGTGTGATCTGAAGGGAGCATTTCCTTCCAGTTCAGGTTCAGCACCTGATGTTCATAGCATAAGTCGGATATGGTGGAAGTGTTTACTCCACAGAATTTGAAAGACAACAGAAATCAGAATTATCTCCTTAATTTATATCTCCCAGAGGAATAAATGCATATTTTATTGCTCAACTAGCATTTCGTTTTTATCTCGGCAGACTCTAAGCTGGATTCGCTGAGCAAAACCTCCAGAATACGTAAGATCACACACAAAACAGAGATCTGAATAAAGACCTTAGTGTGTTTCAGGAGCTGTAAAGACTGGGGAGACGTAAGGGAGGGGCAGCTCTTCAACTCCTGGCAGCTACAGCCCGGAAGAGAAGCCAGAGAGCCACCAAAGAAGAACTCACGTGAGGGAAATTCTAGCTGGTTAGGAGACACAGCTAGGAGAACATGCAGGAACAGAAGGAGGATTGGACTTGGGGAAGGACAGAAACGCTTTTCTGATAAAGTGATCACAGGCAGAGGCATTAGAGACTCAGTGGCTAAGAGCACCGGCACACAGTAGGTACTCAGGGAAAATAAGTGGGGAGGTAAATCGGTTCTACTGGAATCCCCACTGAGCTTTGACCGCCATGATCTGGATAACGCAGGGTTCTTAGATTTCAAAGCTGTTTTCAGCTGGAGATGTCTTTTTTGACTCCTCTAAGTTCCCTCTTAAAAGTTGGTTTCCAGGGACCGTTAGCACCTGCTTGCTGGAAGAGCTCCAGCTCTGTGGGCGATCACACGGCAGGAGGGCAGAGGCCTGTAGCTACACAGCAACCACGCAAGTCGCTGTGGTTTGCCTAGTTAAGGAGTACGGGGGTGATTTTACTTTAAAAACCCAGAAACCCCAGGCCGTGGGGTTGTGACGCTATCGACTTTCACGTCTGGATGTGGTGCCCATGTGTACTTGTGACTCATGTTCCATCTTGTCCCTTTGCTATGCATTAGTCAACGGTAACATTTTCTCTGTTTAAAACACACACACACACACACACACACACACACACACACACACACACGCAGAGGACCAGGTTTAAAGTACTAGAACCTGGGGATGGCTCAGTGCCTAAGAGGACTGGCTGTTCCTCCAGGGGACTTAGGTTCCGTTCCCAGCACCCACATGCTCACAGACATCTTTAGTTTTGGTTTCAGGGGAATTGATGCCCTCTTCTGGCTTCCTTGCACACCAGGCATGCAAGTGATGCACAAACATATATGTAGGCAAAACACTCATACAGATAATATAAAATAATAAAAATTTAGAAATAATTTTTAAACAAATCCAAAATCGTAGAACTTGGTCTTTGAATGCAATGACAGCATATTTTGCTCTGAGCAATAAAGACTTACTCTAATACTAACTGAAGGTGCTTCTTCGAGTTGTTGATAGGGAAGGGGCAAGGCAAAGGCAGCAGAACATAAACGTACTTCTGTGAAGTCTGCTATGGAGACACCTTCTGGGACCTGTTGTTGGAAATCCTAGTGTCCTTGAGCAAAAAGGCACAAGGCCCACACTAGGGGGCGCACCGGAGTAGATCTCTCAGGTGGAAAAGGATAGAGGAAGGTTACCCTCTAGGTCAGGCACCCTGTGATCCAGCTGTGCTATCTTGGTCCTCTTAGATCTCAACATCCCTAGCTCTTTCTTTTTCCCTGACTTTCACAAAGGGAAAAGAATGTCACAGGTTAGTAGGAAGTAGGGTCACACGCCTTTAGTCCCAGGACTTGAGAGGCAGAGGCAGGCTGATCTCTGGAAGTTCAAGGCCAGCCTGATCTACATAGTGAGTTCCAGGATAGCCAGAGCTACATAATGAGACCTTGTCTTAACAACAAACAAACAAACAAACAAACAGAATTTCCCATTTCAAATTTGTATGATTATGCCATCCTTGTAGAAACTAAAGCCTAGCACGTAGTCCTGAGTAACCATCAGGGTCTGTATGCTAATGGTTTGATTCATGCCTGTGGATGCACTAGGTGCGAGAACCTTTAGAAAGTGGGTTTAATGGAAGGAAAGTTGTCTCTGACCCCACTAAGTGAAGGCACTATTAGGATCCAGGCATTTTTGTCTCTTTCTTTGTTTCCTGAAGTAAGAGCCATGGAAAACATCTATCATGATAGACTGTATTGTCACAAGCAACATGGCCAGGCAACCATGGACTAGAACCACCTAAATAGTGAGCTAAAAATAAACCTTTCCTCATTTGGAGATTTTTTTTTCAGTTATTTTGTCTGCAGACTAGAAAGTTGTTTAGCATGCCATCATAAATTCCCTGGTATAATATTTAATCACTGTCCATGATCAGAAAAACCAGCAACAAAACAATCCCTACGAATACCATTAGTGCTTTTACAGTGATCACAGATCATTTATAAGTCTTTCAATTTGCCTATCATGATTTAATCCTCTCAGAATGCCCTGAGGGAGGTGCCATACCTACTTTTGTTTTTGTGGGGTTTGTTTTGTTTTTTGTCTTCTTTTTCTCATCTTAGTCTAGCATTACTAGGAAGTAATGGACAATTACTTTATAGTACTTTCTAAATCTCAGATTAATTTCCCAGTTTCAACAAGTTAATAAGCTTCCTTGTTTTCTTCCAAAAGTGGCTAAAATTAAGTAAAAAAAAAAATGCTATTCTTTAAAATGCACTGTTTTACCCCAGGCGTGGTGGCCCCACACATCTAATTGTTACACTGTTTTTGGAAGGCAGAGGCAAGCAGATCTCAGTGAGTTCGAAGCCAGGCTGGTCGACATAGTGAGTCCCAGGCCATCAAGGCTGCATGATGAGACCTTGTCTCAAACAAAATAAAAAGCATTGCTTAAATATAAAGCTGTTTGTTTGTTTGTTTGTTTGTTTGTTTTTTAAGAAACTGGTATTTAGGGCTGGGGAGATGGTTTAGCAGTTAAGAGCACTGACTGTTCTTCCAGAGGTCCTGAGTTCAATTCCCAGCAACTACATGGTGGCTCACAACCATCCATAATGAGATTAGATGCCCTCTTCTGGTGTGTATGAAGACAGCTACAGTGTACTCATATTAAATAAATAAATAAATAAATAAATAAATAAATAAATCTTTTTTAAAAAGAGAAAAAGAAACTGGTATTTGTTTTCTAATTAGTCTTATCTTCATTTTTCCAAATAGCTTAACACCAGAAGCTACTGACAATCTCTGGTAGCAAGCTGGACACACTAGTCTTAATTAGGGAGATACTGAACAGGCAAAGATAGTTCCTATCTGCTTTTGGACCAGGCTGTGAGCTCAGGTATGAGGACAGTCAGCATAGTGGAGTCCAGTCACCCTGACATTCCTTTTTGGTACATTCCACTCTTCCTTTCCAAATTGTTCAGGATCTTTACAGATCAGGCATGACCTCCCTGACTGCTCTCAGGGCATGGTGCCATGTATGTGCAGAACTCCCCAGACCAGCATCTGCCATCTCAAACCTGAGGAGGGCTCCCCCTTGCTGTTATTTGGGATGCTGATGTACATGTAGTGTGGAGGAAACTTTGTTTTACAGAAGGATGATTAAGTCATTTGTCGTAAGACACCACATAAAAGATCATCAGACATCAGTCACCACCAGAAGCTAAAGTTCCAGGAACATTACCCAGGATGCATCAGTGAAGATTCCAGGAGCGAAGAGCAAGCAGTAGGAGTGACTTTGATGACAGCAGTCAAGTTAGGCACAAGTTGCTGGCTGGGATTCCCGTGTGATGATGCACTGACAGCAAAGGCTTCTCCAGGTCCTCTTCAGGCTTATGATGCAGATTTTCCTCCCTGCTCCTTTATAGATGTATAGTTGTAACAGAAATTCAAAGTTGTTCTATCTAAGTGGATTTCTGATATAAGAATGGTCTTCCTTTTCAGGACACTAAAGATTCTTATTATTATGGAAGTTTCTTTTTAAGTTAGAGGAATCCAGAACTCCTGCATGGATTCTTCTTTAGGTTGCCTGGCATATTCAAGTCCAAGTTATCCTTGCTTAGTTCTCACTCGTGGGATATTTAAGCAGAATTTCCTACAACTATGGTTACCTGTGGGATTTTATAATCCAGAATCTATAAGCACAATAGTAGAAATTCTCATATGACATGTAATATAGAAACAGGAAGTTCAGAGACTTTACCTAATTCATAATAAATGTAGAATCAAGTCAATCTGGGGGAACTTACTGTGTCAACAAAATAGAAATCATGGAAGGGAACTACCCATGTGGAAGTGAGAGAAAGTCTTTGAGTGTGTCCTCCTATAGTATGCCTGTGACACAAAGACAGTTCAAAGCAGGTGCTTAAACTGACTTGTAATTTTTATTCCCAATCCAGAGTTTCTACCTTGCCTTTGACCATTCGGTCCCCAGATAAAACACACACACAACCTTTATATTTACAATAAGCCTTTACAATAAGCACAATATCTGGGCAGATATCACCCCTCTATGCTATTGGAATCTACTTTCCTATCGATAACACCGAATTATTACTTACTATGTTTCATCTGAGCTGCTCTTAACTCCAATTGGCCAGCCCTCATGGCCATGTTTTCATGACTCACCTAACCCATAGCGTCTGCTTCCTCCATTCCTTTTCTTCTTCCTTCAGGCCTGTGAACCCTAAAACCTGCCTATGTCTCTTCTGCCCAGCTATTGGCTGTTGGCATCTTCATTTACCAATCAGAAATAACTTGAGAGCAAGGTCACATACTATCACTTGGGTCTATGTGCAGACTCTGTCATTTCTGGGGCAACCAGGTCCAGGGGGCCCACACTTAGCATTAAATGCACAGCAAAAGACCAAACCTCAACCCTGACTGATATAGATTGGTCCATCCCTAGAGTCAGTCTATCTGTCCATCCACAGTCACAGATAATTTTTTTGCTGGACATGTGATATCTTCTACTCTAGCGAAAAGGAAGGAGAGAGTAGATAAGAAATTGACTGAAGACCCTTTGGCCAAAGACTTTAGTCTTTAAAGAATTCAAGGCATGAAGAATAAACATAAATCTATCATTATTGCTATTTTAAAATATTTGGACACAGAAACATACATTGATTTTTTTTCATAGAGATTGGTTTTGATATGTGCAGATTCCCTACTAAGAAAATTATTCTAGTAGCTAATGTTGAAAAACAATCTGGACTGGAGAGAAGGCTGAGAGGTTAACAGCACTCACTGAAAGAGGATTTCTCAGAGTTCCAGGCCAGCCTCGGCTACATAGTGAATTCCAGGCCAGCCTGGGCTACATCATGAATCCCAAGTCAGCCAGGAATACACAGAGAGTTCCAGGCCAGTCAAGGCTACAAAGTGAGTTCCAGGCTAGCCAGGTCTACATAGTGAGATCCCATTTCAGGAAAAATAAAAACAAAACATATGTATATAATTAGGACCAAGAGATGTATGTTACTGATAGTTTAGGTAGGTGGCCTTAAACTCGGAGTGATCTCTCCAGCCCCGTGAGCTACATTTCTTACTGATTTTTCTAAGGATTATAAAAAACATAATCTACTTATTTATTTAAAATATTATTTATGTAAAAATGTAAATTTAAAACAACCTAGTGACTTAATTTAAATAATATACAAATAATTTTCGCCAATGAGACTCTAGTCCTTCTCTGTATTAGTCAGTTTGTTAAGATGTGAGCAAATGCCTGAGAGAAAGAGCTTATGGGGTGAGGATTGACTTTATTGTGATATTTATGTGGCTCATGTTTTCAGACATTTCAGTCTTCAGTCCTTGACTCTGTTGATTTGGAGCCCATGTTGAGGTAGAACACCGTGGAGGCTGGAACCTGTGGAGGAGGCTGTTCCCTCATAGCAGGCATGAAGCAGAGAGAGAAACAAACAGGCTCATGACAAGATACAGCTTCCAAGAAGACAGCACCCTTGTCCAACTTCCTCCAACTAGGACCCAACTCCTAATGTGTCCAGGACCTCCCAAACCAGCACTTCCAGTTGGGGACAGTCAACATTTGAGCTTGTTGGGGACAGCTTATATTTCACCCACCCGTAACACACTTCCATTGTGACATTATTGTTATACATTCTTAGTGGTCATAAGCCTTGTCGTAAGCCTATCAGTACCAAATTTATTGTTACCATTGATGCCCTATAGATTAGTCAGGACCTTCCTTCTTCCTTCCTTCCTATTCCTCCCCTCTTCCTTCCTTCTTCCTTCCTTCCTATTCCTCCCCTCTTCCTTCCTTTTTCCTTCCTTCCTCCTCCCTTTTTCCTGTCTCCTTTATTTTTTCTTCCTTCTTCATTTCTCCCTTCTTCCTTGGTCCTTTCTTTTTTCATTCCTTCTTTCTTCCTCCCTTCCTTTCTCACATCTACCTTTCTTCCTTCTTCCCTTGTTTCCCTGTGTAGCTCTGGCTGTCCAGGAACTCATCATGTAGGCCAGGCTGTCCTTGAACTTTCAGTGATATCTACGTGCCCCTGCCTCTTGGCTGATGGCCCTTTTTAAAATTTCTGTTCTTCAGCTGCGTAGTCCCAAATTAGTAAATTCTCTCTTCTGCCTGTTCACATTTGTTGTTTGTGTACACAGTGAAAATTTCATTATTGTCCTTTTCATTTTTAGAGGTTAGAGCTTCTATTTAGGGTTTCATGGTTATTGTTTGTTTATCTGCTTGTTTGTTTTTATCTGGAGACACATGATGTCCAATATGGCCTTAAACATATGGACTCAGGAAGTCTTTTTATCTTATCCTTGAGCAACTGGGACTAAGAGTATGTTCCACTGTGCTATTTATTTAGACCATTGTGAATCCATTTTTATGTGTATGTGGTGGTGCATACCTATAGCCCTAGAACTTAGGAGACTAGGGCAGGAGGGCATCATGATTTTCAGGCTACCCCAGGTTAGCTAGAAATTGATGGCATACTAATCTTATATTTTGCCCTTAATGTTATGCTATGCTGTGCTATGCTGTGAAATGCAATGCTATACTATTCTATGTATGTATGTATGTATGTATGTATGTATGTATGTATGTATTTTTAAAGAAATCGCTTGTCTCTATGTTGCCCAGGGTGAACTTTAACTTAGAGATCAAGAATTCTTCCTGACTCATCTTTCCAGGAAGCTGGGACCTCAGACACACACCATTCTACCTTCCTTACTTCACTCTTTAGCCATGATGTTCTTCAGTTCTTTGTATACTTGCACTATAGCTGATTTGAGGTTTTTTTTTTTTTAACTTATTCTATTTGTATGGGCATTTCACCTGCATGTATGTCAATGTATTTTTGCATGTGTACCTGGTGCCTTTGGAGGCCAGAAGAGGGCATCAGAATCCCTGTAACTGGAGTTACAGAGGGTTGTGGGCTGCCATGTGGATGCAACAAATTGAACTAAGGTCTTCTGGAAGAACAGCCAGCACTCTTAACTGCTGAGCCATCTCTCCAGCCTTGAGTTTTGATTTGTTCTTAAAGGAAGTTCGAATTCTGCCTTTCCTCAGAGACAGCTTCTATTGACTGTCATCTTCCTGTAACAGAAGCCAAGCATCGTTATTTCTTTGTGGCCTTGGTACTTTTGGTTTTGTTGTTTAACACTGGTTGTTAAAAATATTATAATGTAAGAACTCTGGAAATCACACTCTCTCCTTGCCCAGGGTGTCTTGCTATGGCTGCTCTTGGCTTGCTTAATAACTTTCCCAGCTCATTCTGTAAAGTCTGAAAATGTTTGTCTTATGTGTCTCAGCTTGCTTAGCCCACTGGTCAGCTAATTAATGGCCAGGGATTCCCTTAATTCCTTGTAGAGTATGGGTTCTACCCTTTACTGAATGACTCTCTCTCTCTCTCTCTCTCTCTCTCTCTCTCTCTCTCTCTCTCTCTC
>NW_021604721.1:768671-821066 GCF_004785775.1 Grammomys surdaster
TCTCTGTCTCTCTCTCTGTCCCTGAACCACACTTTCAACTCCCAGAGTTTTTTTCCATGTAAATTTCATGCCACATAAATCTACCATGTTTCAAATTAATAACATTTTTTAAAAATCTTCAAAACAATTTAAAACAAAACTCAGTATTTCTTCTCTCTAGTTTTTGCAAATATTGTTTTTCAAATAAAAACAACAGCCTAAATAAATAAATACAGCCAGGCAGTGGTGGCACACATCTTTAATCCTACCACTCAGAAGGCAGAGGCAGGACGATCTGAGTTCAAGGACAGCATGGATAGTCTACAGAGTTCCAAGACAGCCAGGTCCACACAGAGGAACCCTGACTCAAAAAACTCATCAAACAGACAAAGCCGTTGCCATTCTTGCTGTGCACATGCATCCTGAAGACTATGTCACAAAGCTTACAAATACTTCTCCACAGAAAGAACTGCTGTTCATAGCAGATGTGTCGGGCTTACATTATTCTTAGAGTGTAAATAATTAAGCAGGCAGAAATATTGAACAGATTTAAGTATATACATATATTGATATAAAACATGTTACTGTGAACCACAGTTGCAAGGATATGCTACAATATTGCAAGGCGCCCTTCAGCATATGGAGCAGTGGTTTGCAAGGCATTTAAAATCCTCTGATTTGACATCATTTGTGTGCGTCCTGAGGCATGATTAGACAGTTAATGTCCTTCAGTTACAATAAAACTTCTAAAGAGTCTAACTATGAGAACTAACTGTAAAGCGGTATTTAATCTAATTTAAGATAAAGGCTTTAAGTGAAATTTATGGATAGAATCTGGTGATCCAAGTTCTCTCCTTTTTTTAGACACCTCATTTCTTTTCTTTTCTTTTTTTTAAGTAGCAAAATACAAGTTGAGTTATTGATTTTTCAAGAGGTTGAGAGGGAGAATGATCTTAAAGGGATTCTGTGAACGTAAACAGCATATTGAATTATTTTCAATATTTGTGACTTGTGTTTTCCATGTGTCACACAGCTAGCAATGCCTAGTTAAATCAGTGCATAGTCTAAACGAACCAATATTTTCTATCAGGGATATGTATTATCGTATTTTAATGAGTACATACTTGTATTTTAATCAGAAAATATCAATAGCTAGTTAACGAACAATCTCATGATATCAAAATGTTACCTCGAATGCTAGGGAAACAGATCAGTATTAAAGTGCCTGCTTTACATGCACAAAGATAAGGCCCTAGGATCAATCCCTAGTACAACAACAACAACAACAACACACACAAAGAACAATGAGGAAAGGGTCTAGTATTTGTGAAAGAGCATGTTTTCTAAGCTATGTCTTTAACTCTGACATACTGGCTTTATCTCACTGAGTGGGAACTGTCACCGTGTGCAACAAACTTTCTTCATAGTGTGGTGACAATCTCTGAATCTCTGTGATAGGGTAATCTATTGCACAGCTTTACAATCCACCTTTACTTTCGAGACCTAAGAAATGCCCCCCCAACACTCTGAACTCTATAACAATCCATGCAGAAACAGTGTCTTAATGCTGTTTAGAGTTTGTCTTTTCTTAGGCTAACAATTAGGTAACGGGGTGGCTTTTTCCTCTTCATTCTTTCTGGGTTGGTATCTACAGCCTCTGTTTTGAGCTCCTGGGCATTGGGGAGGGAGACAGAGACAGAGACCAAGGAAGAGGAGGAGCAGAAGGGAAGAAAGGAAGAAGGAGACTGGAGAGAAGAGGAAGGAAGGGGTGGGGGAGGAGAGTAGAGAGAGAAGGAGGAGAGGGAGGAAGGACTCTGACAGACCAGGGAGTAAAACATTACAATAATGACTGTATTCACTGATGAACATGGGTTTTCTTGGTCACCTCACAAGTTCAGTAAACACATTTTTTAGGTGTTTCTGAGTCACAGAAGTAAGCACAATCCAAGATGAAGCTGAACTCATTGCGCACGTGTCCACCAGGTAGGCAGCACTTCTGTCTTAAGTTTGAGTTCCAGTTTTCTTGAGCTTCAGGGACCTATATCAGCTAGGCAGGGCCATTCTCTGAGACTGAGCCCCAGCCATGCTAGGCTTCAAGGTTCTAACAAGTCTGGCTTTTGGGTGATAGTTTCCTGTTGCAGGATATTTGATCACATTATGAACCCTGTGATTGTGAACTGGAAAGACTTGTTTCGTTTTGTGGTATGTCTCAGCCCTAGCACACACCTTTAGCCCAAGAGCTTTCTGTAAATAAGAGCTAAATAAAGTCAACTATAGGCTAAGAGGCAGAGCAAGCAACTAGTTGTCAGAGAGTGAATATAAGAAAACCAAAAATGAGAAAGGAGGATCTTTGAGTTGAAGGGCATTTAAGATAGTATGGAGGAGAGGGAGCTTTTTCCTTCTGGGATGTCTGTAGAGTAGAAGTTCAGCTGGATGCTTTCTCTGCCTCTCTGAGCTAGCAGACTTACACCACAGTGTCTGGCTCCTATGTCTTCATTTGGTAAATTTGGTATGGGATTTTGTTTTAAAAACAACAGTTTCTGGGACTACTCTCCTCTGTGTGGCTTCTATATTCTATTTTGATTTTTAAAACTTCTCTAATATCTGATGAGTTTCTTATCTACTATATTAACAGTTTTCAGTGATGGACACCGTTGTTTTCCTGAGTGAGCTCTCAAGGTGCCAATGTGGAGCCACCATCAGACTGGTTCCAGGAGGGCTTGGAAAAGTAGCCAAAAAAATTCTGTCTGCTTGGCTGAGGATTTGGTGGAGATAGAAAATAAGCAAGATCTTGGTGAGGTCTTTAATTGTTCGCCCTTAAACTCAACATCCAGGAGGCAGAGACAGACAGATCTCTGTGAGTTTATATTGTGAGTTCCAGGCCAACCAGGGGTAAGCAGTGTGATCCTGTCAAAGAAGGAAGGAAGGAAGGAAGGAAGGAAGGAAGGAAGGAAGGAAGGAAGGAAGGAAGGGTCATTTTTCAACCCTAGTCTTCTTATATCCTTAAAGCACCTTCTATTAATTAAGCCATATCAGGAGTCCGATGGTAAAGGAGCAAAGACTTCACAGGCTTGGTCACACAAAGGGCGGCTATGGAGCTGAGTCCTGATAGCTCCTATGGATCTCAAACAGTGCACAGCCAGGTTCCATCACTGCTTCAGGTGTTGTCATATTCCTATGGAAGGCATTAGGGATATGGCAGCAAATAAAACTCAAGACGTTCTCTGCTTTCAACCTCCCCAGGATGGGCATCAAGCAAAGAGTACAGAAAGAACATTGGGTCTTGTTTTATGGGAATATTTTCAGATAATAGCAAAAACATTAATCCAAGTGTCTGCAGAAAAAGTATTGCTGGGCCAGTCTTCCAGGGCTCAAACATGATCAATCCTGGTAGAAATTACTAAAGTCTCCAAATATCTGCAGTCACCTACTGTCCAGGGCAGCACAATGGCATTCCACTGGAGCCCCTCCCACTACTGAGTGTTCAGTTCTTAGTTGCTGTTTTCTTTAAAAAAAAACCTACATTTGCTCTTCCTCCTCCTTTTACCCATTCCCTTGTTTGTGATGAGCCAATAAATTTGAAAGCTATTGACTCAGGATGGCTTTGATGACACAGCTACCCCAGGGTAAGCCCAGGAAGAGCTAAGAAAGACCCTGTTCACACTCCAAGAACACACATCATTAGAAACCAAAATAAAGCCAAGTTTAATCTTTAAACTAAGTTGTTATGACTTTTGTCTCCTGGTATACTAAAGGAAGAAAGGAAAATAATTCTATTTTTATATCTTAATCAAATACAAGTTTAAACAAAAAAATATAAATTGATGGACAATTACATGTTAAAAGTAAAGTTGCTAACTTATTCTATATAACTAAGGACAAATTCGGGTTTCAGGAACAAGAAAAACCCCTAAGCAATCTGTCAGAAAACTGAATAGTCCTTTGTTTGGCCCTGTGCGCTTTCTAATGTAGGGGGATGTTACTGGTGTGTAGGTAGGTCTGAGGTAGGTCTTTCCAGGTTCTTGGCCTCTGATCCAAAGAGTTGAAAACAAGGGCTCACAAGGCTTTGCAAAAGAAAAAAAATAAGTAGTCAGGTCAAAGTAATGGATTGCAGATAGATACTCAGAGCAAAGTAATGGATTACAAATAAATACACTGTGAAGGCTGACAGTGTTCAACAATAGTATGAGTATTTAAGAGGTCTGAGTATTGTTCAGGGCTTCCACTTATAAGGTTCAAAAGGAGGGATGCTACTAAGGGAATAGTCTGGGTCAACCTCTGTTTTGGTTAATGGATTAATCATGGAATCATTTTTTACTACTGTACATGTCTCTTTCCACAATGCATCCGATTTTCATGATATGTACAACCAACTGTATACATAAGCATAAAATGCTAAGTAGGGATTCTCCCTAAAATTTTACTGGAAGATGCAGTTTCACTTTACTGCATGTGCACCCCAAACCAGTTCAGGCTGGATCAGCCTTTCTGTTCTTCCAGAAGCGTACAATGGAAATATGCTTAACTAGAAACTTTCAAAATGTGTTTCTTACTAGGGCAGGGGAAACGTATACTGTTCTTCAGAAATGGAGACATATGAGACTTGATGCAGGTGTGGGTGTTAAGAGTCTAAGGTTGGAAGGTGCACTGTGTCTGCACAGGGCAGGTAGGTGAAGGAACTAGTCTGCCAAGTACAAGGTGTGTGTGTGTGTGTGTGTGTGTGTGTGTGTGCATGTTTGTGTGCAAGCATAAACAAAATAGACAAGCTAAACTATCTCTTATACTTGCTTGCTTCAAAAGGAGGATATGGTGGTTTGAATAAGAATGACCCCTACAGGCTCATATATTTTAAATGTTTGGTAATCAGAGAGTGAAACTGTTTGTATTATAAGGATTAGGAGGTGTGGCCTTGTTGGAGTAGATGTGGCCTTGTTGAAGTAAGTGCGTCACTAGGGTAGGCTTTGAGGTTTCAAATGCCCATGCCAGCCAGACCCAGCCTCTCTTTCTCTTTCCCTTCTCTGTCTCTGTTCCTCTGTCTCATTTTGTCTATCTGTCTCTGTCTGTCTTTCTGTCTGTCTGTCTCCTTCCTTCCCTCTCTCCCTGTGCCTATAGATCAGGAAACAGCTCTCAGCTACCACCCCAGTGCCTGCCTGCATGCTGCCATGTTCCCTGCCTAAAGAACTAAACAACTAACCCTCTGAAACTGTAAGCCTCTAATTACAAGTTTTTGTTAGTTAAATAAAAGTTGTCTTAGTAATGGTGTCTCTTTACAGCAATAGAACAATGACTAAGACAGAAGTTGGTACCAAGGGTACCAAGTTGCGGACCAACACCAAGAGTTTGGGTATTGCCAGACTATGCTGCTTGTGAACTTTGGGACTTTGGATTAGGAAAACAGTTTAACACTTTTGTAGGGCTTAATGGGACATTAGGGAACACGGAAGACATTGGTGCTTAGAGGACTGTAAGTTATGGCAGCCCAAGAAGTTTTGGAGGGGAAGAATATCAGTAAATGACCTAGAGACTATTCTTGTGATATTTTGGCAAAAAACTTGGCTGCCTTTTGCCCTTGTCCTAAAAGTCTGCCCAAGGCTAAATTGAAGACTTGTTGGATTTATGGCATTGGCATTACCATTTGGCATTGGCAACTTCAAGATAGCCTAGTATTAACTGTTGTATGGTTATTCGAGAGCATTCTCAATCAGATCTATGATGAAAAGCAGCAAGCTGGACAAGGAAATACAAAATGTATAGCTTGAGGAGGGAAAGTGCACCAGGACGTGTAAGGGAGCCAAGTCCAGTGCTCCAAGAAATGAACAGTTTAAATAAAAGCACGATGCTAAATGGAATAAAAGCACTGGTAACCTCCAGGCACGGCCCTTCCCAGCTAAGCTTTCAACTTGTGAAGAGTAATTAGAGAAAAGTTCACACAATGAAGGGAAACTGATGGAAAGATGACCAAAGAAGTGGACCAAATCTAGTCCTATCAAGTGACAGAACTTGGAAGATTTGGCCTTGTGGTTCTGCATTTAGAGTCAAGGATACAACACAGGGGTTGTGGAATCTCCCTTTGTGGCTAAGGAAAGCCTCCAAGGTCAGGAATATGTCAGAAGTGTCCCTTCACTGAGGCCCAGAGAGGCCATTGCATATTACCATAAAGATGAAACTTGGATTGCCTTGGAGACCTCACATTTTAAAGATGACAGAGCCTTGGGATTTCTGCCATGGAGAGCTGTTAACGGAGTGTGGAACCAGGTCAAGAAAGAAAAGGGTGTTGCAGTCAACAAAGCTGAAAGGAGTTGGAGATCTGATGAGAAGCCCTTTGTCACTGACATGGAGATGCAGAACTTAAGAGTTTGCTCTGCTGGTGTTAGGTCTTGATTTGGTCCAGTATTTCCTTACTATGCGCCTTCCTTCCCATTTGTCATGGTAATGAATATGTTTTGCCGTTGTATTTTGGAAGTACATGATTTGTCTTTTTATTTTGATTTTTCAGGGGATTAAAACCAAGAGACTGCCTCGAATCTCTAAAGAGACTTTGGACTTTTAAACAGTGTTGAGATTGTAATAGAATACGGAACTTTTGAAGTTGAACTGAATGCATTGTTTTTCATTATGATATGGCTACAAGACCATGAAAGCCACCTGAAGCATGAGAGAGGTATAGTTTCAATTTTAAAAACTTGTTCTGTCAGCTGAAATTTAAGAATGTGGCAGGACAAAATGTGTAGCCTCAGTTTAAAAAAAATCATGATCACAGCCAGACTAAAGGAACGATTTATTAATTTTTCAGGCAAGCTGACAGCTTGTCTTTGTGTGTCAATGCCACAGAGGTCAAAACAATGTTGTGTGGACTTCTGAAAGGTTTCTCAGGTTTGTTTGTTTGTTTGTTTGTTTGTTTCCCAATGTTTTCCTATGGTCAAGACTGAGCATGCTCTTAACACCCATCTGGTCCCATCTCGTTATTTATTTTCGTGGCTGAGATCTGAGTGACAGGCACATTGAGACAACTGAATCATCTCTCTGCAGCCATGACTTTCTTACCAGGTTGATTCTCAAGTAGATTTGGGCATTTTAAAACAACATACGTTGGACAAGATTAGTCTTTGTACGATATGACATCCATCTTCGCAATGGGTGATGGGATTTTATGTTCTCGACACATGAAGCTTACTAGATAGTAAGTTGACATGCCGCTAAGCAGTTCTTTTCTTCCTGGTTATCAGGTTAAGCCACCAGAATGAAGCTGAAAGAATGTCATCAGGAGAGCTTACTGGACTAGGGCCAAAGTCCCACCTTCCCATGATGCCAGGATTTTCTGACAAAGAAGCCAAGTTAGATCTTGTCTTGATAGAGAAGTCAGAAAGCTCCTGACATCTGAGAAGTGAAGAAGCAAGCCGAGGCTGACACTCATTTCTTCATGTTCTCTTCCTCTCCCACCTTCTTCCCTTTCTTCTTTCCTCGTTTGTTTTTCTTCTTTCTTTGTATATACATATATATTTATTTATCTAATCTTTTTCTGGTGATGAATTTCAAACACATACTAGAGCAGCGGCTCTCAATCTTCCTACTGGTGTGGCCTTTTAACACGGTTCCTTATGTTGTGGTGACCCCCAACCATAAAATTACTTCTTAACTACTTCATAACTATGATTTTATTTCTGTTATGAATTGTAAATGTAAATATTTGATAATGCAGGATAGCTGTTATGTAACTGATGAGAAGGTCATCAAATCCAAAGGAGTCGTGGCCTATAGGTTGAGAAACCGTGTAAACACCCACTCCACATCCCTTCTGGTCTTCTGATTTTTGAGACCAGGTTCCATCTCATTACCCAGGCTGGCCTTAAACTCAGCTTCCCAAGCACCGGGATGTGCCACTGTGTTCTGGATTGCTACTTTTGTGAACCTAATACTCCATGGAGAACCATATAAAATACAAGAAAATTTGGAAAGATATGTTTTACCCATCTATTTTTACAAAAAAAAGCACATTGTTACATAAAATTAAATTATATCCTCTAGTCATGATAGCTCATGTGTTTATAATAGTATATATTTATAATAGTATATATATATATGTATATATATACACACACACACACACACACACACACACATATATATATATAGAGAGACATTGTTTCAGAGATGTAAGGAGTTTGCAATGTATTTTAAAAAATATCTAAGAATCTTATTATCCTATGCACAGTAATTACATAAACAACTCTAGACATGTTTTATTTGGTTTTAAGGAAGTGAATTATGACTTGCTGTGGTCACACACAGAGAATTTGGGAAGTGAGATGTAACTGAGTTGGAATTTAGTTGGAATGCAAGGAGAATATCCTCACTCCGTCTTCTTGAAATAGTTTGTAAATGTTAACATGTACATGTGAGTGCCACTTTTAGCTACTTTTCAGAGAGAATTCCCTTTGATTGATGCCTAGGAACACTGTGTGAATGAAAACCTTATGTGTAATCTATAGGCTGTTTGGAGAGTTAGCTACCTCATCATACTGATAGTCCACACATCTCCTTGCCTGCCTTCCTCTCAGCTTCTTCTTTCTTCTCTACCACACCTCCTATTGGTGTAAATCACAAAATTAACAAAAGAAAAATGCCCAGTGATTTAGTCACATCCGAGTCTTCTTTCATCCAAATTTCTGTAGTATTGAAGTCACTAACTTCCCAGTGCTGAAAGTGGAGCACAGTGGAGTCTCCTGTGTGCTGCTCTGCTTCTGAGCTACATCCCTAACCCTGACGTTTGAAAGATCAATACACTCGTAAGTTGTCATAGTAACTTTACGGCTTATCTGCTTTCTATTCTGGTTAAACCATTCATTTTTGGTTGTGTCTTGGATCAAGGCATTGATTCTCAAAGGGAAGGTCAAAGAGATTTTACTTTTTTCTGTCTAGCTATCCTTACTGATATTACCTTTCCCCATTATATGTTTTCTGTTTACTCTTCTGTACACTCTATTAACTCCTTCCATGCTCTGTTTTATACTTGAAATATTTTCCTATCATTTATAAAGGTTTGTTTCGTTATGTTTATTTGTGTGTGTATGTGTGCGTGTGTGTGCGTGCGTGCATATGCATGTGCATGTGTATGCCTGTCCATGGAGACCAGAAAAGAGCTGTGGAGTCCCTGGACCTGGAGTTACAGGTGGTTGTGAGCCACCAACTGTGAGTGCTGGAAATCAAGCTAGGGTCCTCTGGAAGAGCTGGAAGCAATGACTGCTGACATCTCTCCAGCCCCTAGCTTGCTACCTAAAGATAAAACTAAAGGCTAGGTAGCATAGTTTCTCTTAAAAGGGACCCCAAATCCAAAATGCTTACTTTTTTTAACAGACAGTTTTTCAGAATGGGAAATTCGCTGTTTCCTAATTCTTTCATTCCATTGCTGGGAAACCTTCTTACATTGTCTTCATGTTTGAGAGGGAGCAGCCCCTAGCAAACGCCACTCTTCTGTAATAACTGAAAATAAGTGATCCCTTAACCACGGAACAGTTCTTAAAGTACCTGACCACTGTGTTCCTACCTGCGCTTATATCATATGCTTGGTTCTTTACTCTCCGTGACTTTGTGTATAATCACACAGGACCCAAGTCTTCCTGTTTTAGTTCATTTGGGCTGTTATAACAGGAAGCAGTGAAATAGATGGGACCTATTTCTTTGTTTGTAGATGTCCATCTTTTCTCTGAGTCCTCATATCTCCATATGGCAGAGAGCCCCAGGGTCTCTTTTACAAGGGGTTATCATTCTTAGTTAATTATCTTTCCAGGTCTTTACCTCCTAAGACCATCACATCCAACATTAGACTCTCAGCACACCAATCGGAAGGACACATGTTCAATGTGACATTTTCTTTCTTTGGCTTCCTGCTAACTCAGTGTTAACATTTATCTGCTTATACAGCTTTTAAATGTTTTAAAGTGTCCAAATCTGTATACATTGCTTATAACAATGTGGGTACAGAGATTCCATTGCCCTTATATTTCTTTCTTTTGTGTGTATATATGTGTGTATATGTTCATGTATGTGCATGTGTGCTCATGCTACTTTTGTGTCAGCTTGACACAGTTAGAGTTATCCAAGGGAAAGGGGCCTCAATTAAGGAAATATTTCCATAAGGTTGGCTGCAGCCATGTGTAGGACATCTTCTTAGTGATTGATGGGTAGGGTGCAACCTTTTGTGAGTGGTGGCATCTCTGAACAGGTGGTCCTGTGTTCTATAAGAAAAATAGCCAGGAGGAACAAGCCAGTAAGCAGCACTCCTCTGTGGTCTCTGCATCAGCGCCTACCTCCAGGTTCCTGCCTTGTTTGAGTTTCTCTCCTGGCTTCCTTCAATGATGTGAAAGTGTTAAATCAGATAAACCTCTTTGTCCCCAACTTGCTTTGTGGTCACAGTGTTTCATCGAAGCAATAGAAACCCTGTCAGAGACAAACTGTGCACGTGTGCACATGCATGTGAAGCCCAGAGCTCAATCTCACGAAGTTTCTGAGGCACTGTCTACCTTGTCTTTTGAGACAGTCTTACTGATCTGTCTGGATTGACAAGCCGCTGAGAGTCTGGCTGAGCCTGTGTCCCTCCAGCACCACCCCACCTCTACCTGGACTCCAGCACTGGGGTTACAGGTACTCCCTGCTGGCCCAGCTTTTGCTCTGAATGCTGGCAGTCAAACCCAGGTGCTCAATGCTACACAAAGAGTACTTTTTCAAGTGAGCCATTTTCCCAAGCCCCAGCCCTTACATCTCACAAATGTAACACATCAAAATAATGGAGAAAACTGGGAAAGCAGTTTCTTCTAAAATAATTGTCAAGGTAGATATCAAGATAGGACATTTAAAACAACTTTCTATGTGGAAAATTAACCTATATTTTTTATCTTTTGATGTAATCTATAAGGATTTTTTAAAACAGATTATGTGAGAACAGTTTAAGCAGTGAAAATATATTTTCAGAGCTAGTGGAGAACTCTCTCTCTCTCTCTCTCTCTCTCTCTCTCTCTCTTTCCCTCCCTCTCTCCCTCCTCCTCCCTCCTCCCCCTTCCCCTCCCTCTCCCTCTCCCTACCTCCTCCCTCTGTGTGTGTGTGTGTGTGTGTGTGTGCTTCTTCCATCCCAGGAGTGTGACAAAAATAAGCAGGAGGGATCAACTTAAAGGGGAGGGGTTTATGCTGGGGCCTGGCTCCAATGTCAGCCGTCTCTGGAACTGAGATAAGACAAATGTGGTAGAGAAAGATATGATGGCCTCATGGTGGGAGTGCAGAGGGGAAGGGCAGAGGGGGTGGAGAAGGATGGGATACACACTTCACGGTTATACACAAGTGATCTGTTTCCTTTAAGTGGGTCACACATCCTAATTGCTTATTCAACTATGACTATATGAGTGTATTCACCAATTGGTGAACTCAGGCACCTCACGATTCTGTCCTTGAGTTCTACTGAAGGGAGCACCTAACGCATTTGCTCAGGGAACACGTTATATCCAGATTACATGGATTTCTTGCTTTCACATTCAGAGATGATAGATGCTGTAATCCCAGAGCCACAGAAACGCTCAGCTCAGAAGAACCGTAAGACCATGAATAAGATTGTATAAGCACAAATAACCAAGCATAGAGGAGCAAACGAGGGTCACTGTGAGTTAGCAGCCAGAGGAGACTCAGAGTCTGTGAGTTATAGGCAGATATTCTTTTTATTTAAATTAAATTGATCTTTAAAGGAAGCAAAAGTGAAGTTGCCCCGATTTTCTCATCTTTATAAAGAAATTTCCAGTCACTGTTTACACTGGTAAGTGATGTGTAGTTTTAGGCTGTCTGGGACACAAGTTAAGTGCTGGACATTTGTCATGACTTGAAGGCCACCATAGGCTCACAAGAATGGATTCTTTCTAGTGACTTGAAGGACAACACAGGCTCACAGTAATGGATTCTTTCTGAATCTCTTGTCTTTCACCCATTGCTCTATATTGCTTCCTACATCTGAAGGATGTTTCCAGGCTTTTTCTTCTGAGATACTTCCTTTCTAAACATTAGCACACCCTCAAAACACTCTTTTGCCAAAGTAGAATGAGCTGGTCAGAAACCATTCCTGTTTTATCAAGCCGACACTCCTAAATTCAGGGTTGAAAAGAAGGAAGGTGGGGATAGTAGAGGTGTAAGGCTGGCTCTTTCTGTGTTCTTTTCATTTACGCTGCCCCGTGTCATAATGTTTAATGTCATTTCCTGATAAGCACATTACTGGTCTTGAACAAACAGCAATACGCTGTGAAATATAGTATCTATACATCGAAGCACATCAACATGGGTTAGTGTGTTACGAGCACGGAAACAAACTCGTCTCTGCCTTTGCTTGTTCTAAAATACCTCGGAGGGAATAATTAATTCTTTGGAATTTTTTCAGAAAACTCTCATGGAGAATTGTTGTGTTTATTAAATTTGGTCAGGACGGCCCTGGCAACATGATGAGTCACCTGTTGTTTAATTTCCTGTTCTTTCTCAATTACTAATCAAAAGGTAGCCTAAGGAACAGGTAGTCCTTAAGGTAGATTGGAATCAATTATCAGCACAATCAAAATGAAGAAACACCATAGTAATTAAAATAATCATAAACAACTCTCACATTCTATCTTGGGAAGCAGAAACTTTATCAAAAGTTTCATTGTTGAGCTGTGGCATTTTTTCTTTTTAAGTATAAAGCAATTTCTTAAAACTTTCAGGCAGTTGATGTGTTGGGTAATGTGAAAGAGCAGAGACTACAGAATTTCATAACGTGAGTTTTCTAGTCAGAAAACCAAGTCTTTGCTACACACTCACCTTCCTGGATCATTTTAGTATTACATTTCATGATGATCGAATAAAAAGCTCTTTTGTGACTTTCCATGATATACCCAGGAGGTAGTGTTTAGACTTGTGGCTTGGAAGCAAATCTCATGGGAAGCCTACTTCCTACTCTTTGATTTTTGCCACACAAATGATCACAGTTAGTTGTACTTTTTTAACCAGTTAATCAATTGACATTGTTATAAATCATGAGTCTATAAGCATGAAGCTTTTTATTAATACATGTAGCTATTCATCACCTATGAATTTTTGTATTAGTAATTATTCAAGTTATATATTGTTACATGCTAAATCATGATATAAGCCAATTCTGTAGTCTGAAAAAGTGTGTCTTAGTTAGTGTTTTCATTGCTGTGAAGAAATACCATGACCAAGGCAACCCTTATAAGGACAACATTTAATTGGGACTGGCTTTCAGGTTCAGAAGTTCAGTCCATTATCATCAAGGAGTGAGCATGACAGAGTCCAGACAAGCATGGTGCAGGAGAAACTGAGAGTCCTACATCTTCATCTGAAGACAGCTAGGAGAAGGCTGACTTCCAGGCAGCTGGGATGAGGGTATTAAACCCATGCCCACAGTGACACACTTCCTCCAACAAGACCACGCCTCCAAGTAGTGCCACTTTGTGGCCCAAGCATATACAAACCATCACAATGGGATATACTGAATGGCCAATGTAGAAAAAGATTATCCACCACAATGCTGATAGAAAATCATAAGACTAATTGTTGCCCAGCCTTCTTCCTTCTTCTGCTCTTCTGCTGCAGAAGGGCTGGGGCTCTCTCTCTCTCTCTCTCTCTCTCTCTTCCTTCCTTCCTTTCTTTCTTTTTATTATATTTTATTTTGTTATTTATATTATATTTATTATATTATATTAATTTTATCTATATTTCTATCTATTTACTTATTTATATTTTGATGTGAATATAAACCTTTTAGTTACATCAGTGTGGTGATGTGTCTCCTAACTAGGTTCAGAAACAGTTCTTCCCTGGATAACTCTAAAATCAAAAGTTGTGAAATAAGGAGAGGGTTTTTTTTTTTTTTAATGAAAAGGAATAGAAAAGTTTGTCTAATTAGATTGACTACTTCCTCAAGAGAAATCAAAATTAAAAGCAAAGTCTTCTAAATGAGCCCTGTCACATGCATCACATCAGTACCGAGTAACCTCATTTCAGTGTGAACCTTCTCACATGCATCACATCAGTACAGAGTAACCTCATTTCAGTGTGAACCTTCTCACATGCATCACATCAGTACAGAGTAACCTCATTTTAGTGTGATTGTCTGGGGAGAGTTTGCAAAATCTATGGTCAGTACAGAGAACACACTTCTGTGTGAATGACCTTTGTCCTGTTTTCAAGATGAGCAATACCTTCAACTCTGCATACATTTACACTTCACTTAAGACATCTAGTCAGAGCCCTCTGCAGAGGTGGAGGTGTTTCTGACTGACACAATCTTCTTCTTGCCTTTTCAGAGTTTCTCCAGGTTTCATCTCCCAAATGACATACTGATAATATACGTCATCTGCTTTTCAAAGACACAGAGCAAGACAGGGCAAGGAGGGGAAATTCCTCCAACAGTTCCGTGTTTTAAACGACTTTTAACGAGAGCAGAGGCCCCTTTACGACTTTAAACCCTACCTTTTATGCGTTAAATTTTTTATTCACAAATTTTCTTTACTTTGTATTTTTTTTCATGAGGTTTAAAATGCTTTTCCCTTTGATTTTTTTTTCCCACTAAAATTCTGTTGGTGACTTGAAACATTCTGCCCTGTGGATATAATTCTTTCTCATCGTTAAAGGACCAAGTGCGACCCTAAGTGATGTACACACAGAAGCTGTTCACAATGACACCTACAAGTAGACAGATGAGACACCTAAAATTTGTGTATACACTAACAAGGGGGTATACACTCAGTGTGGATTAAGACCAAGATAGACCACAAATTTACATTTAGGCTTTCACTGAAGTACTCCTTTTAGGAAGAATATTACATTCATGAAGAAAAGCTGAGCTTTCCAGATGGAGCAGGCTAGTGTGGCAAACTTGTAGTCTCAGCTGGTCAGGAGGATGTGTCAAGAGATGATATGTGCCTAGGAATGTGAGAGCAGCAAAGACCACACAGCAAGATGTCAGAGAGAGAGAGAGAGAGAGAGAGAGAGAGAGAGAGAGAGAGAGAGAGAGAGATTTGAGATGGGTTAGATACATCCTGGAGCTCATGGAAGTGGTTTTGTTTTGCCTAACCTCCTCTGTACAAAGTTCTTTACCAAAACCCCCATTTGCCATGGTGCAGAAGTGATGTTTAGTGCTAGGCAGGAAAATGTGTGGTCCCTGTCTGTGGACTGATATCAGTGATAGAGGGAAGATTCTCTGAGTGTCACATGCTGCCTCAGATTGCTGAGAAAGCAATGAGAACCATCATTATGCCTATGGAAGTACTATCATCGCTCAAGGGTCTTGGAGGTGACTGCAGCACCAAGCACCAGCCCAGAACCACCAGGGTCTGTCTTACTGCTGTGGAAGTCGGGGAGACAGGGAATAGGGAACACGTACATTGCTGGGACACTCTTATGAATGAAGCCAGTCTAGTTTTTCCATAAATCAAGCCTTCCGAACAGCCATTATCAGTGACTTCATTACAAATGATGTCATTACGAATGAAGGCATCTTAGTTCCCACCCTTACATTCTGAGGGATGATAATGAAGACAAGTGATGGAGACTGGCCCTAGATTCTATGGCTGGCAAAGGGCAGAATGGGCTGTGCGACTTAGATAGCCCATAACCACTTTGGTCAATGGTCACTGTGTGGGACGGGTTCCCTCTGCCTCCAAGTTACAGAAACTACTCATTTCACTTATGCATGTAGCAGACTGAATATTCATTAAGCTATGCTGAAAAGGACTTTAAATCTTTTATTTTAAGTTAACACTATTGCTAAGTAACCAACATATCCAAGTTACCTAGTTAAGTATGCAGTTTTAAATATAGTTTTTGTTATATGTGTAGGGCTGTGTAACCTCCACCAGGACACTTTTAGAATGTTTCCATCAGCCCAGAAACAACCTCTACCTATTTAGCTGTCTCTCTTTATTCCTGCCCACCCTTGAGTGCCGCCACCCTTGCTCTCCAGCCCTGAGCAGCTCTGATGAACTTTGTACCTCTACTTTGTACCTCTATGTTTTGCTCATGTTGGATACTCAGTATCAATGCAACCGAGCAATGAGTGGTCTTTGTTAACTGGCTTCCTTCTCTTAATGTATTGGTTTTGAAGTTTACCCACACTACAACGTATCATAATTTTATTCCTTTTCTCTATCCAAATGCTATGCTCTACTGTATTGAATTTCTATTATTTTACGTATTCAGTTGTCAGCTAATGGAGGTTGTAAACCCACTTTTTGACTCCTATGAGTAAAAGTTCTGTGAATATCTGTAGGAAACTTTTATGAGGACATACATTTTCATTTCTTGAGGATATAAATATAAAACTCTTAAAACATTTCTTTTCAGTGTTTATTACTCTCCCCCACTAAGTTCAGCCCACTTCATTTGAAAGTTTTCACACGCCGCAGATTTATGTGAAAGCATCCACTCAGGATGTGTTTTGTTAGCACCAATCTGGAGTTCAGGCATGTCACTGTGAGACACTAACAATGGAATAGCCTTTGTTCACTTTCTTATTCCTTGCAAATAGTTTCTTCTTCCAGAATCCCATTTATATTAATGTTTCCAAGTTGTAAGTTTTTACACTTTACAAAGCATACTTATTTACATGTCACACATACATTCAAACGCCATTCAGGGCATTTTAGTTTATTTAGTCTGGCTTTGTACCAGTCACTGTAATAGCTGCCAGGGTGACAATGAGCTAATGACTGTCCCTGCCTTTGAGGAACTCTTGTCCAGTTAAGAGGTTGACTGGGGCAAAGGCAGAGTTAGAATGCACTCTAGCACAGACATCAGAGAGTATTTGGAGGGTAGAGAAAGGATGTTCTTACTCTCAAGGCATGTGTCACGTTATGTGTGACCCTGGTGACACTACCCTGAATAACAAAATAGAATGTGGTAAGTCTAGCCTGAAGGAACAACACGTCCTACTGTCCTGGAGCAGATCACATAACCAGACTTGGAACCTTAAAGGTAGGATCTGAGGCCTGCAGTACCACTGGCTGGGTAACAGCAGGTGAGGTGAGAAGCCAGGCAGTGTTGAAATCAACTTGGAAATCCTGTCTTTCTAGGGGTTTGGACTTAAAATGTTTCCACCGAAAGATTTTAATCTGGAGGATTAATTTTTACTAGAGCTTTTAGAACAACACGAACTTTTGAAAAGTGAGTCTAGTAAAGAACTTGTGAAGTAGCTTTACTATTATGTTTCATGATAACATGATTGACAGCTAGACAGCATGGGCGGGGGTTTGGAAGAGCGACCTGGAGAAGGCTGCGGGCAGGTGTTACCTGCTTTGATGGCATTCCCCTGCAAATGCGAGTCTCTGGAACATGCAGTTCTGCTTTGTTCTTGGGATCATTCTGCTTCTGTGTTAGTTCCACAATACCACAAAGAAATGAGAAAGCACCCCGGAGTTTTCTTTGAAGAGATCTACACACCACTGTTTGTTTAGGTGTGCAGTCAGCACTTCTGTCAAACGCAGATCCTCCAAGTGGTGCTTTGGGGTTAGAACTGTGCCTTGATAGGAAGATCTATTCACAGAATCTTGCCCCTTTTACTCAGCAACATTTCTGCCTTTTAAAAAATAAAAGGAAAAAAAGAAACGTTGTTAGAAAAAGAAAAACCAGTAGCGTTAAGGAACATGAGGAGAACTTCCACGGAGGATAAAAATATCACTAGCTTTTACAGGTATTTGGCAACCATAGTAAAGATGAATGGATTTTAGTTACTGTGTAATTACAAATCCTAAAAGAATCTGCAATGAACAATAAAAAACTTGAAGGATGTAGGCCAGTCTCTCTCTCTCTCTCTCTCTCTCTCTCTCTCTCTCTCTCTCTGTGTGTGTGTGTGTGTGTGTTGTATGTGTGTCTGGGTGTCTGAATTCAGGTGTAGGTACATGTGTCTGTTCACACTGGGAGGTCAGAGGCTGGATTTGGGTGTCTTTTTCAATTGCTTTCCACCTTCTTTCTGAGACAGGAGCTCTCAAGGAGCTTACCAGTTTAGTTAGACTAGCTGGCCAGGCTGCTCCAAGAGTCCTCTTTCTCCATCTTCCCAATGTGGGGATAATAGATACCTGTCGCACCAGACTTTTAATGTAGGTGCTGGGCATCTGAACTCAGGTCTTATGGTTGCCTAGCAAATACTTTACAGCCTTAGGCTATCTCCCTAGGCCCAAAACTCAGGGCATTTTATAGTTTGTAGTGCAGGCTAAACATTCTTACATGTTTAAATATAAATCTCTAGAACTTTTGAGATCTATCATGCCTAATGTTATAATTATTAACTATCATCCCTCTCACTTCCTTTCCAATGATAAAAATCAACTCCATTTCACAATAGTAATTACAGAGGACAGAAATCACTGTAATTCATGAAAAGGCATAAGGGTGTTTAAAGTACCTGCCAAGAGTAGGATTGTTTCAGCCATAGTAAAGTCATTTTAATTTAAATTTCACGGATCAATACTGTTCACCTCAGAGTAGAAAAAAAGAACAAGAAAACAGACTGTAATATGAATAGGCTGTTAAATGACTTAAAGTTTATTTGTATATAAATACAAATATGATATATTTGTATATCAGAAAATTGATAACTTAATCCATGGAAGCCCAAAAGTGAATAAATGGGATTTCATCAAAGCAAAAAAAATATTTTTAAAAAGACACTATTAAAAGAATAAAAGTGGTTGAGGATGCTCAGTGGTACAGTGGTTGCTGAGCAACCTCGAGACCCCAGGTTTCATCTCCTACCCTACAAGAAGAGATGCAACAATGAGTCACACACTGGGAGACATATCACCAAATTATACATCTGACAAAGCACTTGTACTACGAAAATAAAAAATATTCTCCGGACTCAGAGATAAGAAAACAAACACTTCACTATGAAGAAATGAAAGAGTCAAACAGACACTTGGTCAAAGAGCTCATCAGAAAATCAAGTGTCTTCAGACGGTGAGAAGTTTCGGAAGACTAATGCAGCTCCACCACTCAGGGATGTGTAAAATCGTCCAACCGCTGTGGAAACTGTTAGGTACTTTCTGTTCTTTGTCTTTTATGGTGCTGGGCACAGTAATCGTGTTTTGTGTGCGTGAGGCAAGTGTTTTACCTTGGGATTCTATCCTTATTGCTGCCGCTCTTTTTCCATTTAACCATTCCGTGACCAAGTATTTATCCAGGGAATATAAATGTTATTTTTACCTATTTGTAATGAATATTTGTAGGGTTGTGGGTCATGCATCTGCTCCACCAAAGGGTATGGCCGCTCAGCGAGGCAGGGCACAGGAAGTTTGAATGCACCCACCCCACACTGTCATTGACCAGAAGTTGGGCTGTAGGGAAGCCCTTGGACACTGCTCCAGGGGTGGGTAAGTGCAATCTGAGGCACAGGAGAGCTGGAGCTGTCTCTGGGGTCCCCAAGCCTTCAGGGAGGCTGGGGCTGTGGGATTCCTAGGCTCTTGGACACCCAGGTGCCATTGGAAGTCTCAGAAGAGCTGGAATCTGGGCCCTAGGCTGCATCTGGCTCGGTTGAGGGGAGAAGGGGGAAGCTCTGGCTGGTCCCACAGGGAGAGTTCTTGGTTTGGGCTTGGTGGTGGTTGTGGCTGAGAGCGCAGAGAGGTCTTCTACAACTAGACAGCGGCTCACAGGGCAGATTCCAATGAAAAGAGACAGTCCATGGTTTAAGGTATTTATTGTCCTGGTGGAAAGTGGATATATAAAACCATACCCCACTTCTCAGGGTGGGCCTGAGATTAAATATGTTTTTCAGGGAGGAATGTCTGGGAAGGAAAGCTTGTTGGCTAAGCCCTCCAGGTCTCTAGGTACCTCAATAAAATGGAGATCTCTGTCTTGAGCCTACCTAACCTGTGCTTACGTCTCTTTTTCTATTGTCTTTGTCTGAGATGTTAGGGCTACATATGGAGAGGCTTGTGGCATTGCCCTTATGTGACTGATGGCCACAAATCTGTCACAGCTAGTGACAGGGACCTGGTGCCTGGGAGCAGGCAAAGCTCCTACAGGGTCTCCGGGGCTTCTAGCCTTAGCTCAACGGAGGACCAGGTTACTGCTCACGATCCATTGCCTCACAAATATTCATAGCAGTCTTATTTGTAGTAGTAAACACTGGAAACAACCAAAGTGAGTTTCAATAGATTAATGGAAGCAATACAAATTGTGTTGTCTCTGTGCTTTCATTACTGGGCATCCCTCAACAAGACAGCAATGCCTGTGGGTTGCTAAAGGGCATGGAGGTAAATCACTCTGGAGACAGTTTCAGGGAACAGTGTCTGCTATGTTGCACTTGAACAACCACTTAAATAGTGGAAGCCTGTGGCCTGTGATTGGTTGGCACATTACCTTGGACTGGACAGTGAGCACTCATACCAGCAGGGTATAGAGTGCAAAAGATAAACACAAAGGAGACACAGAGAGTGCAGACTCTTCACAGGACAGCTACCAGCCATTCATGCTACTGGAGAACCCAGTGTCTTACTTCAGGAGTGTGGTGCGCTGTAGCGAGCCATTCTGCTGCTCCGGTCTGCGGGACAGGGAGCAAGAGAGAGAGTGGGGACAGGGACGCAAAGAATGGAGACAAGACGAAGTCTGGTCAAAGACGAAGTCTGCCTGTTGGAGATGGAGTCTGAGTCTGTCTGCTCTCTGTCAAGTCTGTCTAGTCGAAGTCTGTCTGGAGACGAAGTTTGTCTGCTCTGACTAGTCTGTCGGCTCTCTGCCTGACTCTCCGTCGAGTCTGTCTAGCTCTCTGTTGAGTCTGACTAGCTCTGACTCTGGGTCTGCCCTGGCCTCTCCTTTTATATCTCTCCTGAGTCAATCAAGTGCTGGGATTAAAGGCGTGTGCTACCACTGCCTGACCTTGACTGAAAGGATCAAGAAAATTATCAGAGTGTGCTCAGCTGTTGTAGGCTGTCTCTTGTCAGGGTATACGGCTTAAGATGGTTGCAAAGATAATAGCTGCTTTCTGCTCAGAGTCGGCTCCCAACAGTGCGTCATGCTTCTTATTTAGAACTACAGTACACCAAGTAGGCTGGCTGTCAGGTCATGCTGGCATTTCCTTCTACATTTCTACACAATGGAATTCTTTCTGAAAGAAAAAGGAATAAGCTGTTGATTCAAGGCTCTCTGTGGCTGAATCTCAAAATAGGTGAGTAAATGAAGGTATTAAAAACGAACACATACCATCAGGTTCATCTACATGAAGGTTTAAAAAATACAAATGGAGTTTTAGTGACTGAAAGCTGACCAGCTGTTGCCAATGGCCATGTTAGGAAGCCATGGAGAGCAGAAGGATCCTAGGACATTTTCAGATTTTCATATTTTGTGTATAAATGCTTGAGAGTCCACATATGTTGTCTTGGTTAGGTTGGGGGTTTTGCTGGCATTTACATATGTGTAAACATTCTAGATTATAGACTTAGAGTATGTCCTGTTCATGGTTTTCAAAGTTACTCCAATACCACTATCAATAGGTAGCTTTGAAGTTTTATCTTTTTCTATGTGTCTTAGTTAGGGTTTATTGTTGCAGCAAGACACCAGGACCAAAATGCAAGTTGAAGAAAAAGGGGTTTATTCAGCTTATACTTCTTCATTGTTGTTCATCCCCAAAAGAGAGTCAGGACTGGAACTCACACAGGGTAGGAACCTAGAGGCAGGAACTGATGCAGAAGCCATGGAGGGATGCTGCTTACTGGATTGCTTCCCCTAGCTTGCTTGGCTTGTTTTCTTATAGAACCCAGGGTCACCAGCCCAGGGATGGCACCACCTACAATGGGCTAGACACTTACCCAGATAACACTAGTTGAGAAAATGCTTTACAGCTAGGTCTCATGGAGACATTTCCTCAACTGAAGCTCCTTTCTCTCTGATGACTCTAGCTTGTGTCAAGTTGATACAAAACCAGTCAGTACAGTGTATAAAAATGAGACTCTGACAAAAAAAAAACAACTTGTGAGAGGAAAGGGTTTATTTGGTTTACACTTCCAAGTTATAATCCATCACTAAGGGATGTCAGGGCAGAAACTGCTTATAGGCCCACTCTTCGGCTCATGCCCCATTAGCTTTCTCTTACTGCCCAGGCCCACCTACTAAGGAGGTTGCCCCATGGACTGGAACCTCTTGCATCAGTCGTCAATCAAGACAGTGCCTCACAGGACAATCTAATAAGGCAATTTCCAGGTGACTCTAAGTTATGTCAACTTGCCAGTGAAACTACCAAGTGTAAATAATATACTATTTTCATGAATCAATACAAAATGAACTGGTCCACAGACACAAATTATGCGTTGTGTCTGAGGCAGGATTGTTTTCTTATTTACCACACTAGTTATGCGGTCGGTTTATAACTCATTTACTCCAAGAGCTGCATCAGGGACGTGTAATTAACCATGTTCACGATTACAGTGGGTTAGAAGCTGCTCTTTGTTTTTAAGAAGTTGAGACAGTGTCTCAATTAGTGCTGGTTGGCCTGGGACTCCTGTGTAGCCAAGGATGGTCTTGAACTCCTCATCTACCAAGTACCAAGGTTAAAGGAGTGAGGCACCAGGACCAGCACATTTAAATTTTTTTAGCATTTAATGTTCTGTGCTAAGTCCTCTTACATGGGAAACTATTATTTATGAGTTTGATAATGTACAAGATAATATCTTCACTTACAAAGAGATAGGCTGCAATGTGGAAATTATTTAAAGATGTAAAATAAAACATTTAAAATCATATAAAATTAGCATTTCCTTTTTTTTGTCAATAAAATTTTGCTTGGAGACATAAGAAACAATGTTAGTTAAGAGCAACCATCAGGTAGTCAGAACTCAAATCTGAGCCAAATGTGAATTTAATTTGTGTTATTCTCATTGTTGTGGATAAGAAAAGCTGAGTAAGGCAGATTTTGACATTTGCCTTTGATACAAGGTCTTGGCATTGAAAACACAAGCTACAACAAAGCAGTTTGTTCAGTATTATAATAAGGTTGATTTTTTTACACAGCATTATTAGCCTTATGTTGTACGAAACGAGGATGTTTAATAACAGGTTATAGATTTATGTGTTATTATTACATCATAAGCACCCAAGGCTAGTTCTGTGTCTGAAAAGCTGTACTAAATACCCGTAGCAAGTTCACATGTTTATGTATTCAATCAATGCCTAAGGCTTCCTTCTTAATGAATCCGTGCTAATGAAATATTTTACAAAGCTAAGGTCAGACAGTTGTTTACCAGAGCTGTTAATGTATTTAATATGGAGCCCATACTTGAAGCCATGAGTTACACGCAAATCATATTGACTCAGTGTGGCTACATTTCAAACTTAAAATTACTTGTCTCTCTCTCAGTTTGGGACTAATTATTATGTCAAATTTTTTGGCATAATTTGTTGACTGCCTATCGTGTTTACTATGGCTTAAAAGCTGAAACAAAGTCCTTGTTTTTTACTAAACGAAATAAGCAGCTTTTCAGATGATCAAACCCCAACGTTGGGAAATAATACTGAAAGTCAGTGTGGTGTAGGTCAAAGATCCCAGACCTCAGTAGTTACTCGACTTCCGGCCTTGAAGTCCACGTCAGTCAACTCGCTTGTGGGCGGGATCTCGCGCCACGCGCCAGCTCGCGAGTACGCATGCGTCCCCAGGAGGCCAGCCGTGACCCCGAGAGCTTGCCGTCGCGTAGTGCGCAGGTATGACGTCGCGCATGCGCAGACGCTCAGTGCAGAGGCCTGGCGGAAGGCAAAATGGCGCGGCAGAGGAGTTCCGCCCGCGGTTTGCGCCTCGTCGGTGTCTGAGCCGAGTTCTTCTGGAAGGGACGGTGGAAGACGCCCTCTGAGCGCGATGGCCCGGCATCGGAATGTCCGAGGCTATAACTACGATGAAGGTGGGTGGCAGGGCGGCGCCGGCCGTCATCTTAGCTTTTCCAGCTGTTGCCTTGGCCGCTTTACGTCTGCTTGGAATCGAGCGTGGACCCCGAAGCCACCTCGCACTGGTGTCTGCGGCTGGAAGGGAGCGGGCGGAGAACGAGCAAGACCTGAGAGCCCCGGAGAGGAAGCCAACGTGTTGTCTGCCATCTGACTGAGCTGGTTTACGGAAGGGGGAAGGGGGTAGCATCTCCAGGGTCCACAGGTGTGGCGAGGTCGAGGTCCGATGCTGTTCGTATCTGAGCGTCACCTTTCTCCTTGTTTCTCCTTGTTTCATTAGGGGACCCCCAGTGAGTCTCTGACTTCTGTCTCTTAAGCCTTCCTTCAGACATGCCCACAAGGCATTACTTAGTTATAAAACAGGCTGGCTTAGCGCTTACCTGCAGCCTGCTACATACAGCAGATTTATTTAAGGTTTTCCCCGTGTCCGTGCGTTTTGATTGCAAAACCTAGCCTGTCCCGAATTTTTCAAGGAATTTCAAAACTGAGGACGTGAGAAATAGAAAAGATTGTTTAAAAGGCTCAAGAAATTAGGTCGATTTGCAGATCTTCAGGCCTATACACTCAGTTATTGGCTGATAATGCCTAATGTGAATTTACTTTAAAAAGGAAATGGAAAACAACACTAGCGGGAGGTCATGAAAAAGAGACTCGAGTTTGTTTGTTTGTTTTTAAATGAACACTACGCATATGAGTGTTCTCTAGGAGCTCTTGAAGTAGTTTTAGGAAGACTACTTCATGCACTGAGTGGATAGTAATCAGCATCATTAAGCATCATAGAAGCTAAAAGTAAACACAAATGTAAACAAATGCAGAAATCCTAAAGACAGACCTGCTGCTTTTTAAAATGGAGAACGTGTAATGTTTAAGAAGGTGGTTGTTGTCAACCCACTTTGGGGGATTGTGAACTTCAGTGTCCACAACAGGTTTGGGCAGCTAACACCTTGGGCAGCATTTGGAGACTTTGCCCCAGTCTGCCTGGAATATCTTACTTGGCAGACATTCATTGTAAGAGTATGTAGTGACTGTATAAGATGCCTGGTGGACCACAGCCACTAAGAAATGACTTTAAGCTGAGAGAGATTATGTAGCTATGAAATAAAGGACATTCATTACTAATTTATTTTCTTATCCAGTGATAATTGACTACTTAAGAGTAGTGCTTAACGTACTGAGGACTGTTTAAAAGTAACAGCTGGTTAAAGCATGAGAGATTCCACAGTGTAATGACAATACTATGGGAACCGTGTGAAAGAGGGTGTCTAAGTTAGAAGGGCTTGGGATTTCTGTGTGTCTTCTGAGTGCTGAATACCTTCTTACCTTGGCTACCTGAAGTCAGGTTTTATTTCTTTGTAACAATCAGTGACATCATAACCAAGCCTAGCCTGTCCTGGGATGGTCCTCCCTTCCTGTTTTAAAAAGTTCATTTTCAATCCCTAGTTTTCTTTTTCCCAGTTAGGCTTCCTGTTGGGCTTTCAGTAATTAAAACTTCACAAAAATATTCTAATCTCGTTATAGTCTGTGGGCAAAAACCTTTTGGTTCCTCTGTGTAACCCCTGCATTACTTTTCTATTTAGTTCCGAGTACTTTTCATGACTGCTTCTACCACTAGGTTTTTGTTTTGAGACAGTTTCATGTAGCCCCTATTGGACTTGTATTTACGGGTAGCCAGGGATGATGAACGCATAATCCCCCTGCCTCTGATTCTGTCTCCCAAGTACCAGATGACAGGCATGGGCTGGCAGGCCTGGTTTATACAGTACTGGCTGTTGGAACCTAGGGCTGCGCCTAATCTGCTAGTTTAACAGCCTTTAATTTTATGTCTAGTTAAGTAGTGGTGTGATACTTTACGTGTAGTAAATCCCTCCAGTGTTTTGTTGAATAAGTAGGCACTTTAGGAAGACCGCAGGGAAGAGTTCTTTTCAGATTTGTATGTTGTCATGCTTGAGGTCCACTGAACTAGCAAGAGTGATTTGTAATATCTAAAGATGTATGTTTTGGGGTTGTGAGTGAAATTTTAAATTTGGGATTACATTGTGATTTCATTCAATCTTAATATATTTTTATTCAGTTAAAGCAGTCACACAAATTTTCTTTGACACAGCATTTGGTCTTGGCCTTTAAGCATGTTTTTCCTGCTGCCTTCATGCCCTGGAAAACTGGCTTCCTCTATCTTTTAGAATTGACTTGGATGTTCTCTTCCTGGGGAAATTCTCATTTTGCTTATGTGTGTTCCCAGATTGCTCCATATTTCTCATGCTGCCTTATCATCGTAGAGTTTGTCATCACCCTTTTCTGGCTTGTTAGATTTTTGGCATTAAGAGAGCTGGGAATGTGCACACTATGTACTGAAAATGTCTCCATAATAGGCTCTGGTGTAAAATATACGTTCCTTGCAGTTTTTAAGTACTTTGATTTGTTAACCTATAAACACATTAATTTAGTGGCCCACTTATGCCAGGTAGTTAACTAAGTTTGCCAGGAAGAAGCTGTGATTGAAACGTGTTGTACTTGGAAGACAAGAAATTAGAGGTGGCTATTGGAAGGTAAAGGTGGAGGGGAAGACTTCTGCAAGCAACCTTAGGAAAATCTCGACAAAGAACGTATTCTTTGAGGCCAGTTAACAGTCCCCAAAGTTAGGCATCCTGGTTCCACACCAAGAATGTCTGTCTGGTTGATCATATGCCCTGTGCTTACCAGTTCTTTAGAGATGTGTGGCTAGCAGGGAGGAGGGAGGCAATGTGAGGAAATGAAATAAAGCCCAGTTACCATAAGATATTCCTGTGTCTGTGACTTCTTTGTGGGAAGAGTTCTTAGAATTTATGGAAAAGTAGGCATTTCAGCTTCCTAGAAAGTTATGTTAACTTACTTTGTAGATAATTCAGGTGTTTCCTCACTAATTCAGAAGACTGATTGGACTTGTAAAATAATCTGTTTTGTTTTTTAGATTTTGAAGATGATGATTTGTATGGCCAGTCTGTGGAGGATGATTATTGTATTTCACCATCAACAGGTTAGTTGTTAAAAAAAAATAATGATTTCTTTGATTTAGCTGTCTAAAAATGTCAAGTAAATATAATTGTCATCCTGGACCAGAATGTTCATGAGGCTATAATATGTAATGTTGAAAAAGATAAGTATATGTGTGTATATCTTTATATACACACACATTAACATTTAAAGTTTTTATAATAGATGATTTGAAAACCAGAAGTAGATGTTATATAGGCCAGGGTGGCCTTGAACTCCTGGTGGCCCTCTAGCTTTGGTCATACTTGGATGAATTTTTAAGTATGCCCCAACCAAGTTCACCTAGAAGAATTTCTTTACCCGTGAATAATTTTTGTTTTCGGTGTGTGTGCATTGTTGTCATGTTTGTATGCCTTTGTTTAGGTGCATGCTTCTTCTGCACACACACAGAAGTGCAGAGGGACCTCCAGTACCTTGTCCCATTCTCCCCCTTAGTTCTTTATGTCAGGATCTTTCACTGAACTGTGGGCTAGGCTGATGACCAGCAAGCGTCAGAGACCCTGTGTCTCTGCCACCCAAAGCACCATGGTTACAGACATGTACATGGCTACACCTGATTTTGATGGGTATTAGGGATTGAATTCAGGTCCTCATGCTTGTACAGTAAGAGCTGAGACATTTTAAGGAAAAATTAGGCAGTTTAAGAAAAGCTTTGGTACTTTTTTTCCTAATAGTCTCTGTAACATGTAGTTAGTATAAATTCACTAAAATACTCGATCATTTGTGAAATTTTTTTTTTTTTTTGGTTTTTCGAGACAGGGTTTCTCTGTGTAGCCCTGGCTGCCTGGAACTCACTCTGTAGACCAGGCTGGCCTTGAACTCAGAAATCCGCTTGCCTCTGCCTCCCAAGTGCTGGGATTAAAGGCATGCACCACCACCTCCCGGCCCCATTTGTGAAATTCTTAAACCTCTGAATGCAGGTAGTAATACATTTTATAACAGAAATATTTTGAATATTAGACTGGCATTTGGGAACTATTTATTTAGGAAAAGAATAGTAGTATTTAGACAGATTAAGGAGTCTTACAAGAGTTGAGATCTGCTAGGTATGGTGACATATGCCTTTAATCCCAGGACTTAGGAGTCTGAAGCAGGCTGATCTCTGTAAGTTTGATGCTAGCCTGGTGGTGTATATAGCAAATAAGGCCAGCCAGAGCTACAGAGACCCTGTCTCAAACTGTATGTGTGTGTGTGTGTATTGAGATCTTCAGGGTTTCTTCAATATAGTTTGTATGAAGTGGGTGGACTGTTCATACAGCTGAATTTGCTCATAAATAGTGCAAATTCAAAGTTTCTTTCTAGATAGGCAGCATTTACCTAGTGTGCTTATAGCACAAAAGTTATTCTTTTAGAAATTGTTCTCCTGAGAGTTACACATGTGGCCTGGCTTACTTGATGGTTAATTACAGACGTCTGTGTCTCTCATGACTTGACTTGCATCTTGTATTGTTCATGTTCCTAACACCTTAGCTATGAGTTATTTTTGAACTTTTTGAAAATTTGTTGACATCATCACACAGTAGTTAAATGCTTTTGCTTCTTTGATGAACTTGCTTTTAACAAAAGCATGTAAATTTGAATTTTTTATTTTCTAGAACATTTTCAGGGTGCTTCATAGGCATGCTTGTTGCTTAGTAGGCATTTGAGAGATCCAGGTTGTGATCACCATCATCATCCTGACAGCAGTGACAAAAACCACCACCAAAAGTAATCTAGAAAAGAAAAATGTGTGGCGTAGCAGTTGCATCAGATCAGAACATAGCCTGTGTTGGCTTGAACTTAACGTGCATCACAGACTAACCTACAATCTGGGAGTCCCTGCTCCAGCATCCCCAATGTTGGGATCACTGGCCTGTGTGCCCTCTGCATGGCCTAGGCTGATTTTTAAGTGTGTACTTTCAGGAAAGTTCACATGAGAAGTGAAGAGTCTTGGACTAGTTCTGTTACTTTGAGCAGTAGCCTGCCCTGGCAGAGCAGTAGGGTTGCTCCCGGGCCTTCTTGGCTGCTCTGTGAAGCAGACTCATCCTTGTTCTGGTGTCATTGTTGGTGTCTGTCCTAGTTTCTCCTTCGTTGCTGTAATGAAGTTAATAAAATATCAGGAGCGTGAGCAACTTGGTAGATCAGGGTTTATGTAACAAAAATGCCTCAAGAGACATGCTCACGGGCCACCGTGATGGCGAGAGTTCCTCAGCTGTGTTTCTGTCCGCACACCCTTCCGAAGAGCCCTTTGGGGATGAATGAACACATGAGGAGCTTGGAGAACAACAATCTCCGTTCTTTTATTCATTCAGGAGCCGAACATACTCTACTCTTGATCTAGTGAAGTCTGTAATTGAATTGCTTTACCAATTAATAGAAACTTCTCAACTTTAGTCACACATGCATGCATTTTTTTATTTCTTGATAAAAGTTTTTTTAAATGTAGCTCTTTAAAAATTTTTTACAAAGATTTTTTTTTGTACTGATTATGGAATATATGCAAAAGAACCAGGACAAGCAACTTAAAGTCTATTTTGTGTCAGTTAGAGCGATGATAGTAGCCCTTTGATGTATTTGTTCTGAACCTTAACTCATCATTAATTTGTGTGTAAGAAAAGCCCTATTTTTTTCTTTTTACTATAAAGCAGCTGTGTCAGGGCCTTGTGCAGATAGTTGGCTGCTGTAGGCTGATGGGGAACAATCCTGACTGAAGTCTGAGCATGTTGACAGGAAGGGTGAGTAGGGCTGCTAAATTGGGGAGTATGTAGGTAGAGCAATGGCTGCTGAATGTCGCTGCTTTTGGGAGACTCACAGAATTCATACAAGTCACAGCATGAAAGGATGGGTGGGACCCGGGACCAGTTGTGAAAGGTCTGTGTCATTTGTGTCTGTGTCTGCTTTAACTGGAGGTGTCTTGAGTAGGGAGGGGATGCTGTTCGCCAGGCAACTGGTGATGTACAGACTAGACTGGCTGTCCTAGAACTCACTCTAGACCAGGCTAGCCTTGAACTTACAGAGATCTGCTTGCCTCTGCCCCCCAGAAGCTGACATTAAAGATGTGTGCTACCACTCCCAGCAGGACAGTGTTTTTTACGCTTCCCCTGTGGTATCGAACAGCAGAGAGTAGTTGGTTAATGCAGGTTTCTTTTCTTTTTGTACTAGTTGTCTTTTTTTTTGGTTCGGAACATCCTCAGAAACAGAAGCTTCTAGCAGATGGTGCAGCGCTTACAAGCTTTAACTTCTATGTCGCTATCAAAATCTCTAGTGAAACTTGTTGAGGGAAGCATCTGATTCTCACCTCAGTCAGCATTGGCTGGTCTTAGGTTTCTTGGGTCTCGGCGGTATTAGACAGTTGGAGACTGTACACAGTTAGCGTTGAGCTAAGCAAAAAAAAAAAAAAAAAAAAAAAAAAAAAAAAACCAATTCATGAAAGCCTGGAAAACAATTGTAAATCTCTAGGCAGAAAACAGCACCATTTGTATTTTTAAGCTGACAGAGTAAATCTAAAATACCAGAATTTTAAAGCTTTAGTTTCCAGATCACTAGAAATAAGACTGTCAATCTGAGTATTACTTGACGCTCATAGGACTCGTTTCTGGTCTGACTTTAACGGTAGAAAATGTACTCTTGGAGAATCTGAAGCAGAAGGTTTCCTCGGCGTTCGCTTGTAGTACTAACCTTATCCTTGCATAGCATGGGAAAGGATACACGTATATTAAATAATACGTGCAGTCTTGAAATACTTGTGGTGTTCAAAAATAAAATTACGAATAATTACAGGGAAAATAAAAGTAGGACATGTCTTCCAATCTGTAGATCACTAGCAAAAGCAGTATTAATGAAAGTACTTGCACATTTTGAGAGATAGATTAGCTCTCTAATAAAGAATATAGTTTCAGGACTTTTCGTCTTAAAAGGGCAAAAGCTTGATTGGAAGAGATTGACGACCGTGACTAATGGGTAATGTTGCAAAGGCAGCATTATATTAATACTACATTCATATTAAACATTCTTGGAACAAGGCTGTAGCTCAACTGAGGAAGAATGTGTTGGTCACAGTGAACCTACAGTGCAGTAGAGATCAGACTTCCAGAGAATGCTCAAGTGTTGAGTGGTGTTGTCTAGACTAAAGCATCTTTCCTGTGACACCTTCATGCCCTTCTTTACTAATTACTACACGTACTTTTTGTTCTCAGTTTCCTTGCATGCATTGACTTCTTGTTCAATCTTCAAGTTTTCTGTGTTCTTACCTCCTTTATTGTAACTGCTTCAGTTTCCAGTGATTAATTTGCTTCTCCAGTACTTGTTAAATATGTTACTCATTTGGATTTTTAAACAATTTTCTGTTTGTTTTCCCTGCTAATCTATATGGTCATTTACTTGTGGCCTTCTGATTTCTGAATATAAATATTACTTATGGGATGTAACTTTATATTTTCTGCATTATCTTTAGATTTTGGAGGTAGTTTCTCTTTCAACATTAATACCTTCCTGGAACTATGCACAGAAATCCAATGTAGGAGTTGTGTTCAGTGGGCTTAATATGTTCTTAGGGAAAGTGAAATACTGTGAAGGCCCTGCTATGCAGTGCTGCTTTGTGTTTCTGTCCTTAATGAATATATGCCTAAGCCATATACTAGAGTGACAAGTTTGTGTGTGTGCATGTGTGTGAGACCGACTGGTTTACCATGCCATTGTATAATTGAAAAATGAGTTGTTCGAAATTTAAGGCCTGTTGAGTGCCGGCGTGATGATGGCTCAGTGGTTAAGCACACTACTATGGGGGGACCATCTATCAACTCAGTTCCAGGGGATCCAGTGCCTCTGCTGATGTGCACGGAGCATGCTTATGTTGCACAGATACATACTGGAACAGCATAGTCATACATATACATTAAATATATAAATCTAAAAATGCATACATATACATACTTAATGCTTATGCTTTCAGTAACTTTTTGGCTTCTGTCAAAATTAGCGTTTCTTAGGTAGTGAAATTTAGTCTAATGTTTGCTTCTCTATGAAAATACATTTGGAGTGCTTTAAGTAAATAAATTTGATGTGTGCTTGAAAATCTCAGTACCAAGAGGAAATAAAGGAGCATAATCATGGGGAAGGATGAAACTAGATGAATGGAATGGTCTTCGAGATTAGGGGAAAGGAGAGCAGCGAGAGATTAGTAAATCCTTAGTCTGAGGATGTGGCTAGAACTTGGGTGGATTTATATCGTCCTGGGACATTGCTAATTAGTCACTCTTGTCAGATGTGGGTGACTGGCTGTGGTGATCAGATCTGTGTATGTTTTCATGCATGTGAATTTGTGCATGTCTGTCTGTGTGCATGTTCGTGTGTGTGTGTGTGTGTGTGTGTGTGTGTGTGATGCACACATGTGAATATGCAGATGGCTGCCCCCTGTGTCTGAGGCTTGAGCAGAACATCCTGATATTTTCCTGTTTCTCTGTTTTAGTGCCTTCAGACAGGATTTCTTACTGAGCTGGAAACTTGCTGTTTAGGCTAGGCTAGCTGGGCAGCTAGCTGTTGGGTTTTGTCTCTCTCTGTAGCACAGGGGATACAGGCATGTGTGGCCCTGCTGTTCTTTTTCGTGGGTGCTGGGCATGCACAGCTTACCATGCTTGCAGAACAAGCACTCTATGCCCCAAGGCAGCCTCTTAGTCCCAGGATTTTTAATTTTTAGCTTTTGTTTTCAGTTCTGAGAGTCAAACCTAGACCTCACATAAACCAGGGAAGCACTTTATTGGTAAGCTATAGCCACATCTCCTTTATCTTAGCTTGTCTTAGAAGAAAATAAGAAAATATTGGGAATTGGCTGTATTATAGCATTTTTCATTTTATATTCTAGCTGCTCAGTTTATTTACTCACGACGTGACAACTCTGAAGAAGAATATGGTTATGAAGACCTGAAAGAGTCTTCTAATTCTCTTTTGAATCACCAATTAAGTGAAATTGACCAAGGTATGGCTTTTTAAAAATAGCATGTCTTCATTGGCTGAAAATGATCACCAAGTAAGAATTTATGAATTTTATGGAAGTTATTCATAGTAACGTTTATGGGCATTAATCTTTAAGCACATCTTTGAAGGAAAAGCTCTGTTATATTTGATGTGTTTTTGAGAGTCTATTGTGTGTAGAGAAATTGATTGCATTGAGCACAACAGCTGCTCAGTCACAGGACTTTGGACTGAGTTTTCTCCTCCTCTCACCCTTTACATGGAGGAGAATGTCCAGTGATGATTTGTTTAAAGAACATGGAAAGAATCTTCACTCACGAGCTTTCGTGGGGCAGATGATTAAATGACAAGAACGTGGCTTACAGGAAGTCTAAAGAAGAAGGCACTGAAGAGCAAAGTAGCAGGCTGCCACTGCTCTGCTGCCATGTCTGACAGGGAAGTTTCCAGGAAAGTCAGGAAGGAGCAGCAGCAGTGGCAGCCAGCTGCTTGTTTTCAGCTCTTACACATCTGAGAAGGGGTAACAATGGACTAGCTGCCTTTTACAAGAACATTTCACATTGCCATTGCTTCAAGTATCACCCAAGCCACACACTAACTGAGCACTGAGCCAGCTAGGGATGTGAGTGATGCCACCTGTGAGGAAGAGGGAGACCGAGTTGCTTCACTCTTCCCTTGCAGTAGATTTTCTTCTGCACCTGTTTTTAATATGTAAATTTATAATTAATCTGGAAACAAGAAGCAATGGTGAGTCTGTAAGCTGATCTTTGAATGTTAATAAAATAGCAACTACTGGGGCTGGAGAGGTGGCTCAGTGCTTAAGAGCACTTGCTGCTCTTCCAGGAGACCTGAATCTAGTTCCCAGCACCCACATGAGGGTTCACAAGCATCCATTAATCCAGTTCTCTCTTCTGACCTCTGCGCCACCAGGCCTGGAATTGATGCACATACATACATACATACATACATACATACAGGCAAGACACTCATACATATGAAATTTATAAATAAATTAATATTTTTTTTAACGCCAGGTGCTAACAAAATCAGGATAAATGGAAAGACATAAATATATAAAATTAGAGATTAGAAACAGATAGAAGAAATTAAATTTTACTTGATTACTCTGTAGATTGACGTGACCATCTGGTAGATTATAGAGCTAATATATGCACTCTAGAGTTTTCTTTGTATTCTTAGCATAGTCTTGAGGGATAAAAGTAGGTAGGAGTAGGCTAAATGTCCTTTTTCTGCTAAGTGTGCTTCTATGGTTAGTAATTGAGGACTTATAAAAGACCAAGTTATATTTGAGAAAGAAGGCTAGTTTTCTGGCCTGAACATGTAGCTATCTATATTCAAGACAGGCATAATTGTCATGTGTTTCATGAAGTGCTTTGCTGGCACTGTATTAGCACCCTGAATCTGACTGGCCTATTGGGTAAGCCTTAGTTTATAGGGACACCAATAGGATGTGGACTAATTAGACCAGTTTACCTGCATAGGCACACTTTTTACCCCTTGTGACACTTCCTCTTTCTATAGATCCAATGGATAGTTATTAGAGGTTTGGATGCTATCTCTGCTAACTACTGACTTCCAATTTCAATGATTCATGTATGAATCCAACACATTACTTCCCTATTCACAGGGAAAGTCTGTAAACTTTTTAAAGTAAACCTCACACAGATATAAAGCAGAATTGTCCTGATATTTGAGGAAATTATTTTTAATAATTAAAGGTGCAGTTAGGCATATAGTGCATTTACAAAAGGAGTCTTGACAAGAGATGCCTCAGAGTAGATGTTGAGCACAGCAGCCTGTGGGGTGCATGAAGACTGCATTCCGTGGATGTCAGGCATACAGAGTTCCTGTGAGGAGTATGGTCATTGTGAAAATAGCCAAGTGCTGCAATGTGCAAATGTATATTTGTTTTATTCTTTAGCCTCTAGGTACCTGGTCCTGTTTTTAGCTCTAAAGGATATGAAGAGTCTGATGAGTGTAATACTGACTTTTTATAAGAATAATGAAAATCTTTAAACATTACAATCTCAGGTTTAAATATGGTTTTAAAAATGAATGTTCACTTTCGTCTTAGTTTTCTGAACTTGATTATTTTTATGCTAAATTGTTTTGATAACTTTAAAGGATAATTTTTGTTGGCTGTGGAGAGCTCATCAGTTTGAAAAAAAATCCTTAAAAGTAGTAATTTATAACATGTAAGAAATATATAGTTAGTGATTAATTGGGTTCACCAAGTTCAAAATCGTTCAGTCCCTTTCCCTTTTGACGCCTGCTAAAAGTAATGCGTATAAACTCCACCATCACTGTCTAAAAATGTTACAGTGTGCCATTTGTAATTTTATAAAGTTTTTTTTTAATTATGTGTGTATGCGTATGTCTGTGGTTGGCTTGTGCATGTGAGTAAAGGTGCCTGTAGACCCCAAAAGAGGGTGTTGGATCCTCTAGAGCTGGAGTTACAGGTTGATCTGATCTACCCAGCATGGGTGCTTGGGAACAAACTATTCTCTGTAGGATTAGCGCCTGCTCTTACCCTCTAAACCATTTCTCCAGCTCCATCCGTTTGTATTTTTAAAGCAGAAGGCAGTATTGTTCTGGAGACATGTAACTTCATCCTGTTCTGAGAAGAGGCATTATTGTATACACTTTCTATGTATTTTCCAGGTTTATTCAGAAACATTGATTCCATTGATTTCTTCACTAATGAGATATGAGGAGATAGGTGCATAGTAGAAAAATGTAACTTGTAACTTCTACCAAAGTAAAGGGAAGTTTGAGTAGGCTAGTGTAGTTTAAAGTTCTTCAATGTAACAATTTGTAGAGCTCTTTGAAGATACTGTATAGTTCAGCTTTCTAATCTGTTGTGTTCTAGCGCGCCTTTATTCATGCCTTGATCACATGAGAGAGGTACTGGGGGACGCTGTGCCCGATGACATACTGACTGAGGCAATTCTGAAACACAAGTTTGATGTGCAGAAGGCTTTGTCCATGGTTCTGGAACAAGATGGTGTGCAGACTTTGAAGGAGAAGAGTGAGCGAGCAGTGTGTGCGGGACAGCCTTCAAAAGGTATGCCTTCCCCTGCTCTGTCGGTCTCCTTGGGATGCTCAGATGCTATGCTTAGCTCACTTACATCATTTACCTTCTAGTTTGCAATTTTGTTAAGATTTTTTATTTTGTTTTATATGCATGAGTGTTTTGCCTGCATTTATATCTGTGCCCCACACGTGTGTAATGCTGTAGGAAGTCAGAAGAAGGTGTGGGGTCCCAGGAACTGGAGTTAAGGATAGTTGTGAGCTACTGTGTGGGTGCTGGGAAGCAAACCTTGGTCCTCTGTAAGAGAAGAATGATTAATGCTCTTAGCCACTGATTAATGCTCTAGCCTCTGGTTTGGGAAGTTTCAACTTGAGCACTATGTTCTCTTCCTGTTAAATGTATGCCTAACAATAGCAAAAAGAAAATAAAATCAGATAAAAGAAATCATTTCCTTCTTGTTAGTTTCTTCCTAAACTATTGCCTTTTAAAAATCCTAATGAAATGAGATAGAAATGAGAACCTAGCTATTAATGTTAAAAATTTCTGTTTATAATTTCATATTATTTAAGTATTATTAAATAATATTAAGTACTGAAATTATACTCATCACATTTTCAGTTTTAGCTAACATGTAAGAAAACAGTAGATGTTTAATGTTAAAATTATAGGATTTGGGGGTATAGAATTTTATGGACATCGAGAACTGTGGTACACATGTATTAATTGTTATGATTTCTGTTAGTGGGAGTATGATCATTTGTGAACTGGATTGATATGTCCTTTAATCTTTGAATTAGGCTTCTGCAAAATTGCCTAGCCTACTACTTTGAAATCAGTACTTTCCTGTCGGGGGAAGAGGCTGAAACATGTATTTTTAATTGATCATGATGATAATGTCTTCTGTATTACTAATATATCCTTAAAACACAGAAAAAAAAATCACAGATGTTTGTTTGGTGTTTTTAATGCCTTAAACTACAGAATAACATGAGCCCAGTTTTTTTTTTCATTTTTTTAAAAGAAATTTTAATTTCGGTAAATATAATTTTACTATGATAGACCTTCACAGTCATGAACTGTATGATTCAATAAATTCATGACAACTAGAACATTGGTACTTAGTATTACATACACAGCGAACATAGTATGAAGGTCACCTTAGGTTGTTAGAGGTAATATTCCTTTTTTTGTTTTCCTCATGGTCCTTATTACTAAATAATAAACAAGTATCATTTTATTTATATGGTGATCAAGAGAAGCACTTAGTAATTAAATGCCTCATTTCATGTCTCTTTTTGGTTGCTGTGACTGTCTCCTGCAAATGTCAAATCATGCATCTGAACATAAATGGCTCTTGTAAGGTAAGGAGTCTTATTTTCTTCCTTTGAAGTTTCACCCAAAAATGTCCACCATTCTTATCCTCAATCAGAAAATCATTTGGATAGCAGTAGCAAACCTTTTGATTGTTCTAGCTCAATAGCAGAATGTGGATCCCATAGTTCTTCACTTGAGCCACATCACTATTTACTTCACAGAAAAGAGAGACGTGTCAGACCCCAAAGTGAAAAGGAACTAGAATCATGTAAGTTAACAAAAGAGCTGGCTCTAGCTCATCTGATTCATGATACGCCAAGAGATTCTTGTGCAAGCCAGTCATCAGCCAGACTGCCACCCTCAGACAGCAGGCAGAGTGGGCTTCTTAAGAGTCTAGATGCTGATGTGGTAAGACCTCCTGCATCTGCGTGTGCTCCTGAAGAGGATTCTACTTTTAAAGGAATACCAGATTTAGAGTCCCTAATGAGGGAGGCCATGGTTGCTAGTGGTCCTTTGGGTATTCAGAGCAGCTCACTACCTGATTTTCAAAGCATTCCAGTGCAGAACATCTTGGGAAGCTTAAGTAATCCATTGCACTTATCTAGCCCAGTGGAAAATAATTCCAGTATAAACACTGAAGCTGAACAAAGTGCCAAGAATAATATTGTAAAAAATGACAGTTTACTGTGTTCTCAGCATGAAAGTCCATCCCTAGTGGAGCTGTTTGAGGGACACAGAGAAAACAGCTCTGGCCAGTGCTTTACTTTATCCGACCTGTGTAACCAGTCATCTGCCAGTTTGGGTTCCCTTCCCCTGTCAGAACTGGCAAACCGCTCTCAGTCTGCTAATGGAGTATCAGAACTAACAGGATCTCTGTCATCTTTGGCATTTTGTAAAACTGCTCCCACAAGAGACCTGGAGAATTTATCCCTTTCTGATTTGATTGCAAAAACTATTGAACTAGACAATTCTCAGGTTAAGAGAGATTCCTTTGAGCTTAGTTCATCTGAAATGAGTCCTGAAGTTGACTCAAATATTGATCTTAGTGTCTTGATAAAAACTCCAAAGCCTGTAGTTGACTCATCAGTTGCTCTAACACCAGACACTAAAGTTCTGAGTTCAAAGTTAGGGAAACCTTCCAATTCTACTAAGGACAGTAAGAAAAACAAAAAAGCTTCCCTTGCTAGGAAAGCTCCTCTGTCTCTGCCGTGGACCAAGGCCCTTGCTGCTAGGCCTTCAGCTTTCGCTTCAACACTGTGTCTTCGTTACCCAATGAAAAGCTGCAAGAGGCGCACTCTTGAACTCTACAAGACTTTCCTTTATAGCAGACAAGTTCAAGATGTATCGGATAAAGAAATGAGTCCTCTTGTAGCAATAACACCATTTGACTTCAAATCAGCATCTCCCGATGACATTGTAAAAGCTAATCAAAAGAAAGCATTTACTAGAGAATAGGAACAGAAAAACTTGGCTACTGTTGTAAGCTTTTTAATCTCAATGTAAAGTTTTTGTAGGGTCATTTTATATTATGGGATTCAAATTGTGATTTTTATTAAAATTGTCTTAAGTCCATTATAACAACTTAAGTTAAGGATTTTTTGCACTGAAAATTTTTTTTTACGATGTCTTGGAGTGATGATGACTGTTTTCATTTAAGTTGCTAGCTCCTAAGAGTGTGTGTTTACAATGTGCGTTATGGAAACATGGTATTGTGAATTGGACCTCAGATATTTCATTTGACATCCAACTTTCTTAATTATTTTTCTATGAAATACTTTTTGTCCTTTTTTCTTAAATGAAAGTGCAACTACTTGGGATTGTCACAGTATGAAGATTGCTCTCAGGATACACAGCATAGCTGAGACATGCTTATATTGTCAGCTGTTATTGGTATCATTCCTTGTTTCATTATTTTACTTAGGTGACTACTGAAACTTTCCTATTAGAAAAACTTAAAATTCTTGATTTTTGCAAGTACTATGAAATATGGTTAAGGTGAATTTTTGATGATGAAATGAAAATCTTTTAAGGGACCATGTATATATTGGAATTGGATTAAAACATAAGTTATTTTTATACATTATATATTTTGTAGGTTTTAAGGCATCTTCTTTAAAAATAAACATCTAGAACGTATTTAGAAGTATGTTTGCATGTTATTTAAATAGTTTTATCAGATCTCTGAGAGCTGCTGTAGAGTGAATAATCAGATGTGGATTCTTCCTAAAAAGTTCCTGGTAGCTGTGTGCCCAGCAGTCCCAAAGTTCCACAGTGGCTGAGCCCCTGAGAGTGCTTGTAGTCAGTGGGATAAGGATACTTCTACAGCATGGGTCTTCAGTTAGAATTAGGAGTCAACAGAGAATATTTTCTAAACATAGTAACTGTTAACTGCTTTTCAGACTGGCTGAGTAGGTTTCTGAGGGAGGCCCTTGGGAATGTATTTTCTAGATGATACTTAATATATCAGGTGATACATATGTCTGCTTTTCCTGGAGAATTGTGGAGTAAAAATTTTAATGCCAAATATATCAGACCAAGTTAATTTCTAGTAATCAGGAATATTAAGGACAAATTATTAATTGGGGATAATTGTTTTTTGCCTAGAATAATAAACAGTAGTGTTAATATTCCTTGAATAATGTTATTTCTTCATAGATATTGAGTAGCTGAGCCCACTATTTTTTTTCTGGCAGCTGCTTCACTATTCTTTGTGTTGTGTGTGTCTATATTTAGATTGATTTTTCCAGTAGTTTGAACTGTACGTGATACTGCCATATCCAGTATTTTACTGAGTCACAATACAAGCCCCACAATCTGTTTGTAACTGAATATTTCTTTGTTTATAATGTTTAGGAGATTATAAAAACCACAACATGCATTCTAGGATTAGCATTAAAATTTGGATTGCCCTTAGCCACTGTTTTTGGTTTTCTAGTCTTTTACTTCTAGTAACATAGTAGCTAACTATTTAGATGACTTACCAACTAGATTTATGTGCAGGTGGTGACCAGTTTAGAGTTGAGTGTATTCTGAGATTGTAACGCTGAATTATTCCTCATAGATTAAGCCCAATGTAAGTGATCCTCTTTCCACAGAAAGCCAACTATTCATACTTGATCCATACTGAAGAGTATGATAATATTGTTTTACTATTTTTGATGGAGTAATTTTTAAGAAGAAAAATAATACTTTGTAAGCTATACTTAGGTGGCCTGTGCGCCCTTATTGGCTGATTAGAATTGATCTACTACTTAGGTTTTTTTTCTCATGCAGAAGAGGTATTCATATATATATTATATATGAACCTTTGTGTGTGTGTAATTACATTTACATGATATATAGGACACATATATTTATATACACACATATAAAATTTCTTTAAAAAAAATAACTTCCTAGCCTTCCTGTTTCTCTTGACTTGGCTCCTAGCCTGTCTGGCATGTGCTTAACAAGGTTTTGTCCTTCTGACTGGGATTGTCACAGTTTCTGAGACTCAGTGAAGCCTAGAGTCTTTCTGCTGTTACCCTTCCATAGTCCCTGGTGAAGAGCAGGGTGTGCTCAGCAAGTGTGCACCAGCTGCTGCTGTCTTGGTAGCTCAGGGATGTTGAATGTGTTAGCATTACTTTGTTTCCTATTTCAAATATCCATGTGGACACTCAGCCATCTTATGATTAGATGCCTCCATTTACATAGGAAAACAATAAAATTAGTTCTAAATGATGCAAATGATGTTCAGAATGATCTCCTTTGTTCCTTGTTCCCTTTGTTCTTTAAAGGATCTGTTGTGTCCAGGGGCATTTTGTCATTCTCATTGTAAAGAACTTGGTTCTTAAAATTGTCTGGAACCATGAATCCTTTCTGTACAGAGCACTAATGCTGTGTCCTGCTTTTCCTGCTTTCCCACGTGCATTTTCCTCTGAGTGCTCTCTGCTTTGAACCCTTTTTTTACCCTTTCTGAAAGAAATAGTAATAGCTATTATAGTTGATATTGGTATGGAGCTATCATGTCACCCCAGTGATAACACCAGGGAAACACTAAAAAAGGAAGCACTTCAGAGAATACAATGCAGAGAAAAAGAACTCGTTTGTAAAATGGATGCTGTCTTCTAGATTGGGCTTGAACAGCATGTATTTGGATCATTATATATTGAAAACGAATTATGTATCGTCAACTTTTTCTTTGTTCACAAATGTATATATGTATGTATATATATATATTTGTTTATAAAATAAGTTCTATAGTAGCTTAGAAATTGTTTTCTGTATTTTAATAATGGAATATGTATAAGCAAAGATAATGTTGGATAGAAAGGGAAGAATTAGTAGGAATTTCTATGATAGTTTTTTATATATTTGTACCTATAATTATAAGACTATAATTGTGAAACTAACTTTCATGTTGTGGAAACTTGTCACATTTTGAGTGTACATATATATTTTTATAAAAGCTACATTGAAATAAATTACAATTCTGAGGTTTTCTTAAATCAAGTATGAAAACATTGTTTACCCATTAGAAGTTTCTATAGATATTTGGTAATTCAGAGTAGTATTTTGATAATTTGTCCAGAAAGTACTCTTTCATCTTTCTGTAGACAAATTAGAAAACAATCCACTCAGGTGTGAAGAATTTCTTCCAATGTATTTGTCATTTATAGTTCTTTTTCCCTGTGAGATTGTGGGTGCATATGTGTTTGTGATTTAATATTTTGTGCCTCATATAGAAACATAAGCATTCATACAAATTACTGAATATTGATTTCTGAGGTGATGGTGGGAGGGGAAAGAATTGAGTGCATACTTTCTATCTTGTCATGTCTGACTTATATTGTGCTATTTAAAGCAGAATGTTTTAGGTGTATGTGTTATGCCAAAGTGAACAGCCTGAGGATTCTTACTTCAAAGAGGATGATGGATGTGGGTATCTGTTTACAAGTTGCAACACTTGTAACTCTGAAAGTGATCTCTTTGTTTTTCTCCTCATCTTAACTGCTGCTACTTGCTTTTTTTTTTTTTTCTTTTTTCTTGTCTTCATTGGTATCGTCCTCTGTTGCTTAGGTCAAAAACCCAGCATCGTCTTTGACATCTCTCTTTCTGACCGCTACTTGTAATTGATTGCCACTCTATGTCTAACTTCCGAGTAAGCGTGTATTTATATATATACACATGCATACAGATAACTAGTTCTTATTATTTGGATTTACTATAGTGCACAAAGTGACCGATAATATTGAAGTAGAATTTAGAGACATTCTTTGTATAGGACATACATGGTTACTATGTCCTGTAACTGATGAGCCCCCGGTTGCATGCACAGCAACCACTCAATATGTAACTTGGTTTTACACGTGCCTCTATTAAAGAGAGATTACTTAATATGTACTATTGCATCTCATTACTGCATTAACATTGAGCTCACAGGTGATAGTTTAACATAATACCTCATCTTGTGTGCTATATTCGCAACACGTCTCATAGTTTTCTAATGCTCAGAGATTGTAGAAATGTCAGTATTCTGCTTCTAAGAAGACAGAAATAGAAAACCATGACACCAAATCAACCATGAAAAGCATGTGTTTATAGTATGAGAGCTGAAACAAGAAAATAGTGTTGCTATGTTTGGCCTCACCTGAGAGCTTATCTGTTGATGACTCAAATTGTCCAATGCTCTGTGCAGGCCTGTAAGTGATGGCCTCAGTCCCCTGAGGAGTGTGATTTGGGGGTTACCACTACATATGGGTGGACATTGGTATACCCAGTCTTTGGTCCATGAATCAAGGGGATCTGACATACATCATCTGGCCTGCTAGTTCTCATCTTTAGTGCTCTCTTAAATGCTGTTAGCTTTTGGAAGGACTGTAGAAACATCTAAGGAGTTTCTTGACTGAGTGTGTTTCCTCTTAAAATATTTTATACACCAGACCCAGTGTAATTCTTCTGAGATGTTCATATAATTTCCTCTTTTTTTTTTTTTTTTTTGCCTAATTGTTCTGCTTTTATTTTTGTAAGTCCCTGTACCTGATCTGCTCAGTTAGTCTCACGGGTACATCTCCTTGAGCTTCCTCTTCTCTCTTCCCCTCTTCTCTTGTACCTGGCTCCATTCCCTTCACATTGGAGTCATTGTGTCTTTGTAGGTGTCTGAGGCTTGCTGTATTCTTAGTTCCATTGAATAGGAGTTGTTAGTACATCTGCAGACATACGTGCACTTTTTATTTTCACCTTATAGAAACTGTAACTATCCCTGCAGACTTTCTCTTGTCTTTCCATATTTTTAAATTATTCTTCCTAGAAGCTTTAGTTCTTATTTGTTGCCCACTTTTTTCTATTTTAACTTCAGTAAGTTTTAGCGCTATATGTATATGTATATGTATATGTATATGTATATGTATATGTATGTATATATATATGCATATGCAGAATTATATGTACTTATAGGCTATGGAAATTAGTCCTTATAATAATTGTTACTCCTGATTCCTATTTTGCCATTTCTTAGATTTTGGCTTAGTTTGGACAGTATTTCTTCTGTCACCTATGCTGGCCCACAGTTCACTGTGTAGCCCATGCTGACTGCAGCTTATGATGTTACTCCTCAGCTTCCAAGTTGCTGGGTTGACAAGTACCTCTTCTCTCAGCTCTTGGGTTATATTTTCGAAGATAATTTTTTTTTCTCAGTTTTTAAATTAAGTTTGTCAGTCTTCTCAAGATATTTTGTTTGAAAGTTTGGGTTCATTATGTTAATTAATACCTAATACCTTTGAGAGATTTTTTATTTTTTTAGCTTTCTGTCTTTGATTCAGTGACACTAAAGGCTAACAATAAATTTGGTTTCGCCACCAACATCTTTACTAACTTTTATAGAAAGGTAGGTTTATTATTAGCCCTGTTGGACATACACTAAATTTTTCTTTATCTTGGGGATCTACTAATACTTTTGAATTTTTGTTCACTTTTAATATTTTTGCAGATTTTGTTTTTCTGATTTATTTTTAAGTAGCTTTCTTCCCCTATTTAAGTTTAGAGAATGGATGTTTAGTAATTATAAAGCATCTTTGGAGTCAAGAAAACACTATTTCCATGGATACAGAAGGCTTTGATAGTGTTAAAGTATTAGTGCTCTCATAGGTTTTTAGTATCTGTGTACTGTGATATGCAGTCCCCAGAATCCTCTCTGCCATGCTAGATTCTGTTTGCCATCATTTTAAGATGATATCCACACATAAAATCAGTTTATATTGTTGGTTTAGAACTTGGCTGTGTTTGTTAGACTGGTTCAAACTCAGGATCCTCCTGCCTGAGCCTTCTCAGTGCTGGAATTACAGATCTGTACCACCATAGCCAGCTCTCAGCCATTTTAAATGCATTCATTTCTTGTGATTAGACCCCTTGTTGTCTTTTTTACTGAGTCCTTTATCTTCTCCTTTCAGAATATCACAAACTAGTTTCTGAGTTATTAGTACATGAATTGTGATTTTTGTGCCTTATATTTTCATGACAAATAGATTGAATCCCCTTGTTTGCTGGAGTACCTTTCATATCTTCTGATCTTGTGTGTATATTAGTTACTATTTTTGTTGCTGTGATGAGCCTGCTAAGCAATTTGGGGAGTATTTGAGTCATGGTTTGGGAGTAAAATCCAGGAGTCCAGAAGCACAAGGGTCAGGTTATAAAAGCCTTTTTCCTGTTTCCTAGTGACCCATTTCTTCACTGAGACTGCACCTTGTGAAAGTTTCAAACCCTTCCAAAGCCCCGTCACCAGCCGGGGACCATCTGTTTAAACAGATGAGTTTGAGAATATCTCAAGTTTACACAGCTAGCTAGTCTGAGTCTCTTATATCTCTGGTGGCTTTCTTTTATTTCCACACTTCCTCTCTGTCCTGGAGTTTTCTTCCTGATCCTCTTTCTCCATCTTGTTGATTTTGTCTTCTGCATGCTCGAATACATTGGCTGTTTGTGTATGGTGTGCTTGGTCCCTTGCTGAAGTCAGGAGAACCATCAGATCTGAAACAAGCCACCATTTGGATGCTGGGAACCAGACCTAGGTCCTCTAGGAGAACAAAAAGTGTTCATTAACCGCTGAGACATTTCTCCAGCTCCCTTTCTCTAGTTTTAAAATCTTCTTTTATCCTTTAAGTTCTTCTTTAAAAAAAAAAAAGATTTATTTTATGCATATGAGTACACTGTCGCTGTCTTCAGATACACCACAAGAGAGCATTATAGATGGTTGTGAGCCCCCATGTGGTTGCTAGGAATTGAACTCAAAACCTCTGGAAGAGCAGTCAGTGCTTTAACTGCTGAGCCATCTCTCCATCTTTAACTCTTCTTAGCTATAGTATATTTACTATTGTTCATGTGCTAAAATATAAAAGTATTTTTTGGGGGTTGGAGAGATGGCTCAGTGATTAAGAACACTGACTACTCTTCCAGAGGACTTGGGTTCACTTCCCAGCACCCACATGGCAGCTCACAACTATCTATAACTCCTGTTTGAAGGGATGTGACACCCTCCCACAGACATACATGTAGTCAAATCACCAATGTACATAAAATGAAAATAAATAAATTAGAGAAAGTATTTTCTTTTCTCATTCATATTCTGTATTCTCCATCTATTGTTGTTTTCTTTATTTTTCTGAGAGTATCTTCTTATAACTTGTGTCTGCCCATTTGAATATTTTTTATTTGAGGAAGATGGAAATCTAGTTTTAAAAATATACTTACTTCATATTTTAAATTCTCTATGTGTGTGGTTGTATGTACACATGAATACAGCTGCCCACGGGAGCCAGAACATGGCATCAGAATTTCCTGGAGCTAAAGTTGCAGATGGTTTATCCAGTGTGTGTGCTCAGAACAGTATTGAGTCCATACAAGAGCAGGACACACTCTTAACTGCTGGAAGTTCACTTTCAACAGCATCACTGAAGGATATTGGAGAGTGTACATGGCTGAACTCAGAGCTTCTTGTGTTCTTGACCTTGCTATAGTCTACTCTAGGTTCATGTTCAGCACAGCTTTATAAATATTTCATTTTCTTCCTTGGAGACATAGCATAAACCCCTTACCTTGAATAGTAATTCGTGTAATTTCTAAAATAGTGTATTAAATGTTATCTTTCTTAATTTTGATAACTCTGTTATCATGTCTATTAAAGCATGCTGGTAGAAAATATACATAGCCTAAGAATGGGTCACCCATACAGTTTGTATGCGTGAGCTGTTAAAAGAGCAAATGAGAGATTTAAGTCAGGATGGTGTGTCAGTTTTCTGATGTGTTTGTTTACCTTGTCACATCTGGGGTGGCTCACACCTTTAATCACAGCACTCCGGAATTGAGAGGCAGGCAGATCTCTGAATTCTAAGCCAACCTCGTCTACATAGTGAGCTCTATCCAGGACAGCCAGGGCTATATGTAGAGGGACCTTGTTTCAAAAAAAAAAAGAAAAGAATGTTTTGATAGTGGCTTTGTTGTTTATTATGCAGACCCTGTGTAGTGTTGTGTCTGTACCAGGTGTGACTGTGTAGACAGTGTTGTTTAAAGTATCCTTAGACCATGGCCATGGCTGAGTTGTTTCCTATGAGTGTCAAGCTCCTGTCTAAGGTCCCTTGCTCCTCCTTTGCTCTCTTAGACTTCAGAGCAAGAGGGAGGGATGGGGATGGGCAGTTGGTAGGAGCTGCAGCCTCTCACAGTGACCTGGAAGTATCCTGTGATTGGTGTGAAGACTGTTATAATGAAGGGTTAAGATGAGAGTCTTATTATTACTCAGTTTATGTGACCTTACAGTAATGCACTGAAATAGATTTCATTTTACTGCAGTTCTTTTTTGTAGGCTGTTAAAATAGGCATAAGTAACTTTTCTAGTTTTTCATTGTAAATTTATTTTCTTGGAAATACTTCACAAATTTATCTATTACTGAGTATTTTTATTCAAAGAGTAAGAAGAATTTACACATCTTATAAGGATAACTTAAGAGTGAATTGGCTTTGCGCTTAATATTATGTGGGGCTTTTTGAGAGGAAGTGGTTGAATTCAGTGAAGAAGCTTAAGTACTCTGTAATGTTCTCGTATTCTCTTCATATATACACCTACACTGGAAAAATTGAAACATGAATTGCTTAATTTAAAAATAATTTACTTTAGACTTTTAAAGCTTTTTATTTAATATATCATGAGTTGCTTGAATATTACATAGACTTTCCTTTTAATCCTAATAACTTTGCTTTTTAAAATTATCAAGATTAAAATTAGGTTATATATTTATATACAATTATTTCATTCTATGGCAGTTATAAATCCTTTAGTAGAATAACTTTTGAATACATGCTACTTACTGCTAAATACTTTAGTGAGAGACACAGTGGAGGGGAAGGATAAATCAGTTCAGATAAGTCAGCATTTAATTACTTTATATTCCTTTTATAGAAAGATTTCAGAAAAAAAATGCTAAGTGTTAGGGATATATAAACAGTTAAAGCACAGGCTTTCTTTCCCTTTTGAGTTTTGAGGGTCTTGGTGGGAAGCTTGGGATGGCTTTTCACTCCTCCCGACTCTGCCTCACAAATGTTGGAGTTGCAGGCATGTACCACTCTATCTAGCTTCCTTAGAACTGTGTTTCTAAGATTATGTTTTTAATTATGTGTGTGTTTGCATGCACACACATGTGAATGCAACTTACAGAGGCTAGATAGAGCATCGGATCCTCTGTGAATGGAGTTACAAGCAGGTGGGAGCTATCTTCCTTAAGTGGGGGCTGGGACCTGAACTCAAGACCTGAGAGAGCTGTATATGTGCTTCACCCCTGGGCTATGTCTCCAACCCCTTTAAGAGCTTCATAGTGTTCCACTGAGGAGGTTTCTGGTGATTTTATTTAACCAAATACCACATGACTTTAAGTCGTTTATTTGCTAGTGTAAAAATGTATAGTTGTACAGTCTCTGTTACTTTGTGAAAGGTATGATTCTGTTGTGAAGCTGAGAAGTGAGAGGTGTTTATTAAACTGACTTAACTCTTACATTGAATTTTGAGTCCTAATAGCATTGCTGAGGCTCTTTAATAAAGGGTTTCATGTCACACTGATGGGGTTTCATGTCACACTGATGGGCATTAATTTGTATGGAAGTTGTAACCTGTGAGTGAGCTGCCAGGTGTGGGGACAGATACGTGGCGCTTCTTGGGCAGTCATGGCACCAGCTGTTAGTGTGCCTGAGAACTGTGGTACCTGGGCAATTTGCTGTGCATTAGCATTGCCACAGTACCATTTACCTGAGAGGACAGCATTTGCCTCTCAAGTTTCTGTGAGAAGCGAGCTCCCCTGTGATACTGTGAGCACAGCATCTCACAGATGGAAAATGCCCAGGATGAGGCAACCGCACCTGGTTCTCAGAATCCCCTCTAGTGAACGGAGGCACTCGCTTTACCCAGCTGACTGCCTCGGAGATTTTTAGTTTAGATGAATTATCTGCTAACTTTCCACCACTTGCCCATTTTTTAGCAGACTAAAATATGTTCTTTAATATACTCAGAATATATAGGGATTTTTTTTTAACCCTCTCAGGGAAATGGTTGTGAGGTACCTTGTGGGTACTGGGCATGGAACTTAGATCCTGTAGCTCAGTGCTGTTAACCATGAAGTCATGTTCACACACAGTTCTTAGGGTAGTTGTGATGTTAGAAGATCAGTGTGAAGTGTTAGGCACTCAAAGTAGGGAATTCATGGGGATATGCGAGAAATCTGGAGTTTAGAATAAAGGAAATAAAAGCCCAAGATTGAGTGCTGAAGAGCAGCAGTGTACTCCTCTAGAGGGTTTTCCTGGGTCAGTGGCTGTGAGGACTTAATCTGTTTGTTCTATAACATAAGAAAGGCTTAATTTTTCAGGCTGTTGTAATTTTGGCCTGACAAGCAAATTTTTGGTCTACCAAGCAAATTTTTGTTCACAGCAATAGTATTAATAAATGAAATGTGTTTTTGTTCAGTTATGTAGTTTATTTGTGTTTTTTTTCCCCTGTGTGCATATATACATGGGGGCTAAAGGTTAGTCTTTGGTGTCATCTCAGGAGTTGCCCACTTTCTGTTTGGAACATGGTCTCACTCAAATGCAGGGGCTGCCTGACTGCTGAGCTAGTGTCTGCCTTCTCCCTCCCTGCCTTGGCTTCTTATGTGGATTCTGAGGGTTAAAACCAAGTCTCCCTGCTTTGCAGTAAGCACTTTAGCAACTTCTTTCTCACCAAGCCCATCTAGAGCACAGTATCAGTTATTTCCCTAGTGACCAGGAAAAGTTGTTACTTAGCTCTAATGGCTACAACTTTTACTTTGTATCCTAGATTATAGTTTTGTATCAAGGTTTATGATAAAATCTAGCATGCATTGAAATCTACTTACTGCCTGTGTGTATGAATGAATGTGTGTAGAGAATGCTTGTGTGTATACATGTTTGTGCATGTGTGTGTATCATGCAACTATGTGCTATGCACACGGATGCCCAGGGTTGATTCTTCCACTTTCCTCATTGAGGCAGGAGCTCAGTCAAACCAGAACTACCCATATTGCTGATCTTGTTAGCCAGCGTGTTCTAGGAATCACATGTTGTCTTTCTGACACATACCTACAGTTGGGCTATCATATCCACTGACACTTTCATGGGTTTCTGGGGATCTGAACTCTGTTCCCCAGGCTTTTGCAGCAAGCAGTTCAACCTCTGAGCTGGTTCCCCAGGTCTTGAAGTTTCTGTTTTCATAAGTTAATGGATTCGATGTTATTTCCATAAAATGGAAATCTGGTCCCAGCAATTCCGTCTGGTCTGTTCCCTTCTCATTAGTGGAGACGGGTGCTGAGTGATGGATTTGATGGGGAAATTGTTCAGACCAGAGTGCAGCCATACTGTTGAAGGAAGTGGTCTAGTCTCTGGTCTCGAAGATGTGCTTTCTTAGGGTATATCTAATCACTAGAATTTTAATGTTTGGTTAGATTCAGTGAAGTGATTTATTTGACGTTTTTCTTTTGAAAATTAACACTAGTTTCTTGAAATTTTGAACATGTTAATGTGTATGAATGTGTTTGGACTTTATGGTGTGTTGAATGATTTTACAGGAACATGATTGGCAACAGAACATGTACTCACCTGGAAAACCCTGATGTTTTTATCTTAAATATTTTTAAACTTACAGTGTTTTGTTACAAATGATTTAAGCTTGAGAATTTGTTTCACATGAAAGGAGTTTATTATGAATTTAGCTTGAATGTCTTTAAAGCATAGAGATAGAAAGAAGCACTCCTTTTGAAATTCTCGTCACTGTCTGGGACATGAAAGCAGTGTGTTTTTAATGTAGACTGAGGTGGGAGTGCTGGCCTGGCCCTGGAGTGGGCGACTGGAAACAGAAGCAGGAGGACCTGCCTCAGATGAAGAACGTGGCAGGTTGAGTTTGGGGAAGGGGTGTCTGCATTTTGTATGTGTTCTTTCAGGTATAATGTCATACTAGCCTTATAGTTTTGTATCCTGCTTTCTCTTTTGATAACTGTTTTAAAATAAGGAATCAACTGTTAGTCCCTAATTACTATACATTCAAACCATTAGGAAATCAATGCATTTTAAACCCCTTTTCTATAGTTATTGATTTGGGGGGCTGGGTACTACATGGAGGTCAGAGGACCTCTCCTACCATAGAGATATAGTTTTCCTTGCTCAGCTTGCTTTCTTTAAAGATTTGCATACGATTGGCCACTAATAGCCATATGACACATATGACACTAGGCTGTTTTGAAACCTCCACTGTCAACAACATTAATCCAAAACTCTTCAGTTTAGTCTCAGCCCTTTTGGACAAGGGGGAAAGCAGCTACCTTCTTTGCTATAATATCACCCAGTGATCTCTGGGCCCTGGCTACTCTTCCACTCTGGATTGTCTGTGCCAGGCTTCATGATCTACATTCTCCCATAGCATTGCTGTCTACACTGCTTCTAGCAGTGGCTTGATAATCCCCAGTTAAAACAATTGCTTTCCTAATCCAAAGTCCACATTCTGGCAAGGGTTCCAGGGATGCAACTCAAGTCCCCATGCTAGCAACAGGTGCCTTTTATGGGAAAGTCATTTTTAATTTAAAGCAAAAATTAGTGTTGTTTATAGTGTCTTCTCTTTCTGTGTACCCTTCACATTTGAATATCAATCAGTCTCTCTCCTTCTCCCTCTCCCTCTCTCTCTGTCACACACACCCATGCTTGTCAACTGGTCTAGGTTAAAATTCCTCTGATACTACAGGCTTGTATTTAAAAGTTGTCCCTTGTATTTCTTTTTTAGTTGTGGGTTATGGAGGCGGGGGTCCCTGTTTTTTCAGTTCAGTTTAGTAAGATTTTCCCATAGATAAGAGTTTTTATTTGTTTAGTACTTTGTAGTGATAGTCTATGTTCAGGCATTTTGCAGTCATGTTGAAGATTAATGTCTGGCAGGGAGAGAGATTACTATTGAGTAGGCTAAGGAGTTATTTTTAAAATTAAAACTCTAAGGGAGCAAACCTTAAAAAAGTCATCTGAATGGGTTTCTTTGCATATACCTATGATGAGCCTGAAACCACGCACTGAGGTACATGCTTAGACTGGCAAAGGGTGTTGGACCAGCTTGTGGATATACTTCTCTGAGCCCCACTTCTGTGAAGAGTTAGTTTTATACCAGGTGGCAGATGCAGTGGTTCTCAATTATTTTTTCTTTTCCTTAGAGAAAGGTGCTGGTCAGCATCAGCATCTTCTGATAGCAGTTTTCAGAGGTGGGGGATAGAGCAGGAGTGCAGTGTTTTCGTTCTGTCTGTCTTTTCTTCTGGTATATATGTTTTTGTGTGAGGGGTGTGTGTTTTAAGTATATGTCTTTTCTTCTGGTATATGTATGTGTCTGAGGTGTGTGTCTGTGTGTACCCCTGTCTGTGAGGTGTGTATGTCTTTGTGAGTGTATCTGTGAGGTGTGTGTGTGTGTCTGTGAGTGAGTGTGAGATGTGTGTGTGTGCCTGCCTGTGTGTGTGTGTGAGGGGTGTGTGTGTATCTTTGAGTGTATGTGTGAGTCTTTGTGAGTGTGTATGTATGTGTGTGTGTATATGTGATCTGTGTGTGTGATTTGTGTGTGTGATTTGTGTGTGTGATTTGTGTGTGTG
>NW_021604721.1:821076-837718 GCF_004785775.1 Grammomys surdaster
TGTGTGTGATTTGTGTGTGTGATTTGTGTGTGTGATTTGTGTGTGTGCAGATGTACTTGTGTACACATGTGGAGGCCAGAGGTGGACGTTCCACCTTGTATTTTGAGAGGGATTCCTCTTTGAACCTAGGATGCTCTTCACTGGCTGGTCAGTGCTTCTCCAGGATGCCCCATCTATAACCTCAAACACAGATTAAAAACATGGGTGGCCATAACTGGCCTTTACATGGGTGCTTAGGACCTAGACTTGGGTCCTCGTGCTTGCAGTTCCCCCATGTAAGCATCTTCTTATGTGTGTTATTCAGTCCGTCTACATCTCCCAGTGTGACAGCCACTAGGTTAGAGTTTGTGCTTCATTCCATATACGAAATTATACAGTTTCATTAAACACTTGAATGCCTAGGATATTTCATTTACTGGACTGTATATTGTGTAGGATTTTTTTTTTTTAAAAAGTAACTGGAACTAGTATAAGCTAGTTTGAAAAGTAAGACACATTCTATTTTTTAATATTTTGTACTGTATAGTACATATAGAATGTGTGCACGTGTGCCTGCATGTGTGTGTGTGTGCACGCACATAAACATATACCACAAAGATACATAGTAAAGGCTTTTCAAATTTAACTTATAAGTTACTCAGATAGCTTTTGCTTTTTTTTAATCTGTGGTTTAAAATTGACAGCATCTCGTTGGAATGATCTGAATGCCTTAGATCTGAATGCCTCTTTCCAACCTCCTAAAAATCAGCATGAACAGAAGACTGCCCAGGTATTATTAGCCTGGATGCCCTTAAACTTGCTTTGTAGACCAGGCTGTCCTAGAACTCACTACCTCTGCCTCCCCAGTGCTGGATTTAAAGGCCACTCTGCCTAGCAGAAGGATTGACTTTAGTATTACCTTTTCAGAAGTATCTCAGCAATTCATGATCTGCCTCAGTAAACTCACAGAATCGAAATATGGGCAACACATTTTCATTTTCGAGATGTACATGACTCAAAGGTTTTTACTTTAGAATGGTCCTGATTCAGTTGTCGTGTGAACACATGTCCGTCATTTGAGGAAGGGCAATCAGGACGCAGTGGGACCAGAGAGAAGGTGCCTTGAAAAAAAACTGGAGAAAATGAGCAAAGGTCAATGGTCACCTTAGTCACCTGTGTGATCTTGAGTAGACATCTAATATTTATCTATAAAAGGTTAGTTTTGACCACATCAAAGTTCATGATATGTGAAACTCATTTCCATTTAAGGAGTTGTTCCTCAGTTGATCTGCAAGGAAAGTGTGTACTACTGAGCATCCTTTACTTGGCTGCTTCCTTGCCTTTCACCTTGTATTAGCTGTATGGGTCTTAGTGATTTAAGAGTTTAATAGCTTGTGTCCTAATTCTGCTCTGTAGCCTTATAATCTGGTGTTTTATGTGGAGTCAGCCTGTCAGCTCATGCTTCTGTCTTCATTACCAGCATGTTGATTAGTCATTACCACCGTCTATTAATGTGTCTGACTAGAGTCTCAGCAGTCACAGGTTCCTGTTTTCATGATTTTCCCTTCCCAATACTCAGTTCACCCCATATTCTAATAGTGCGTCTGGTTAGAGTCTTAGCAGCTCCTGAGGTTCCTGTTTTCCTGCATGCCACATGCTCGCCCATCTCTCAGAGCTTTCTTAACTTTGCTACTTTTTTTTGTCTTGTTTATCTTGGCGTCAGACACATCCCTCAGAATGATTTTCTGCAGACTACTGTCCCTGCTTGTGTTGCTGGTGTCAGGATGATGTCATAATTTAACCTGCAAGGCTCTGAAACACCCAGTGTGCAAGTAGAGTCTAGTGAGATAAGCTGTTGGTGGCATCATGTGTTTAGGTGGGGTTCCCCCGTGGACTGCTGTCATGCTTCCTGATCCCCCTCTGTTAACTGTCTTCCTCCTTTTACCGAGTTCCTTTTGTATTAGAATCATGGTCTTACTCTTTGATCTGTTTTTATCCAGTCCGTACCACAATGTCATACACTTGGAGTTTTTCTTCTTTCCATTATGTGTGACTTACTGCCAGTGTCTATAATTCTGACTGCGTCCTTTCTGTTGGTAGTCAACTTGCCAAGGTACTGCACGTATCTGGATTCTTTCAGTTCCTCAGAAATGCTCACTATATAGACTACATACTATTTTATTGATAAGAAAATTAGGCACAGAGATAACCTCCAAGAGACTGGTTGGAGTCCTTGACATGGGGCAGACTATTGGTATTCTGATGGGGTAGCAAAAGTGCATGTAGTTTATATGTACTGTGTTCTATTCCTTGTCACCTAAGGGAGACAGTTTTGTAGTTTTTACTTCATAGGATCAGCGAATCTCTATTGAATGTAGAAATTGGCTTCCTTGATTTCATGTTCATGAATCTTGAAACAATAAAAAAACTATAGTTTTCATGAAAGTTAGGACATTTTTATAGAATGTAGACATGGTATGAGCCATTGCTACGTAGATGAGGAAACAGATTGTTGATGCTCTTGATGTCAAAGAACCCCAGTCTACAGAAAGGAGTAGCAAGATAGAGATGGGTTTTGAAAGATAAATTGGGGCCATGTTTCAAAGGCCTGTGTGTAATAGTCAGTTTTTGTTTTGTTTTTTCCTTGTATGGAGACAATATATTTTAGTTTGAACATGAGGGTAAAAGACTCTGGTGACAAAGGAAAGAGATGGTTTGTTGAATAAGGGATAGAAGATAGAACACCATCAGACACTACAGACATCTGGTCCTCAGTAGTTAAAAGTAAGGAACAAATCTGAGTGGTGTTCATTAGATGAAAAGTAAAGGAAGTGGTGTTAGTTGGATAGAAAAAAAAAATTGAAGAAAAGAGTCAGTAGTAAATGTCTGAAGTTTCATGGTTGGCAGATAGGAAAAGATTACTAGAACTGCTGGTTTAGGGGGAAGTGGTTTTGTATAATGTATGTGCTGTGCACTTAATTCCTTTGCTAATTACTCTAAATAGCTGTGGTTCTCCACTGAAGGAATTCTGTTTCACCGTCTGGAGAGATTTGGGCAATGTTGCCAAATATCTGCTAATGCTGAGGACAGTCTGTTCACAGCACCAAATGATCACACTCAATAGTGTCAGTAACATTGAAGAATCCTGCTTCTGAGAATTTGACAAGTCCAGAATAGATTTTACCCTGAAATATTTCTCTGTAAGAGGAAACAAGTTCAAAGAAGTCACACTTATACTTCCCTCTGCCTTCATTCCTTCAGCAGAATATCAGAACATTGAAAGAGCTGTCAGGAAAGGACCGGCTGGTTGTATATTTCTGTATTTATATGCTCACTTCTTATTGGCTACTGTGTAAAACAGACCTATAAATGCATCCTTCCTGCTTGGAGTAGTTCTGATTCTCTTAATTTATTGAGCTATTCTAGTGGCATTCCCTGATTTTAATTTACTCTGGCTATTGTATAGAAAGTCTCGATTGATAGCTGTAGGTTCAGGTTTCCTGTCATTGTTCCTAACTTACAAATGTTACTGCTCATTCTCTCATACTGACTTTCCCTCGACATAGTCTCCCTGGATTTATGCTACCAGGTTTATACTATCTTTGTTATATGTTCTAGAGACATAATTGCATAATTCTTAAGCAACTAAAACTGGGTTCAAGAGGACATAAACATACTTTGAGTTTCTGTCTTGTGTCACGGTTCATGTTTGTTCTAGTATTTCTTATATTTAAGAACTGAAGAAACTAAATGGGCACAGAAATGTCTAAATTGAATTCTATAATTGATAAACTTGATTTTCAAATTACAGTTGTGCTAAAATACTACTCAATGATTATCTATCTCTATAATGAAAATCTGATTTTTTAGCTTCATTTGGAAATCTCACTTTTTGTGTTCTTACAAATGCGTGCATTTCTGAAATAGATATTAATTTTTTGGTTGTGACAAGAGTTGTGCCCTATATAGTTTCTGGTTGCATATTTTTAGATTTCTTTTCATATGAGACTTGAGTGTTGATAGCTGCTGTGAAGAAACTATGTATCTATGGAGTATAAGTGAGATCCTAAGGCAGAAGCTTGAAAATGTAGAGAAAGTAAAGGAATTATAAGACATTGACACATGGGATTTTCATGGGTAAATCACAGTTATCACTTTTAGTTTCTATTGTTTTTTTCTTACCTCATCTTAATTTGACCTTCCCATTTCTAAGCAGTTTTTAGTAATTTCTAAGAATATTTAATGCTACTTATTTTACTCTATATTTAGTAAATGGAAAAGTCCTTCCAAAGCTGTCTGTGTGTAAGTGTGTGTGTGTGTGTGTGTGTTATGGGGGAGGGAGACAAAGACCAGATGCATAAACATATTTCTTAAAAGTTTATTGATTCATGGGGTCTGGAGAGATGGCTCAGAGGTTAAGAGCATTGTCTGCTATTCCAGAAGTCCTGAGTTCAATTCCCAGCAACCACATGGTGTCTCACAACCATCGATAATGAGATCTGGTGCCCTCTTCTGGCAGGCAGACATACATCTAGGCCAAGTGCTGTATGCATAATAAATAAATAAATAAATGAATGAATGAATAAATCTTTTTTTAAAAAGTTAATTGGTTCGATAGAGTTTTAGTTCTATTAGTTCTATTGTGCTTTCTCCCTCTCCAGTTTTGGGCCAGATTAAAAGTGAAGCCTTATGTACATACTTTTATCACATATATTATGTCCATTTCACATTTTTATAGTTTGTGTCTCAGAGTGGTTTATATGTTTTTGAGAAGAACCACCATTAATCCACCAGGTGTCTGTAACACTCACACGATGCCACAATAGTTGCCCTTCGCATCCTTTACAAAAGTATACACTGAGAAAGTGTCTTTGGTTAGGTCCCACAAGGAAGGAAGCAGGCAGTTCTGGAGGAAGCGTCAGTTGAAGGGTAACTACAAGGGACAGGAGATACCCTTTTCTAAGAATGCTTTATTGTAGATGGAACTGTAGCCTGAAGAAGGTGAACTGGGTAGGCATGCAGGTGATTTGTTTAGGGTGTAGACCCCGTCATTATAGTGAAATCATTTAACTTTTGTATGTCCTTATATATCTGTAAAATGAAAAAACCAGATTTGATGAAGTGAGTAACTTAGATGTAATGAAGGATGGAACACATATGCAGTTCTTCCTGCTCTGCTAGGGACTCAGTGCTGACCACTAAATGTGTGTCTTTAGAATACACACCTTTGCATGGCCCTGAATTGCAGGCTGGGTAGATTTTGCATGACTTGAGCATTTGTCTTTATGCTCTTTTAGAATGACTGACACGTTTTACTTTCACCTCATAGTAGCCTGTTGGGAGTGAGGAACTTGTTAGTGTTTGGAAGTAATCTATACATAGATCCACTGAGCTGGGAACCATTTACTTCACCAGATTGCTGAGGAGAAGGGGCAGCTGGAAGCTGTGTCACAGGAAGGGTTAATTCCCCAGTGGTGCAGCCTGTGACCACCAAGAAGAATTTGAGAGTAGAGATATACAGGTGCAAGGTGCTAGTTAGCGGAAGGGTGGGGCTTGGAAACCGAGGCCTGTTCTCTACCTGGTACTGCTGCTGCTGCACTGAGAGATTTACTGGAAATGTATTGCTCACAGTGAATGGATTTCCATTTACTTGGGAAGGATATGATAGTCCCCCCACACCACTCCCCATGTGTATGTTCATATGAGTGCTTATGTGTATCTGTGACTGAGTTGTTGGCATTTTTCTGACCTCAGTAGGATTTGTTTCCCATCCAGCCTGGTGCTAATAATGAGCATGACTTTGTACAATGTGAACTCTTTGAAGTAACAAAATCTTGTGCATATTTGCATTTTTTTACTTAGGAGTGACCTGTAGTTTTGTTAGCGTTCTTAAGGATCATCTGGCTTAAAAAGAAGGAAAACAGGAAGGCAAGTGCTGTGCTTTCAGTAGTTTTCTTGCCTACAATACTGGCATCTTTGTGTTTATTTTCAATTAATCAAAAAGTTGAAATGTTGCATCTTGAGTCTTTTAGTATAAACACACACCAAAGTAATATTTGCTGCATCCCTGAAAACAGCGTAAGATCATCACATTGACTTCTCTATGCGTACAAGACAAGTAAAAATTACATTATTTCAATATAATAAATATGTAACAATCGATGTTTTTCATGAAACTGGAAGGTACTAAAAATGAACTTAAAGGGAAGTTAGAGTTAGTCTTGTGGGCCTCGGAGTGAGACTTTCATCCTGTACTTTTTCTTGTTCTTAGAAGTCCACGTCCACTTTGTCTCCTTTTGTTTGACCCAGTCAGGTGTCTCCTCCCTCTTTATGCACCACTACTATATCATCACAAGACAGTCACCATCACCAGCTGCAGCAGCAGCAGCAGCACCGTCATCACCATCACTTAGCATCACCACCATAACCATTGTCATCACCCTCACCACCATCAGCAACAGGAGCAGCAACAGTACCACCACAGTCACTATGGTCATCACTGTCATGGCGCACCATGCATCTCCAGCCTTTCCTCACTGGGAACACATTGCTTTTCTCATAAAAGCCAACCCCTCCCTAGCGCTGCCCCCAGTGTTTCCTGCGATGTATCCACTTGTTTCACTTCATTCTCAGCCTCAGGCTCAAGACCTGCCTGCCTGCCCAGTCGCTGTAACTCTTTCCTCTGTCTCTTCTCCATGGCGGTTTCCGTTTGCCTGTGTTAGGCCTCTGCTGGTTCTTGTGCAGTTGTCCGCTTTACAGCCTCATAGCTTCTGTTTTTGCTCACTAAAGACTTTGGCCGTTGGCTGTCAGTTGTCTTCTGCCTTCTGCGGTCTTGAAGATCATGCCCTACGATGGTGCATCACAAGTTCAGGACTTTCATCTGGCTTCATTTGCGGTGATACCCACTTAGCCTCTCAGTCAATTTTCCTTCCCCTCACAATAACTAGTTCACATCCATTTTGACTCCCTTCTTGACCCACAGGCCCTTCTCTTCATTTGATAGTCTCCATTTTTCATGTGTCCAGCTTAGAGGTCTTGGTCTCTAAACACTTAAGTTTTTAGAGGGCAATAATATCTTAAGGTTTTTACTTTGTCCTGGCACCTGCTGGGTGGAGCCTTGACCTTGCATACAGCAGTCAGTGCCTTTTCTATTAATGTCTTATTAATAACCAAAGTATAAAAAGGGCCTAATACCCCTGTTTTTTGTTGTTTTTAAGTGTTTTTAATTGAAGTAGAATCACATCAGTTTCCCCGTGCCCCTCGCTCTGGCCTCTCCCCGCTACTGCCCTTTGAACTATTTGAGTGTACCCCCAGTTGAAAGCTCCTTTCCATTTATAATTGTTATGTACATGTGTATGTATGTGTGTATGTCTATGTACAAATATATATAAATACAACCTACCTTGTTTTTGCTGTGCATGTAAGTACCATTTAAAACAGTTCTGAGGGTCCGTCTCATCCCACTCAGAATAGCTAAGATGAGCAAACGACTAGACAGCACCTGCTGGGAGGCTGTGGAGAGAGAGGATAATTGTTCATTATTGGGAATGCCGATTGGTGCAGTCACTCTACGAATCAATCTGGAGAATCTTCAACCACATGATCCAGCAGCTATACCACTCTTGGCACACACCCAGAGGACTCAACACACACTCCCCAGACCCTTGCTTGGCCAGGCTCAGAGCCACCTTCTTCACAATAGTCAGGAAATAGAGACATCTACATGTCCTTCAACAGGCTGACAGTGAAAATGTCTAACATATTCACAATGGAATACTATTCAGCTGTTAAAAAAAAATGATGGATCTAGGAAAGATTATACTGAGTGAGGTAAAGCAGACTCAGAAAGGCAAATGCTACAGGCTCTTGCTCATTGTGCTTCTGAGCACCTGGGTTTTGTTTGTTTATTTTGTTTTTTGAAACAGGGTCTCTAGGTAGCTCTGGCTATTATGGAACTCACAATGTAGAGCAGGTTGGCCTTGAACTCAGAGCTCCTTCTGGCTCTGCTGGGATTAAAATATGTGCCACCATGCCCAGCTGCATTGCTCTTTATGTATAAGACTATTCTTTTGTTATTAAAAATTCTTAATTCTCATTTTTTCCAGTCTCACCAGGAAAGTAGCTATTATATTAAAATAAAACAACCAACCCAAAAGAAGTTATTCATGAGAAAGTCTCATCATTTAGTTCTCAGACATCTATGTCTGCTTTCTGCACTATTAGCTCTTTCAGCCCCACCTTGGTGTCTGCCATGCTTTGGCCCCTGCCCTTCCTGCCTTCTTAGATGTATCAGTGTTGGCAGTGTGTCCAGTGAGCCCTGTTTCCTTTCTGGTGAGGTCCTGGACACTTGTTCAGGGGTCTGCCACTTCCCGTCCCTGCCATGCAGTGTCAGTCTCTGTGCACCTGTGATCCTCATCTGAAGTCCTTATGGCCACATTGGATTCAGAATATCAAACCTGTGGGTTTATAGAAGCAGTACATGTACACAGCATGGCTCTGCCAGCCAATGGTTGGGTAACAAACAGACTCTATACTCAAGCTCATTGCTGCTTCTGCCCTGGAGTGGAGCGGTCTGAAATAAAGGCTCATGTTACTTCATGCTGGATTTTGCTTCCAGATGAATTACTAAAACTTGAAAGATGTTAGCAATGGTGACTTCCTAGTCACAGATGAAAAGATAGGGACATATTCCTGCTTCTGTTTTGTTCATTCTGGATTTTATTTCCTTCACTTTTAAATGCTCTTGTAAACTACCAGTGACCTTTATCTAAAGGTCACCTTGTTCTGAGTTTAAAGCCTCTTATCACCTGATTGGTCAGCAGCCTTGGGTCCTGGGGTGCTGCAGGCTCCTCTGTTCCCTTTCTTGGTGTCACCTCTCCCTGGCTCCCTGTCTTCTGTGCACTTAAATGAAAAGTACTTTCAGGGCTTTGTAATAGGACCACTCTGATTTGTTCCTTTGTCTCTCTTTTCAATGCTCTTCTATTGCAGGGCTGTAGAAGTCCCACTTGGGTTTTAATAAAGACACGGAGTTGTCTGTATGGTATAAGGCTGTTGGCCTGTTTGCTGGGCAATCTCTCAAGTAGCCTATCTAATGAAAGCTGCTTACATCTCCACCCTTGTGTCTCTTCACATGGCTCTCTCTGCTCTACCTCCCTGCCTTTCTCATGTTCTTGCTTCTGTCCTCCCTGCCCAGGCTGATGCTACTGCCGGTCCTTCCAACCCAGCCTTGTCCACCAGCTCTTTATTCTACAGAGCCCCTCCCTTACTCATCCAGTCTGAGCCAATCAGCAGCAGAGCAATACCTGATCCAGCTCACTGTTGCCTTTTGGCTGGAATTGGCTACTTGCTTTTTAACATGCTAGTCTCGGAGAATCTTCTTTTGGGCAGGTGAGGAAGGACACGCATTTTCATATAGAAAGCAGGTAATCAGCCTAAGAAAGGACAATACCAAATATCCTGCTAGCACAGCAAACAGTTGAAAATACAAAGGCACACCTACACAGCCATTTGATACAATGTGTGTGCCTAGGGGAATGGGTTACCCCAACACTCTTACAGTCGCGTGCTCATGGATCTCAAAGATAGGTGTCCTCCAGTTCAAGCCTTGCCTGCCTTTGGTGAAGTGCCTACTTGCCACTTGAAGCTGTCCAAAGGTCTGGTGTCTGAATGTATAAGATCATAGTTTTCCTTATCCTCAGCCAGTTGTCTTCACATGTTGTTACTGTATCTTCTCTCATTTCCCCGTGCTGTCCATTTCTAGAACAGGAGTAGGGGCTGGTGTGTGGCCCAATGGTCCTGTGTATTTGATATCTTCAGCTTCACATGGTACAATTTCTGTACTCAGAACAGCTTTCTCCTACAACAGAGTCAGTGGCCAGACCACCTTCTGGAGTGTGCTTTGGTTTGTGCTGTAGGCCCTTATTCTTGATTGACTGACTGGTTGGTTGGTTGGTTGGTTTATTGTATCAGGCTCTAACTCCCATGTGTCTAGGAACGTTCTTTCTAGTTCACATGTGCTGCCATCACATCTTACACATATGAACACATATGAACATATGAGCAGTGACAACAGTTAAACTTTACATTTAAAAAGCATTTTATGTTCCCTGGCTGAACTCTGTGAGCACATTTTCTTCTTGTTCACCTTTGTGTTATCAAACAAACCTGGCCTACAGTGAACACATAGTAAGCATTTTTCATAATTATGTACATTAATTTGTCTTTCCTGATTGGCATGGCACTTTTGGTACATGTGTTTACTAGTGTAACATGTAGTTTCCATGTTTTTGTGTGAATCTAGTCCTGTTGGTACTCTTTGAAAATCAATTTTTAAAACTAGAGAGTTATGTATAAAGAGACAATACATACACCCATACTCTGCTCATGTATAGTCAGTGCACACACCCATACTCTGCTCATGTATAGTCAGTGCACACACCCATACTCTGCTCATGTATAGTCAGTGCACACACCCATACTCTGCTCATTATAGTCAGTGCACACACTCATACTCTGCTCATGTATAGTCAGTGCACACACTCATACTCTGCTCATGTATAGTCAGTGCACACACCCATACTCTGGCTCATAGCTTATCCTTCATGCTTTTAATTTTTCTACACTTTCCTTGTCTCCTGTATTTATGGATATCATAGTATCTAATGTTCTATGCAAGTAAAACACAGGAAATGTTCCAGCAAATTTCAGCAGACTTTCAACTTGTTCATCAGTTGATAAATCTCAGGGGATCAAAAATAGTTTAGCCATCTGTTAACTGACCAGACAGTTTTAGTGTTGTGAAAGGGTGTGGTCACAGAAGTAGGTAGAGGATCTAGGTAGAATGTCAGTATAAGGCTCAGAGCACAAACTACCTTGTTTCTTAATACTGAAACTTAACAGCTCAAAATTTGAAAGCGATCTGGTGAGGTTGAACATGGGGTGTCCAGACAGCTGGGGATTTCCCAGAACAGGAGTCTTTAGCTCACTGTTTAAAGAGAAGATATATTTATAAGACATGAATTCTGTGTAAATTAATCACAGTCTCTAATTTATAATTTGCCATATGTTTCTGGAAATTAATTGTCCTTTTATATTTTACTCCTTAATTAGGAAAATCAGTTATATCTCGGTCATCCCAGAGTGAATCTGAAATTGTGCCAAAAGTTGCTAAAATGACCATATCCGGGAAGAAGCAGACCATGGGATTTGCAGTGCCTGGGTAAGACTTTGAAGCCTCCTCCCCCTTTTAAAACATCCATGGCCTCTTAGAGCATCCTTTTCAGTTTTGCGTAATAAAGCACTGGAATTAACTATCTCATGGACTTTGTGTATAGCAAAAGACAGACAGGGCTGAGAAATTAATTTTGATTCTAGCCTTGTCTTTGTATGACTCAGTAACTAAAATACTGCTCTGCGGTTAGAGAGATGGCTCAGTTGTTAACCACACGTACTGGCTATTTTTGCAGAGTACTCAGGTTCGAATCCCAGCACCTACATGGTGGCTCACAACCATATGTAACTCCAGTTCTAGGAGATCTGGCACCCTCTTCTGGTCTTTGCAGGCATTGCACACACTTGGAGCACATAAATGTACCCATATATTAAAGGGAAAAAAATTAAAAATACTGCTTTGAAGTTTTTGTAACCCTGTGTGTTACAGTAAGTGTAAGAATGTTTATATGTGTTTGCAAATTTATGTGTGCGGATGTAGTATGTATATGTATTTGTGTGTGTGGTTATAGTGTGTGTGTGTGTTTGCATATATGTTTGTATATACTACCAGTGTAAACATATGGCCAGAGATAATGGGTGCTTTCCTTGCTTGCTCTTCACTTATTTATATTTTAAAAATGTGCTTTTTTTTTTAAACTTTGTGTAAATGTGCCTGTGTGGGTTATGTGCACACGAATGCAGGTACCTGTGGAGGCGAGAGGAGTAAGTTGGAGTAAGCTGCCCTAGGTTGGTGTGGGAACTGAACTTAGGTCCTCTGAAGAGCTGTGTATGCTCTCAGTCCCTGTCTCACTGTGTAGACGAGACTGCTGCTAGGGAGCCTTGGGGTCTGTGTGCTTGCAACCCCAGCAACAAGATTACAGCGGGCCGCTGTGTCCATGAGTGCTGGGGATCTGAACTCAGATGAACATGGATCTCACAGACATGGATCTCAGTTCATAAAATATTAATACTTAGCCTCTTTAAAATTGTTCAAAATTTTTATTTCCTAAACACCACTCTTGCTGGGCTTGTGACATGAACCTGCTATTAAGCACTTGGGAGATAGAAACTGGAGGACAGGTGCTCAGGGTCATCCTCGGCTACCTAGAGATCTGGAGCAGCCTAGGCTACATGAGTCTCTGTCTTATAAAAAAGAAAACAAAAAAAATGCTATTTATAAGGTATGTATACTTCATTTACCAAAGCATAAAAGGAAAAAAGTCATCAAATACTAACAAGGATGACTTTCATTTTTAGCCATATGAAATTCAGTCTCAGGAACTTATTACTTTTTGCTCCTTTTATAAAAATCTGTGGTAATGGGAATATATGTCCCCTTGTCACTGAATGGTTTCCCAGTTCAGTGTTTGGACTTAAAAGTAAGACGTTATCCACTTGATTTCAAGTTGAGTGTGGGAATAAGTCAGGTCTAGGAGACAAATTCCTCCAGTACAGATTAGTTTAGTGATGCGTGAGATAATCTTTGTCATGTGACTTTAACCTGGTCAGATGATTTTAAGTTCTAGTTCAACTTTAAAGGTTGTTCTTTTCTCTCATAATTAGAGTTGAATTAATACAAATACCCTTTTTATCCTTAATGTGTTGAGTTATATTTAATTCTGTTATGGAAGTCTGTTGTTTTGTTTGAGACAGGGTGTGGAACTCACTACATATACCAAGCTGGCCATGAGCTCACAAAGATCCATCTGCCTCTACCTTGAGTCCTGGGATTAACGGCATGTACCACTATGTCCAGCTAGGGAGACTTTTATTGAACAAATAACTAAAACACAAAACCCTTACTTTAAGGGTGCCACAGTCATGTGGAGAGTCTCCGAAGTCTTAGCAGCTTGCAGATAAGCTTTAAGTAATATATTGTATTGGAAATACACACAGAGCTTCTAACAGAGTCTGTGATCAGTGGATAAAATGAGGAGAGAGAAGGGTTCAGTGCACAGTAACTGCAGAAGATCATGTTCAGGAGAGCTTTTATAAAACCCAAATACAGTGCTAGATGCATCATGAAGACGGTGTGTTCATGCTCATCACTGGGCATCAGTTAAATATCTACTAATCAGAATCCTTGGAAATACAGATTATTTTAAAATACATTTGCAAAGTAGTAAAGCTTTCCTTTTTTTTTTTGTTTGTTTCTGAGTCAACATTTGACAGGGCCCAATGGGAAAACTCATTAGAGTATGAAATGTCCAACAAAAGATTGGAACAGATTGGATACTTTGTAGGATTCATAATCTGGATAAAGTCTTGGCCTATCTGGTTTAGTCTCAAACAAACAAACAAACAAACAAACCATAGAAACAAGGAAACACTCTCACTGTTTCAGCTGTGTGAGGTGAGTTTCTACATGGCTTGATTCCTAATGCCGTCTATAAGGAAAGCACAGAATACATAATTCTGCTAAAACAAATAGTATTTAAATGACCAACTATGCTAAGCTCTATTGACCTTTGCACAATTCATAGCTTTAAACATCAATAACTTGTTTCTTTTTGGTGCTTGAGGTAGCATATGCCACCATGTCCTAGCTGTCTTTCTTAGACTGGTCTAGTAAACTCATACTTCCAAGTTTCATGTCTCAGCACTATGTCTAGATACTGGAGTCTCAGCCTTTCAGAGTGCTTGAATATTTGCTATATGTGTACAAGTTAATCATAATATTTAGCATATTACATATTATTATAATGTATTCTTAGGTTTTTTTTTTTTGGCTTTTAGACCAATACTACATATAACAGTGTTTCAGATTGACAGAATCCTCTTAGATCAGATGGTTTGAGTTATCATTTAACATAGAGATAATTTACTGGAGTTTTTTGGTAGTCTGACAACAGACAATATATAATACTGAAGTTGGGCATTCTACACAGTGGCATTCCTAATACCCTAGAGGTTGTGGCAGGGGATCCTAAGTTTTAGACCAGCTTTGGCTACATAATGAGCCTTTAAAATACAGACAGACAGACAGACAGACAGACATGGACACACAAGTAATACTAGACAAATAGTTCTTGAAAAGTGGAACATGAAACATTTAAACCATATAGGGTGTTTAACTTGAATTCAACCTTTTTGTGACTTTTAAATGAGCGAATTACTTTTCAGATTAAGTCAAGTATGAAGGCCAGACCTAGCAGGCACACCCCAGCAATGCCAGTGTTTTAGAAGCTGAGGCAGGTTGGCCACCATTCTAGACAGGCTGACTGTGTACTGAGTGTCAGGTCAGCCTATGACTGAGTAAATTCTGTCTCAGAACAACTCCAAAGAAATGCAACAGAGAAAAACATATAACATTTATACTTTTTCAAAATTCTAGAACCTAAAAAATGGACCATGAAGATGGCCCAGGGAGGGGATAATTGTGTTTGATCCTAAGCCTTGCTGCCTGTAATTCCTACTAACCGTATGGTGGGAGAACCAGCAACACCCTTTAGCTGTTCTTTGACTTACACACACACACACACACACACACACACACACACACACACATATATATATCTGGGAAAAAAGTTACCAAGAATTTAAGGAATTACATTCATAATGTGTTGAATTTTCTTGAAAGCCCAGTTGATCCAAATATTTATTTTTGGCTGTACCATTGCGTATACAGCCAGTCCTGGCCATAACATCACAAATATACATACTTGATTCTGACTGATCATGGAAGCTAAACAAAGTTAGAACTTGGATGACAGAATGTAAACTATACTCTGGCAATTCATTTCTCTCTATGTACATGTGTAAGAGGTAACTCATTGCTTAGAGTACTCTGTTTTACTAACACTGAGAATTTTAGCTATACTTCTAGACACAAGTGAGTAGAAGTGATTCAGACACTGAATGCAGGACAGATATTATATACTCAGTCTTGTAAGTATTAATTAGTTTCTAAATGCCCAAGTCAAAAAGATAAATCCTTTAGATTTATAAATGGATGATCCCACTTTTAGAAAGGTGATTTAGAAATAATTAAGATTATAAAATTATATGAGAAAGTGTCTGAAATTTATTCTTTCAGTCATAGCAGTGGGTGTAGGCCTGGGCCCAGAATGGGCATTTTCAGATCTTAGAACTATTTGAAAGTTTAAAACAGCAGTGTTTACCTCATAGGATGCAGAAGCTTTGCTGACTGGTGTCTGACAGTGTGCACCACACCAGCCTGAGTTGTCAGACTTAGTAGACACTTAAGCTTCCAAGTCTTCATTTGTGTGGATTTTCTTTTCCAGCTTGACAGACCTGAGGCAGACAGGCTGAGACCCAGAATATAAGGGGTTATGAAGAGACACCTCTGCCCTCTGTCTCAGTTGGACAGCATCTGAAATGGCTTTCTGACAGTTTTTCTGGTCTTTCTGCAGCTTAACTTCTGAGGAAAATGGACATAATGTGCGTGCTCCTCACAAAGGACCTCCTGGTGATGATGTGAGCATTGCTTCCCCTAACGTTCCTGAGACTGGCACTCCAAAACCTGCTCTCCCACCTTCCTCCGTTCAAACGTCAGAAGAGCTGGGCTCCACTCCAACACCAGTGAGAAAGCCTGGCAAGCTGAGGCAGCAGATAGACGTGAAAGCAGAATTGGAGAAGCGGCAGGGCGGGAAGCAGCTCCTCAACTTAGTGGTCATTGGTATGCCTTTGTTTTGCCGGGTTAGCAGGACCATGTCAGGAGGCTCATAGCCTCTTGGAGTAGCATAGTCTTAAAACAAAGAGGCATTGCATCATAATGTATTCTAGTCACCCAGGGTGAAATGGTACCACGTTACCAAGGAGGGCATCATCAAACTTGGCTTGTGGCAGTTTCATTTGGTGAACATTTTGAAAATGGGATGCATTTCCCCCAAAAATGGGAAAATTTGCCCTCCCTAAAATAATGTGTGCAGTCCTTTCCCCCTCCCCCATTTAGGTGTTTTAACCTTGATAAAAATAGGTATTTATTACACTGAATACTGATGCAAGCTGTTGAATTAGTGTTGCAGTGCCTCAATGTGAACATCTGAAATGTACCTAGTATTAACCCTGAATCAATTTTCCTTAGGTCATGTTGATGCTGGGAAAAGTACTCTGATGGGCCATATGCTTTATCTTCTGGGTAATGTAAACAAAAGGACTATGCATAAGTATGAGCAAGAAGCTAAAAAGGCTGGCAAGGCTTCCTTTGCATATGCATGGGTCTTGGATGAAACTGGAGAAGAAAGGGAAAGGTAGTCACTATATTTCAAAATTTTCAGTTTGAAATGATAGTCCTTTAAAATAAGTGTGCAATGTATGTTGAATATGTAAAACATATAAAATGCATCAGAGAAAACTTTTAAAAATCCTTTTGTTTGTACACTGATCATGCTTTATTGTGTGAGAAGGTTAAGAGACTATTTATCCCAAACCAAACAAGGAGCAGCAGCACTGTTAGATGAGCTGCTGTGGTTGGGGAGGGTCCCTGGGT
>NW_021604721.1:837728-850436 GCF_004785775.1 Grammomys surdaster
CTGCTGTGGTTGGGGAGGGTCCCTGAGTTGAGCAGCACTGTTAGATGCGCTGCTGTGGTTGGGGAGGGTCCCTGAGTTGGTCTTGCTGTGAACGGAGTTAGCAGTTGTTGCTCCCTCAGCATATCCCACCATCTAGACTTTGAGTTAAAGTTGGATCTGACTCAGTCTTGTACCAGGTTATAAAGGAAAGGAAAAGAGTAAACTGTCTGCTGCCCAACAGGTCCAGACTACAGGTCCACAATTCCATTCTTATGAGACATGGTCCAGAAAGAAATAATTGAGTCTGTCTTGTTAGTTATTCCTTCTGTGTCTCTCGAGGGTTAATGCTAATTTGGGTGGATTCTAGCAGAAGGATGAAGATACTCACGAATCTCTGGTCAGGTACCTCTTCTGAGGTATTTTAAAGCATAAGCGTATATCATATTTAAGGCTATCAGATACTGAGAAGCAAGGTGAGATGGCAGATATAGAACAACCAAGTCAAAATTATGACCAACACGCACAGAGCCCGTAAAGGTCCTAAGTTAACAGGTTGGGACATCTCTCAAGTCTTTAATCTGATTATGATTAGAGAGTGTATATGAGTTTGCAGACTTTTCCTGCATTTGTTCACTTTCCTGCAGTCCTTGTCTCCATTATGTGGAAGGAGGTTCTTAAAGCAGGTTGCATGAGTCTTTAGTGCTTTGATAGCTGGATATTTACATCGTTGTGGTATTTCTCCCTTATGTATCTTTTTCTCTGTATATTACTGTGAACCTGCTTTCTACCCTCACACAAAAGCTTAACCTGTCAGTTCACTGAGAAACAGTGAAGCCCAAGTAGTTCCCACCTGTCTAACAAACAGACTATCAAAGTGTACAGCTTTTATTTTCTTTGTGTATCCTGATCGTGTAGATTAATAGACTGAGAAGAGCGTGATTTAAGCTGGGAGGGCTTAGTAAAATTTACTTAATTATGTGAGTTGAGCTGCAAGTGAGATAAATGCACTTGTTCCTATAATGACCATGTGTTTGAGTGTTCCAGCTGTAACATCTGCTTATTGGGGTGATATTGTGGTCGCTAGCTTTGTCTTTCTCACCACAGTATAATTTAGACTATTCTGTAGACAGCAGAAGTTTCGGAGTACATGTTATAAGCTTTTTAAAAAACTGATATGTTCTATATATATATTTGAAATGTTAAATATTTGCAAATCTATGTTGAAGAACAGATGTTAATAGGCCGGGTAACATTTTCTTATCTTTACGGAAGGATACAGAAGTTTCAAACAGGGACAAGTGCTCAGTCAAGACTGCACTGGGTCCAACACTTCAGGGAGGAGCTGAGGATACGTCCTGAGTCCTAAGTTTTCTAAACCTGTGGCCACTAGGTGTTAAGAACATTAAGCAGGATTAGGCATCACTTTGGCAAACTCAGATGGCTTACTAAGAAAACCACTTTCCTGATTGCCTTGGCAGGCTGGAGTTTATTGTCGTGGTGTTAGGACTGTCGCTATTAAAGGCTGGCTGAGTCTTCATTTGAATGGCCTAGAGCAGTGGTTCTCAACCTTCCTAATGCTGTGACCCTTTACTACAGTTCTTCATGTTGTGGTGACCCCCAACCATGAAGTTATTTTGTTACTACTTTATAACTATAATTTGCTACTGTTAATTAATCTTAATGTAAATATCTGATATTTAACCCGGGGCGGGGGGCACCAACCACAAATTGAGAACCACTAGAGCAAACCTGTTGTCTACCTGATTTCTCCTTTTAAGTTTTCAAGGTCACATGACTCAAGGCTCTTGTAGCTGTTCCTAGGGATTTCTTATCATTGGAATCTTTATTTTGGCTGAACAGAGGTCCTGGCTTGGTCTCCAAGAAGGATGCAATAAAATCTGAGGCAAACTGTCTATCTCTCTTAATTTTTGTGAAAAATTGGATATTTTTTATACCTCTTTTTTTTTTCAAATTGTAACTATTGACCAGCTTTGCAAGAGAAAGCTTTATGTGTTTATTTGTATAATTAGTGAAGCAATACGGAACGTTAGAAAAGCAATTTCTTGAAAGTAATCATTTGTCATGTTACCTTTTCTTCATGTGTAGTATTTAGAGATGTGTTATATATAGCTTTCTTTGTTCATAAATTATAGTTTCAATTATAAATTATAAAACATCAAGGAAATAGGAAATACCTATCATTTTGATTGAGTTTACCATCTATACAACCTTATTTTTAAAGCATACAGGGATAGTGAGTTAGAGCTCGTATGTCAGTCCCAGTCCCTTGCTTCATTATGATGAAGGACTTAGGTTGCCGTTTAGCCTATTAAGAGTTTTAGCCCACATCAGTGACTATTTATGTAGTAGGTTTTAACCATTTTGTGTTTTGTTTAAGGGGAGTAACAATGGATGTAGGCATGACGAAGTTTGAAACCACAACCAAAGTTATTACGTTAATGGATGCTCCAGGCCATAAGGATTTCATTCCAAACATGATCACAGGAGCAGCTCAGGTACCTGTTATTTTAGCTGACTATGGCACATTGACTGTGCCTTCAGTCCTTGATACCCACCCAGCTTGCAATTCTACGGCTTTAACTCATAAAAGATTTTAAAATGGAAAGTTTTACTTTTGATCAGTTAGAAAAAGATTGGCTACATCGTATTTTTCTGTGCGCTGCGTACTTGTTGTCTAAGCTTCCTGGTGGACGACTGTGGACACATCAGGTAGGAGTGTGTTTGGTGTTAAAAATGATGGTATGCAAGTGTAGATTTCTTGCCCGTTTTCCCCCACTTACTGCTAAAATTAGAGTCTGGCATGATAACAAACACTCTAAAGAGGAACTAAACTAGAAAGAGTATTTGAGTAAGAATAAAAGAAGGCAGTGTGAGTGTCCTACCACGGTACCTGACGATCACTTTTGTTGTTGTTTTGGGTTTTTGAGACTGGAACTTGCAGTGAGTTCAAACTAACCTAGAGTTTCTAAGCAGCCGAGACTCACAATGTGGCCTTAAACTGTCTTTGTTTTACCTTCGCATGCTGTAAATGCAGGTGTATACTTCTACCATGCCCAGCTTATAGATGCTAACTGCAATTGATAAAGTTCTGTAAAGAATGTTCTATGATGTATAGATTCTAGACTTTCTTTATGACTGTTTTATCTCCCATTATGTATGGTAAGGATTATATGATAAGCTTTGTAAAATTCTCTATAAACCAGACAGGACAAAACAACAAAACCTGTCAAACAACTCAGATGGTATTGTGGACTCAGTATCCAGAGCACAGAGCACATAAAGCTGTGAGTGGTGTATCAGCAGCCCCTGGAGGGACAGTATCAGCCATCTCAGATGGTTCTGCAGGGGAACATAAGTCATTCAGTCACATTAGCCTGGGTATCTCTGAGGACAGCTAAGAAAGACTGTGTATGGGAAAATGAACAACATCCTTTGGAAATATCCAGATAGGGCCTTGACAGAAATAATTGATTAAAATTGACTTGGAAGAACAGCTGTGCTGTAAAGATTTTTGCAAAATTTTGTAAATTATTTCCCCAAGATGGAAGTAGAATCCCATAAAGTATGGTCAGCCCAAGAGTCATGGGAACCTAAAGCCTTCAGAGATATGCTCAGCCAGAGCTAGCTTTTTCATGTGTTTTGTGGATTTGAGTATGAAAGGAGAAATGTGAGAAGCTTGTGTTACCAGGGTCTCTGTTAGTAGCTGCAGCAGACAAACGTGTGAACTTTGGTGATCTGTGTCACTGTTTTACTTAGTATAGATGGTGTTCCAATAGTTTTGTAGCATAATTGTTTTTATAAGATAAATTAAAAAATGTGGGATTGATAGGAAGTAAGATGTGCATAATTTAGGACTCTTGATAGTTACTTTCAAAATGCCCTTCTGGAGGTTATGTCCTCCAGTAACAAGTGTGCACAAGACACACCCGTGCTGCCTCCAAGAAATCATCATGTCTCTTAAATCACTTGTGACATCTAAAAGTAGGATCTGGGAATATGTAGTTTTGATTTTTTTTAAATGGGGGACATTAATAAATTTAAACTTTGCCTAAACTTTTTTCTTGGTAAAAATCCCTGCAGTATATTCTGTCTTGGGAAAGATGACACTTGAGAGTATTTGCTGTCATTATGTTTTAATTTTATCTTTCCCTCTTCTTTTAGATAGGCGTTTTACTTTGTATGTAATCAACTTCTGGCTTTCTTATTATGCTTATTTATTTGTGTGTGTATCGTGTGGCTGTGCTTGAGCCACAGCACTCTTGGGGCAACTCATGGAAGTCAGTTCTCTCTTGCCACCATGTGGGTCCAGGAGACTGAGTTCATCTAGTCAGGCTGTGCAGGAAATAGCTTTACCTGCTGTGCCATCTTGCAGACCTTCTTCCTGTTCTTTATGTCATTGTTGTTGGTTGGTGTCACAGAAGTATACAAGCATTATTGAAATTTATAACCCACTGTGGTATTCTTCTTGTGCTCTGGTGTGTGGTCGTGTTATGGCCTGCCTTAAATCTGACCAAGCAGTGAACTGAGCGAGCTGTCTTTTGAATAAAAGAAGCGTGGCCTTACTTCTAGCTGTGATTCTCTCTTCCTCCTTAGGCTGACGTCGCTGTCTTGGTCGTTGATGCCAGCAGGGGAGAGTTTGAAGCTGGATTTGAGACAGGAGGACAGACCCGAGAGCATGGCCTTTTGGTCCGATCTCTTGGAGTGACACAGCTTGCTGTGGCTGTCAATAAAATGGATCAGGTAGCTGTGGAGGACTAAATGTTGATAAAGATGATATTCTCTGGGCAGGAGAGATGGCTCAGGGGTAGAACACTTGTTGCTCTTTCAGAGGACCTGTGTTTGTTTCCCGGCACACACATAGTGGCTCACACCCATTTGTAACTCCAGTTCCAGAGATCCCACTTTGCCTTCTAGCTTCTGCAAGCACCATATATATTCATGTGGTGCACATACATACATGAGGCAAAATACTCATGCACACAAAATAAACTAAGTCATTTTAAAATAGATTCTATTTAGCCCATATAGAGGCCCACAGATGGAACTATTTTGTTAGTCTAGTTTCATATCAAGAAAAATAAATTTGCTATTTTCTAATTAACTGAACATGATAATAGTAATTTTTATGCAAGAATATCTTATTTTGAAAATGACTTTTTAAAACTTAAAACTTTTCAATCAAAAAATAATATGCACCATTGTAAAATGAAAGTATAAACCATCATTGTACAGCCACTAATTTTATTTTTATAGAAATGAATTGTTTTTATTTTTCCTCTCCATCACAGCCATTGGATTACAGTATATAATTCTCTCCTTTCTAAAAAGTTGGCAGTACTCTTATGCATGTTTACTTGGGCAAAAAAATGTTAATGGCTTTATATTAGGCTATGTTACTAATATAATGTACTCAAACAATCTAAAGATTGCTAGGGTTTGTCTTTTTTTGTGTGTGTCGGGGGGTATGCATGAGTGTATATTTTGAAATGGCTTGAAAATCTCTGGACCTCAGGTCCTAGACCTTTGTTGGTTACTCATTCTTGGTATATGTGCTGTATATATGACCTGGAACTGTCAAATCAGCTTTTATGGAAAATTAATTTTTGTATTTATACACAGAGCACAATTTATTTGTTAACTATTGTTTCATGAATAGTAATACTATTTAAGTATATTTTCCTGGAAATTCTTTGTATAGTTTACCGTTATCCACTTTATTTGGTCACATACAAATATGTTTTGTGCTTACTTTTATGTTTACATATTTTCTTCACCTTAGCATCTAATAAATATTCATCAATATTCTCTGATGGCTCTTCTATAGTTAATTATTACATGTAGCTTTAATTTTTCTGTAGCATTTTTGCATGAAATTTCAAATGTAGAGAAAACGGGAAAACTTTGTGGTCAACGTTCATATTGGAGCCACTGCCTAAGACTGTATAGACTTATTGCCCACATGTTTCCCTCTTTCACCCTGTGCATCTGCACATTTGCGTAGACACTGCTTGTACATAGGCCTAGACTCTGCGAGGTACGTAGAGCCAGCATCACTTACTCGGTTACTATGATTAGCTGGGGCGGGTGTTAGTGCTCTTGTTGTGATCTAGTGGTTATCAGAGCACGACTCAACAAATTACCCTCTCCTCTGCATGTCTGGAGACATCACTAGTAGACTCTGTTAGAGACTCTGTTGGCTTCCTCTTCTAAGAACAGGTCATCTCATCTTAGGCCACGTTAGTGGTAAGGTTTTTTTTTTTTCCCCTGAGTTTTAATTTTAATTTGTCTTTGATATATAATTTTGGCTATATACATTTTACTGTGGAAATTCTGATTTTATGTGTTATATTCTCAAGTATAATTCTGTGTATAAATTGGATCTTTATCAGGTAAATTGGCAACAAGAAAGATTTCAAGAGATTACTGGAAAACTTGGGCACTTTCTCAAGCAAGCAGGTTTTAAGGTATGATAATTTTAAATGAAATTAGTTTATTTCTCTACATCATTTTACTTATAAAAGAGAAAAGCTAATATATTAATATTCATTTTTGGTCTTTCTATTTTTAAAATTTTTATTACACTTTTTAAAGTTACAACACAATTGTATCATGTTCTCATCCTCCGTTCCCTCCAGCTCCTCCGTAACCACTCCTCTTGCTCACTCTCACATTCATGGCCTCTTTTTCTTGGACTGTTGTTATTTTGATAACTGTGCGTAAGATGCGAGTCCAGCCGGAGGAGTCCCTGTAGTGTTGCTTCTATGTGTAGGATCTCAGAGCTTACCATTTGGTATTGGTTAATCAACTAGGAGGCTCGCCCTTGAGGAAGACCAGTCCTCCCCTCAGCATCCCTCAACTGCATGCTCTTGTCTAGGGTAGCCCTTAGACAAGAATCCCCTCCAGTCCCTGTTAATGTCTGTTGGTTCTGTCATTGCTCAGGTCTTTTGTAGGCAGCCATATTGTTGAGGTGTCACTATGTAATTTCCCTGTCGTTTCTAAGAGACAGTCTTGCAGCACACTTCCTGGTCCTCAGGCTCTTCCTTTTTTATTTTTATTGTATTTTCTATTCATATAATTTTCTTCATGGTTATTTCTTTTTTAAACAGCTTACTGAATCCTTGTGAATTTCACATCATGCATCCCAATCCCACTCATCTGTTTGTCTCTTCATATCTGCCCTCCACCCCTGCAACCTGCCCCCCGAAAGAAAATCATAAATAAAAATAGAAAAAAACAAACAGGAACCTAAGCAAAAACGAGCAAACAAAAAAATGTCATCATGGAAGTTGTAGTGTGTCACAGTGTGTCGCTCAGTACACCCTTTGTCCACACATCTTACTTGCAAATGTTCATTGCAGTAAGTCATTGGTCTGGTTTGAGGCCTCTGGGTTTTGCTACTGTATAAACACTGGATCTTCATAGAGACTCCTCTTGGCTATCCTGTTGCTGCCCTGAGTCATGTGGATCCTGCAGCTTTGGATCTGTAGGACCAGCCTCTTCACACAATCTAGTAGTTCATGTATGGATGTGGTAGATGTTGGTGTAGGCCAACTTCAAGCCTGGGGTCTTGGCTTTGGCGGCTGCTGGAATTGGTTGGCCTTGCCTTGGCTTTCTTACCTAGTGTTGCAGCCAGCGAGGAGCAGGGCCAGCTCTGCTGCTCTTATGCCTATGAGGCTGGCTCACCCACGCACATGCCACCAGGACCAGTCTACTGTGCTGCCTAGGCAAGGTATGGGCCGCTCTCCAGAGGGCTGGAGCTGGCAAGGGGTCAGGGCCAGTTCTCCTGTTCTCATGACCTGGGGTGGGGTGGGAGGGTTGGCCATCTGTCCCGCCTGTTGCAGGTGGCATCTGGCTCCGACTCAAAGTCTTTGTACCCCTCTTCTATCATGTCCCTTCAGCCTTAGGTGTAGGGAGTATTTTGTAGGTGGGTCTTTTGGAGGTAGATGACCGTTTTCTGTACTTTGATCAGTTGTGACTTTGTCCTGGGCTCTATTTGCATCAGTGAGAAGCTTCTAGGATGAGGGTTGAGAAGCTACACTTAGTTCTAAATCAAAGCATAAATATTTAGAATGCGCTTAGGAAATTGACTGATTTTGTAAGTGGCAGAAGTCTTTCTCCTCTACAATATTTAGAATGCTCTTAGGAAATTGACTGATTTTGTAAGTGGCAGAAGTCTTTCTCCTCTACAATCCGTGACTCCACCAGTGATGGTCATTGGATAGTTTTCCAGTGCTGGGTATGGTTTCTCTCTGGTTAAGGTGGCTGAATGAGGCTGTACCAAGACACACGTGCCACTGTTGCACCTTTGGGGCTCTTTTCCTGTGCTGCTCATTGCTGTGGGTCAGAGGTGCCACACCTGGGTAGGACTGTTGTTGATGGCTTCCCTCCCTTGGTGGCTTGCTAATCCTTAGGGAGGAAGCTTTCTGGACAATACAGCTCAGTTCCACTTAGTCCTGTGTTTAAAGTGTGTGGTGTCTTCAGCAATAGGGTCTTATTTGCAACTTCTGGAAGACAACAACCAATGGCAACAGAAGTACAATATATCATTTTGAGAATCTTTTGGACTTTCCCTCACCAGTAATTGAAAGGAGGTTTCTCATATCTGTACTGGAGCTTTTGTTGGACAGTCTGTGTCTCTTGAGGTTGTGTTATTGCCCCAAGCTGCATAACTTCATTGAAACTGTATGTATGTATGACATGTCATTTTAGAGAAGTATAAAATGACTCCTTCCATCTTGTGTAGAAATTCTCAGTGTTATTTATCTCTCTCCCTTCTTTCCTTCTGTTGTGATATTATTTTGCTAAGTATATTTAATTCCAATTTTCTTTTTATTTCTTCTTGGTATGTATATATACCTGACTTTTAAAATTTACATATATTAAGTATTTGACCTGGGTGTTATGTAAATAAGAACTTTTCCCTCACCTACCATTTTAGGCAGTCAAGTTTAAGAAAGTCGTGGAAGAATGTTGGCAGAGAAGAGTTTAGCCAGCAAAAAATCTGCATTGTGCCTCTATCAGCAAGTAATTTGCTTTAATGATTTCAAGGAAATTTCCAAATTCTCTTGAAAACAAAAATATTGGTCCAGATAATGTCAAACTGTGCTGCCCCGAGTCGTGCTTCTTTGAAGTCTGTTGTTCATTTTGCAGACTCGGTTGAGCTATTGTGCTGCTGAGTCTTTGCAGTATTTACTATGTTGTCGTGACTAAGTCTGTCCTCATCCTCTTATAGGAGAGTGATGTAGCTTTTATCCCGACAAGCGGTCTGAGTGGTGAGAATTTAACTGCAAGGTCACAGTCCAGTGACCTCACAAAGTGGTACAAAGGGCTGTGCTTATTGGAGCAGATAGGTACGTATGCTGTGGCCACTCTGTGTTAATGTGCTGTAGACTCGGTATTTATCATCTAGAGTTCTTCATGAGAGACAGAGTGTATACGAAAAAGCAGAAGATTTGTAATCAGAGAAACTAGGTGCTCAGTTTTGAAATCATGTGGGCTATTTAAAGGAATATTCAGTGTTTTGAAGACACATTAATGAGTTTAGAACTTACCCTATCTGTCATATTGACTAGTTGAAATTAAGTGAAGCGATGTGGGAAATACAGTTTATAAATGTAAAGTATTTGAATGGTAGTCATTTATTGTTAGTATGTACAAAATAAATTCTTTTTATAGAAGGAGAGAGAGTAATGGACACAGTGGAGATGGGGGAAAAGAGTCCCTTTGGGGTTTGAGGGTGCTAGGAGTGGAAACCAGGCCCTGGCCAAGCTGTCCCCGTGACCTTCTGCTGAGCCGTGTCCACAGCCCATAACTTAAACTAAACTTTGCTTTGTGTTGTTTTTTTCTACCAGATTCCTTCAAGCCCCCTCAGCGCTCTATTGACAAACCTTTTAGATTATGTGTGTCTGATGTCTTCAAAGGTGAGTGCTGTTCTTCGTCAAGTGCCTGTCCACTCTGTGTCTTCTTTTCTCAGACTGTTAGATTGGTACATTATATATGGTGGATTCTCTCTGCATGTGTAAGGATAAACAGCAGGCACTTTGACATCATGCGGCCCGGTCTTAGGCTCCTGAACACCCTTCAAGGGGTTCATAACCACTTCCCACTTTATAGTCACCTGTTGGAGCAACAGCCCTAAGCTTCAGCTTTTTGACCTTAAACAAATTGGATAAGTCACCATTTCTTAACATCCAGAAGTAACAAGCTGACAAAATGGCTCACTGGGTAAAGGCACTTTCCACTAAGCTTTATTAACAGCCTGAGTTTGATCCCTGGTCCCATGAGGCAGAGGAGAGAATCAACCCCTGAAGGTTTTCTTCTGGTGTTCACACATTTGCACTGTGGTGATTGATTGCACACAAACTATATAAATGTACTCTTAAAAGTAATGAAACATATATGTATGAAGTATGTATGTGTGTGTATGTGTATATGTGTACATGTGCACACACACCTTTTGAGATTCTGATTGGCACCATGTTTACCCATGTTTCTGTGCTTCAGTGGTCCTTCCTATCCTTGCCTGTTTCCACCCATCTGTGGCAGTCTGAGTAGGACATGGTATCAAATAGACTTAAGTGGGGAATGTAATGTGAACATCAGAACCATTAGCTATGATAAAAGACTAGAGACTAAGATACCAGGAAGCCTTGTACCTTAGGGCTGAGGAAGGAGTAGGTTCCAACTATGATGGAAAAGGTGTTGTACTAAATACCTGAAAATACGTCTAACTTAAAACTATGTAGAAGGCCCTACCTAGAAAACTCTAGAAGGGCATAGGATAAAAGATATAAAGTACATTGATACCTTGGAATGATTGATACTATAAAGATGTTGGTTGTCTCCTAAGTCTCCGTTATCTCGGAGAAGATAAGGAGTGAATTTGCACTGTGCAGTCGTACACTGATGGCTGCTGTCTCTACCGAACAGGTGCCCACTGCCCTCCTTCCCCCTCTGCATTGTTACTCTGTGTTACAGTGGTTCCTTTGCCATCTATATCATGAGCCCTTGAGGGCAAGCATGATATAGATGGTATCTTGGGTATCTGCAGACTCTAGTCTGGTACCTGGCACAGTGTACATGTAATTCAGAGTAGGAAATGATTGTGAGTGAGAGAGGAGGTGACAGCATTGAAATATGTCGTCATTGTGACTGGCTTGCAGAACAATGGAGGAACAGGGGTAAAGTGATGCTTTTGAGATGCCCATTACGTGTTGGAAATACAGCAAGCAGTCGATGTCTTTACCTGGGGTTTTGACCTCCTGCCCTGTCTCTGGGCAGCTTCCCACTTTCTGCCTCTGCTTGTTCCCTCAGCTGTCCTGCTGCGGTGACACCCTCTCTGGTTCTGACTCCTGCTGTGCTTACATTTGCATTCTTTTGATGATGGTTGTTGTCATATCCATGGTGACACTTTTCTCCCTGGTTTTCTGTGACCCACTTTCTCCTGCCACCTCATTTGTGTGGCCTGTCCCTGGGTGTGTGACTTCATTTTCAGGTTCTGAAATAGTGTTCTTAGGCTTCGTTTCCCTCACTCCACCTGCTTTCATGAATTACTGTCTGTAAGTTTCCCTGCTGCTCATGATGTGTCCCAAATATCACCTCTGCCTCAGAATAGTGACTGTAGTTCTCAGATATGTGAAGTTAACTGAGCTATTAGCATCTCTCTGTGTCCCACCATCCCTCACCCAGAGCCTTGCATGTTTCAGGCCAGTGACCTCACTCCAGTGTGCTGCTATGGATTCTTGGGTGCCAAGTGTTTGTTTTAAATCATATTTGTGGCCTTGGAATATACTTGCTCTTGTCTTTCTCTTTACTGGCCCATGTTTCTTACAGTAAACAACTGTTTCCTTCTCTTACCCCTGAGCTTACAGAATCCCTGGTCTTTATTAGTAAATCTCTGGAAAGAAATGAACCCTTGGGTTTTGTAATTGGAATAATTTTATTTGCAAGAAAAACTGGAATGTGGAATGCTATATTTAGTAGAGGTATTAGAACTCTGACCTAACCATTGCTTGGTGTTCATTTGACTCTTGGCCTATCATAACTATATTCCTACATTTGTAGGAAACAAATGTCACAGTATTAACTACCAGATAACGTTACTATGTGTTTCATATGATGTTGGTATGTTTTACAGATCAAGGATCTGGCTTTTGTGTGACTGGTAAAATTGAAGCTGGTTATATCCAGACTGGTGACCGACTATTAGCCATGCCGCCCAATGAAACCTGTACTGCTAAAGGTATTGACCCATCTGCAGCATGCTTTTGCTAACAGACCTTAAGACAGGAGATTTCTTCAGTGGTCTAGTTATAACTCTAGAGTAAATATCCTCTTACTGAAATTGTAACGAACTGTCAAAATGATACTAACTGTTGAACACTAAAATGTGAAAACATTAAACGAGGTTTTCCTGTTGTGGCACATGTCTGTGTATACGAGCAGCATTCTAAGCCTGGTAATATTCTCTACTGGGCACTGAGTCATAAAATCTGGTTTAAGATGGAACCAGCCATATAAATATCAGACAGATTCTTATAAAATTATAATTTGTAGAAGAAATTAAAGAATCCAGCCCAATAATAGCTAGTCAGTAGCAGGCAGCTTGTCACCATAGACTCTGTATTTCAGAATCAGTTAACAGCTTTGATGATGTTTATTCCTTTTCACAATACCTTTGATTGCCTCCCTCCCTCCCTCCCTCCCTCC
>NW_021604721.1:850536-853543 GCF_004785775.1 Grammomys surdaster
TCTCTCTCTCTCTCTCTCTCTCTCTCTCTCTCTCTCTCTCTCTCTCTCTTTCTGTGTGTTTAAGGTAAATTATAGGAAGACCTAAGTAAGAGACCAACATTAAAGGCTTAACTATTGAAGCTGGTTTAAGGTGCTTTCTCCACTGTGTTTCTAGAGGCACACTAATGACGGTAGATAACTATTCCTGGCTTGGATTTACCCTTTCCTGTGGATAGTTCTTGTCTAAATTTGGCTTAAAAAGTTCTCAGTTCTACTTAGCCTTATTCTGAGTTCCTGCTAACTCTGTGACTTCAGGGTAAAATGGAAGATGTTTTATGATAGAATATTATTATTTCTAACAAGTATAAATTGTTGTATAAGCTATTAGAAATGTTAACGTTTTACCACACTCCTCTACTGTTCTTACTTTAGTTTGTATTCATAGTTTTACTGGCAGTTTATACATTTGAATATACTTTTTAAAAGGTTTCAGTGTTAAGACTTTCCTGCTACTGTCTGCTCTTCTCTTCCTAACTCTACTCCCTTAGGTGGCTGACACTGAATCTAAGTACCTGTTAGGTAGAAATACCAATGAGCCACATCCCCAGTTCTTGGTATTTGAATTTACAGTCTTGCCATATACCTCAGAATTGCTTTGAACTCAATCTGTAGCCCAGGCTGGCCTTAAGTATGTCGTATTCTTGCTATGGCTTCTTAAGTGCCGAGAGCCATGTGTGAGCCACAATAGCCATCTTAAGAAATTAGTAAATATCTGTTTAGATAATATGCTCAAGCTGTATTTAAAGATAATATGGTAATGGAAACAGATTCTGTTTGTGTATAATAATAATAATAATGTCTTTTAAGAAGACCTACTTTCTATCACCCTGTTGTTTGCAAGTGCAGCTCTCTGCTTCTGCTTTTAAAGTGATGAAGGCCCAAGACCCTGGGTGCAGAAGTGACTCAGCTGGTCAGGCGCTACCCTGCCAGCAGGAAGAGCTCAGTTCAGTCCCCAGAATCCACATGGCAACAGCTGGCATGGGTGCTTGTAATCCTAGAGCTGGAGACGCAGGCAGGAAGGCAGCTTCTGAGTTTCACTAGCAGCCAGACTAGCCCTGCTTGGCAAAGTCCTGCCTCAGAACAAGCAGCAGAACAGAATGAGATGATTGGTACCCGAGGACCAATACCTGAGGTTGACCTCTGTCCTCACATGCATGTGATCATGTGTGTGTGTGTGTGTGTGTGTGTGTGTGTGTGTGTGTACACAGACATGGGTTGGGAGCGAGAGAGAGAGCTGAAACACTTGAAAATACTAATTGCTGTCTATGCTAATGAGCTTTTTTAAGAATAAGATTTTAAAAAACTAAACACTCAGCACCTGTTAATTAATAACATGATACTAAATTACCATTTTGGAAATTTTAGGTGCTTAATACTGAGTGCCTAATGCCTGTAAAGTGCCTGTGGTGACTGGAAGCCCTGCATTCCGTACTGCTGTCTTCTACAGACGGAGACTGAGCATTTCCTCTTATTGGCACTTGTTCAGAGAGGCTCCCGCTTTGAGGGACTTGCCTGGGGCTCACAGCAGTCCCAGCCCATGGCTCTGACCACTGTTTTCACTAGGTTCACCTTGCGGATCTGTGTGCTCTTTGTCTGAATACGTGAAGTACATGTATGATGTACCCCAAGAATGGAGGCTTGACAACCATCAAGTAGCAACTCCAAGTCATTCTTTCACTTTATTGACATCAGACTTTAGAGTAGTGGCTCGTCCTTAATCCCAGCATTGGGGAAGCTGAGGCAGGAGGACTGCTGTTACTTCTGGGCCATTTTAGACTACATTGTGACTTACATGGTGGCCAGCCTGGGGTGTCTGACAAAACTTATCAAGTATCTGGAGTGTTAGAAGAAAAAAGGAAGCCCCTGTTTGTAATGACTGGCCAAGGAGAAAAGCCTGTAGAGAGGAGATAGGAGATGGAGAAAACCAAGATAACTACTTTAGGAATTTTGTCAATAGAAAGGCAGAGCCCTTAGAAAAGACTGCCCAAAGACAAATTTTACTTTATTAAATTAACTACCTCGTATTTTTCAAATCCCTGTTTCTCAGGAAATACAGATATGGCCATTTTCAGTTACATTTAAAAATTAAATTTAACTAGTTGATATTTGACTAACATTTAAATCAGTCAATTTTATATTTAAATTACTAAATTCTTTTAAAGCTAAGAATATTGTCCTAAAAGAATATGTCACATGAGGGGGAAGTATGATTTTATAAGGAAATGAGAGGATTATGATTTATTAAAAACATGCCATCTTCATTACATCTTCATTACAAGCCTGACATCCAGGGATAGGTAATTTAACCTATAAATATAACCCATCCCATGAAGCCATGTGAAACTCATTTCAAAAGCCATGTAGTAAGGAAGCTAAACATTGCCATGAGGAGCTGCTCTTTAGGACTGTTTTGGAATGAGTAGGTGTGTAGGTTTATAGATGTGGTGATGTCTCATACTATTTTTAAGTTAAATTTTATTGCTGTTTCCTTAATTTTCCCTCCTATGATGAGTGCTGGTATGTAGACTCTGGGAAGAAGGTGTCTTTGAGCAGGAATAGTTAAGGGCTTGCTGAATGGGCCCTCGGACTCTGAATGAACATGGGTGCTCCACAAACCCCACCCACCTCCAAGCACATGGCTTCAGTTAGGTCATTCTCTAACTGAAAACAGGTTGTCCGGTATGAGGGGATACTTCGAGGATCCCAGAACCCAGGGCTTCAAGGCCAGCCTAGGCTAAGCATTGGGTGGAAAGATGGAAGGAAGGGCAGGAAAGCTCAAGGAAATAAACCACTGCCACCACCATTGCCAGTCCTGTCTTTATGCCATTAGGAATAATTTAATAATATCAATTATTTGGACTATATGCCTTAACTGCCTGTGCCAGTTAATAGCAGCGTTTAAACGAAGCCTGCTGAGAGAAAGAGAGAGAGAGAGAGAGAGAGAGAGAGAGAGAGAGAGAGAGAGAGA
>NW_021604721.1:853553-895826 GCF_004785775.1 Grammomys surdaster
AGAGAGAGAGAGAGAGAGAGAGAGAGAGAGAGAGAGAGAGAGAGAGAGAGAGAGAGACTGGCTTCGTTGTGTAAATGAATTTAAAATACTTGATTAAATGGGAAGTGCTGGCCTCCTGTGGGCATCGGCCATCATGTTCAGGGAGGTGCTCTGTGGCCTCAAGTCTGGGCTCCGCTTCTCACTGCCGACTCATTCAGATTGAAAATGATGAGCTCAGTGAGGAAGCTCTCTGGTTGTTATGGCTCTGCAGAGAGGTTTCATTGTAGGCTTTGGTTTTGACTCATTTCCAGGAATCACTCTGCACGATGAACCTGTCGATTGGGCAGCAGCAGGCGATCACATTAGCCTTACTTTGGTTGGGATGGATATCATCAAAATCAAGTGAGTAAGAAAACAGGGTTAAACAGTCTTCATATCAGAGAAACGATGTCAGAGTGCATGAGTTTGCAATCCAGTAGTTCAAGTTTAGCCAGAATTTTATGTGACTGAATGTCATTTTAGTAAATCCCATCTAAAATGGAGTTAATTTATGTTGGCAAACAGACTTTGTGTGTGCTTGGGATGAAAGCTGTCATTCATGAAGCTGTAGTTGAGGGCAGAGGGGTCCTTACAGAACATTCTTATTTGCTTAATTGTTGTACTTTCTTTACAGGTAGACTTTTTCACCTTGATTTTCATCTCTCTCTCTCTCTCTCTCTCTTTCTCTGTTGCTTTAGTGTTGGCTGCATATTTTGTGGCCCCAAAGAACCCATTAAGGCTTGCACCCGCTTCAGAGCCCGGATCCTTATCTTCAATATTGAAGTTCCTATCACTAAAGGGTTTCCTGTAAGTTTCCAGTGCGTTGTCCTTGCTTCTGTGAACTCAGGAAAGCCCTAACTCACCTGAGATATGCTGCTTGTCTCACATGAACACCTTTTCTAATTTAGAAAAATAAGTTAAAATTTGAAAGGAATTTTTTTGTTTATTTTAATTCTTTGATATATATATATATATATACACACACACACATATATATGTGTGTGTGTATGTGTGTGTGTGTGTATGCTATTATTCTGTATATATTTTATATATAGTATATATTATATATCTTGTAATTCTATAGATATATTCTATACATTTATTTATATATTATTATCTATATCTGTCTATTATTTATTTTCTGTGTAGGGGTGCTTGTCCTTGTGTGTGCCCACAGAGGCAAGAAGGGCATGAGGTCCCTTGGCACTGGAGTTACAAGCAGTTGTGGGAATCAAATTCTGTTAATGAAATATTTATTTTTGCTAGCCCATATAAGACACAAAAACCTAGCATTTTATTTACAAGCTGTGAGCGTAGATTGGGCAGGTTCTATGCTGTTCCCTCCTGTATCCAGACCATAGCCCCTTGTTGCCTTCTGTGTGAATCTCACCTGAGTTGCTTTTGCTCCATCAGCCTGTCCTCGGGATACACTTTTGACCATGTACTCCTGGTCCATTGGCGTCATGTGGCCTCCTCCCCTCTCCATCTTCTCTCTCCTTCTCCCCTGTGGTCTCTCTCAAGACCCCTGACTCAGGTCCTGCATTTCTCTCTCTGCCCAATCACAGGCCCTTAATTAACCAATTGCTTTAAATTGGGGAGCAAGGTTTACACAACAAAGACCAGTGTACATGAGCATGCACTGGTCTGGGTGGCAACCAGATTTGGGGTTCAGAAGTTAGCATTTGTATATATAGCAACAGGCCAACCCCCAATAGAACCCAGGTCCTCTGGAAGAGCAGCCAGTGCTTTTAACCCTTGAGACATCACTCTAGTCCTTTTTTGATTGTTGAGTTTGAGAACTTTTTCAAGAGAAGGTAGTTTCATAATAAGTTGATTCAAACTGCTGATAATTCTGGGGAAGATGATAGACTTTTTACTGGATAGTAAAGCTTACTAGTATTTTTAAATTTGGTACTTCTGCTTTGTTTAATATATTTTCAGTATTTTTCATTATGAAAGTGATAGATTAACTTTAAAGGTTATAAAGCCACTGAAATACAGAAAATAAGAATATTGTGTGATTGCATAATCTCTAGATACCTTCTGCTAGTATGTAGATAGCCTGTAGCAGTGGCCTTGATGGTAAAAGTCCCTGTCACCACACAGAGAAATTGTACAATACCTTGTTTGTATAAATTCAGAAAAGCTGTTACTTACTTAAGTGTGTACTATTATAAGTGTCAAACTGACACCTTATTCTAATCTAGAAAGATGTGCAGCCCGGATTACTAATCACACTGATTTTACTTTTTATTTTGATCTTGAGTCTGGGAACTCTTTCAAGAGAAGTGAGGTATAGCAGGAATAGGAATTGATCGTTGAACTTGATAAAGCTTTGATGGTGTTTGAGGAACCAGGAAGAAACTTACTTGGGACACTCAGATTCACTTTCTGTATGGTTCTTATTTCTGTATAGATAAGTGTACTCATCAAGTTTATTAGGCATTTAAATACTATAATAAGCATATTATATTTTATTCACTTTTTAACAAGTATTTCACTAGAAGAGTTGTTATAATTGAGTCTTTCATTGTTAACCGTTTAGGACTCATGTATCAATCAGCAAACATGTCACAGTTAATTGCTTTTGAATGTATGAAGCAGATTCCTGGAAAGCAAGGTTATTGTAGCTGTGTTTACTCATGGGATAATTCGTATTTACCAATGGAGGCAGGTCAAGATGGCAGTATTTACTGTGAAGAGTGACACTGTCTTCCTGCCTACAGTAGTTTCTTAAAAACAGCATCAACTGAAGCTTTTCAGCTATTTTAAGAGACGACAGCAGTTTTCTTACAACAGTGCGACCCATTGTACAGTTCCTCATGCTGTGGTGACCCCAACCATAGAACTGTTTTTGTCGCTACTTCACAACTGTAATTTTGCTGCTGTCATGAATAATAATGTAAATATCTGATATACAGGATGTCTGATATGCAACAGTCAAAGGGACACTCCACACCAGAGGGGTCACAGCCACAGGTTGAGAACCACTGCTATACTGCTTATCAGGATAAAATTGGAACGGGAAAAGTGGTCATATCTACTTGCTGTGGTAGAAGAAAATTAACATAATCCTTAAACAGTTAGATTTTTTCTAGTTAGAAATGATGCATATACAGGTGTGTGTAAATTTCCCTTGTTGTGGTGAGCTATATACTTTTAAGCATGAAATTATAAGATTTAATAGATTTAATTTATATTTTATTTTATAGTTAGTGTATCTAAGAAAATTTGCATTGTTGAGTATGTGATTCAGTATACTCTGTATTGTGTAACCATTATTGCTGTGCATCTCCAGAACATTATCACCCCAGACTACAGTCTTGCAGCGCTTGTTCTGAGTATCATTTGAGAAGATATTCTTGTCAGCAGTTGTCTTCTCACTTTCAGTTTCCTGCAGAGTAATACATTCTTAATTTTGAAGAAATCCAGTTTTTTTTTCTTCTTTGTGCCTTTGTGGCAAGTCCATGAGCTCAGTGTCAAAGCCAGTATCACAAAGCCTTAGCCTGGGTTTTCTTTAAGAGCTTTGTGGTTTGTCTTGTGTGTTAGGCCACGGATCATAGTCATATGGTGCTGGGCCGAGCCTCATTGCCATTTGGTCCTTTACATTTGCTCATCCAGTTTCCTAGCAACATCTGTTCAAAAAGAAAAGGAGGGGGAGGAAACAATTTGTTATTTTCCCCCAATAAATAATGTTGGTACCTTTGTTGAATATTGGATGGGCATATATTTGCTGATTTTTTTTTAAGGCTACTTAAGGAAGATTATTTATTAGTTGCCCTACATTAAAGCTTAATAAAACGCTAGGTGATTTGGTTCTCATCATCACCAATGAAGCAAAGGTCAGTTCCTGGTGCCCTCGGGCCAGTGTCTTTCAGAATTCAGAAATGCTAAGGATTTGATCAGAACACTCAATGTGCCCATTTCTTAGTCCTGGTGTTATTCTAAGATCCACATACAGCTCAGTAAATTGTGGGAGGATCTCAGTGAGGTTCATGAGGGCCACGTGCGTCTTTTCTCTGCTATTTGAGAGGCCATGAAGACCTAGTCATGTGTGAGGTTAGTAGGGAATCTCTGGTCCTGAAAGAGATGTCTCTTAGAGTTTTAGTCTTGCATTTATCTCCCAGTGTACACTTCAAGATCTGTAGCCATTAAATACTTGGAATTGGTCACCTCTCTGCAGCATGTGGCTGCCATCTGCCTGCTCAGGACCTGCTTACATTGAGTTTTTGCACTCCACATCATAAGTACCATTAAAAAGAAAACCGGTTTACCCTTTTGTAATACAAGAGTTTCAGTGCTCCATTATTGCTTTTGCTACGACTTACAGAAGATTCCCACAGTCTAGGCTTGCACATTCACAGCCTCCTGCACAAATTTTCTTTCCTTTATTCACTCTTCTCCAGGATGGGGGATAGGACCCAATACCTAGAGCATGACGTACAAGCCCTCTACCCCCTCTGCATCCCTGGCTGGCTTCTTTTTTCCACAAGTGCAAACTATTGTGGTTAGGAAATTCCAGATATAACATGTCTGTTTCTACAACTAAATGGCCCCAAATGATGCTTACAAAGCATTTAAAGTATGGTGGCTTTACTGCTGCCTGAGAATATGGTCTTTCACTCTTCTCAGACTGTAGGCATGATGGTAGCATATTCAAAGAAGATTCTTTGAGTAAGGATAGTCATTTGTGTTTTGACTTTGATTGGGATCTGCCAAAGTTTCCTCTTTTTTCTTCATAAAAGCTTCTTTTGTAAAACAGAAAATTGTGCCTATGTTATTTTTATAGAACTCTTAGTAAGCCAACATGAGAAGAGTCAGGGATTTGTAGTTTCAACTGTTCCAGGTGTGAAATTCAAGCTGACATAAACTCCATAGCCACGACAGCATTGTGCTGTTTCCCTTCATGTTAAACTCAGTCAACAATAGTCAGTGTATGATGTAATCATCTAATGCCAGCTGAGAGCAAGAGTGTTTGGGGTGGAATGGTCGTAGATGGTCTTGTGCATGTGGATATCCCCTGTGGAACCTTAAGAAGATAAGGAACTTGGCCCAGGTAAAAGTGAATTGAACCCTTGTTTGTTATACTTTAGACCCTCTAAATAAAACTCCTCTCTAAATAAAACTTGCCTATAAGTTCTGACACACAGTCCTTGGTACTCAGGGATTCTTATAAATGTTGCTCTCCTTCCTTATTTCTGCACATGGAATATTTTATTCCTATGGCCCAAGAATGGATTAGTGATCACTGCTGAGTATGACCCTCTTCCTCCCTCCCTCGTGACTCGTGATGAAGCAGTTCACTTGCTGAACATCTGTGCTTCTGGGCCCTTTATCTCATCTTGCCCCAGTGCTCTGAAAGCATAAGCCATGGAAACTGGCCTACAGACAGATGGAAATGAAAGGTTTAGCTTCCTAGTCTTTCCCTGGCTCCTTATGATGCTGCCATGATGGTAAGTGTTGTAAACAGTAGCTGCTTTTAACCTTCTCAGTGATCCCAAGGTACTGTCCTCTTCACCTTTTCAGAGTGAAAGGGGACAGGAAGGCTATATAGCCAACTGAAGTTCACACTGGTTACAGGTTAGAAATGTGAAGGAGCCCCTCACTAGCACGGTCGTAGAGTTATTAGGAAGTGACGGAGCTGTGGTGACTGAGAAGTGTGATTTGTCATGTGCCAAAAGCAAAGGCTACAACTGATGTAGCAAGTAGCTCTCAGTATTCCCATGTGTCTATTTATTTGTTTTAGGTGCTGTTACACTACCAAACAGTCAGTGAGCCTGCTGTGATTAAGCGATTGATCAGTGTCCTAAACAAAAGTACTGGAGAAGTCATGAAGAAGAAGCCCAAGTGAGTTTACTGCAGAAACTGTAGACACTAACAGTGCAAAACACTATCAGTGTAAGACACTAACAGTGTGAGCAATTCCTTACAGATAAGCTGAGTGTGTGCTGGGGTAAGTGGGATCCAGAGTAGTTTTTCTACTGATCACTTTTTAGTGACTAGATTAAAAAATATACATAAATAAACATTTAAGGGATGGGAAGATGGCTCAACTGATAAATTAATTGTGTGCTTGTTGTGGAAGGATGGGGGCCTGAGTCTGGTCCTCAGAACCCATGGAAGAAAGCTAGGTGTTGTGTATCTTCATGTAATGACAGCATGCGGGAAGCAGAGCCAAGTGGATCTCTGAAGCTCACTAGCCTACCAGCTTAGCTTAATTGCCAAGTTCATTGAGAGACAAAGAACCAGTCAAAGAACAAGGTGAACAGTGCCTGAGGAATGTCATCCAAGGTTGACTTTTGGCTCTGCATGTATGAATACCCATGTGCACATTCACCCGCACATATATATGTAAACATACAAACACCTACATGAACATGAAAGCTTTAGTTTAGGAGTATTAGATATGATTAAAGTTACATATGGTAGTGATGGGAATTATAAATAAAAATATAAATATATGTGTATACATCAAGCTACAGATATTGATGGAGCAAAGACATTACAAATACTAGTTCTATATTCTTTTAAAAAGTTTTAAAAGTTTTATTTACCTTTATTTTATGTGCATAGATATTCTGCCTGAATGTATGTCTGTATGAAAGTATCAGCTCTTAGTGTTGTAAACAATCATGAGCTGCCGTATGGGTGCTGGGATTTGAACCTGGGTCCTCTAGAAGGTCAGCCAGTGCCCTTAACAGAGCCATCTCTCCAGCCCCAGGTCCTATGTTCTTAAAGATGAATTTTAATTTGTTACCACTTGTCAGATTTCAGTCTTGTGCTTCCCTTATGTTTGCTACCTGCGCTGTGAGCTTGTCCCCTGGTCTAAGAAAAGGCTTTCTGTATGTTCCTAGCACCTTCCTTTTCCAGCCTGTGGTGTAAGTTTGTTCCATCTACATGCCCTTCAACTGGCATGATCACCTCCATGTTGGTTTTCTGATTATTGCGTAGTGTCTAGTGAGTCTGCACAGTTCTTTGATTGACACAGGAAGTACTTTCTGAGAAACTAAGCAAGCTTTTATAAAAATAAAGTAATGTAAGCACATATTGCAAAACACACACTCTTGGTACGAGTTAAGGCCTTCCCAGTTTGCTTGGCTGCCTGCAGTTTGGAGTTTCCCTCATCTTGAGCCTATGGGGAATCCCACCCAAAATCCCCTTCCTTTCTCACCTTCTGCACCTGTGTAAGGGGCCCGGGTGCCTCCTGGCTAATGTGCTGACCGCCTGTGAGAATGTCTCCACATGGAAGGCGGTTTGCTCTCAGGAGGGAAGGGCCGCTCTGCCTCTCTCTTGAAGCAGCTCTTAGATTCTCACATCAGTGTGTGCTGTGATGCTCTGGGAAGCACCACACTAGAATGGAAGTTCTCAAGATCCAAGTTTTCTAGGTTGTCGTGATGTTTTCCTGTGAGTTATATCCTCAGCAATCATATGAAGCAGGAAAGAACACAGCTTACAAGTGACAGAGACAAGATTTTTTCTTTCTTTTTTTTAAATACAACTGTGCCAGATTTTCTTTCTATCTCTTTTTCATTTAATTTTTATTTATTCACTTTACATCCTCCTCACTGCCCCTCCTCCCAGTCACCCCCTCCAACAATCCTCCCTTCCCTCATCCTTCCCCTTTCCCTCGTAGGGTGGAGGCCTCCTGGGTATCCTCCCCTACCCTGACACATCAAGTCTCTGCAGGGTTAGGCACTTTCTCTCCCACTGAGTCCAGACAAGGCAGCACAGCTGGAAGAATATATTCCTCATACAGGCAATAGCTTTAGTGACAGTCCCAGCTCCAGTTGCTTGGGACTCTCATGAAGACCAAGCTGCATATATGCTACATATGGTCGGGGAGTCCTAGGTCCAGCCTTTGTATGTTCTTTGGTTGGTGGTTCAGTGTCTGAGAGCGCCAAAGGTCCAGATTAGTTGATTCTGTTGGTCTTCCTGTGGAGTTCCTATCTCCTTCAGGGCTTGCAATCAATCCTTCCTTAGCCTACTCTTCCATAAGAGTCCCATCTGTCTGAATCAGCTGCTGGGTGGAGCCTCTCAGAGGACAGCCCTGCTAGACTCTAAAACAGGATTCTTAACTGACTTAGTGACACATAGGTGCTCTTGTATGTGGGGTTGTTTGTCTGGGATGTATGACCCAGACAACTATGTGGAGACCTTTTCAGCTGATATTGGCACATTGTATCTACTCTTGAGTTTTTCTCCCTGTACTACCTGCTACAAGATCTAGTATATTTAGCATGTGTGAGGCCCATGGTTGACTACTCAGAACTGCAAAATTAATAGATTTAAAAAGAGGATTAAGTGTTAGTATCCTGATAATATTAAACTTCAGTATCATTTACTTTATTAGATAGCTAAACTTGTAGATTTCCCCCAGGGAATGGTAGGGTAGCATGGATTGAGATGAGTGAGCATTATGGGGGATAGGATATAGTGGGCCTGAAAGGAGGATAGAGTTGTATTTTAAGATTGGCTTACACACACACAGACACACACATACATACACACACACACATACACACACCCCTCTGAGACCTATTTAACAGTTCTTAAAATCTAGATTTACTTCCTTTTAGGCCAGAAAAATTCAAAGGCATATGCTTGTATTTATGACATACACACATGCAACTTTTTCTCCTGGGTTTGGAAGACTGAGTTGATTTGCTGACTAGGTGTGAACTACTCATCCTTCCTACCCTCATCTGTTTCTTTTCTCCCTGCACTCCTAACAGGTTGCTGACCAAGGGCCAGAATGCCTTGGTAGAGCTGCAGACACAAAGACCTGTGGCTCTCGAGCTCTACAAAGACTTCAAGGAGCTGGGGCGCTTTATGCTGCGTTATGGTGGCTCCACGGTAGCTGCCGGTGTTGTCACTGAGGTATCTGACTCTGTCCAGTTAGCTTTGTCTTTTTCACCTTCCAAAGGTGATTGCTGAGGTTTTATGGCTTAAGGGAGTACTCAGTATTGGAACAAGGAATTAAAATCTACACTAAAGTAGTTTTTAAATGAGAAGAGGAGAAAAGTATCATATACTTACAAGCAGATGAATGGGAGTCCCGATTTTATTAAGTAGAAGCCATATTTCTTTAAATTGCTAGCTTTTAGTGATTTCAAATAATTCATCCAAAAATTTGAATTAATGTAGTTGTAAACATTTTCTGAAAATTTTGAACTGAACCAGGAAATCTCAGTAGTTCTAATTTCTTCTATATTCTCTTCTTTATTTTACAGATAAAAGAGTGACTAGTCCAGTCCTCACCATGTTTCCAGACGAGATAGCCCCTGAGGTGCTCAGTGGTGCAGCTAAGGAAACAGCATGCAGTCATGATTGTGTAGATGAGAGAAACTAAAGTACAGTTAGCTGCCAACAAGTATCAGCGATCACTCCTGCAAAACTTCCAAGTTGCCAGCTGGCAGGGCCAGTACTGTACTTCTTCCCTTTGGGGTGGCAGTAAATGTGATTATTGTGCTGAGACTTGTGGGAAGTATCTGAAGACACTTAACTCAGTGGACTCAACTTCCAGCCAAACCAAAACCAAAAGCCGTTCTGTTTTCAATCTCCTGCTGTGTGTTCTAAGGAAGCAGGTCTTACTGGGGCTTGGAGAGTCCATCTTTGACCTGGTGCTTTTTTTAGTTAACACTAAGAAAAGATTTATTGAAGGTAACAACAGTAAAGCTATTTTGTGCTGAAAATGAAACCGTGCATCAAGTCTGCCTTCTGGAGTACGAGGGGAAGTGACAGAAACCGTTCTTAGGTCACAAAGATGCTATTTAAGTTGAAAAGCCAGTGAATAAATTGCCTTAGTTTGAATGTGTTGCAAAAATGTGTTTTATTTCTTAAACATCTATGAGGGAGTCTCTACCCTGTTACCAGATGAGACTCGAGCACTGCGTGAGATCTTTTCACCCAAGAGTTTTCGACAGGTGTGATTTTTTTGCTTTTTATGCTAATGATGAACCAAGTTAGTCCTATCAACTTCTAACCATACCTTCGTTTTCTGATTATTGACCATGTGTAGGTCAGTATGGATAGGCTATGCTCCTTTATGAATAAGACTCCAACTTCCTTAAAAGTGTCAACAATACCAAACTTGAAGGGTTATTGATTTAACGGTGATTTGTTGACCCATTTTCCAAGTCAAAGAAATTTAGGTTATCTGATGACCTTAGCCAAGTTTGGAACTGAAGGACTTTATTGTAGACATTTTAGAAATTAGAAAAGGCATGGATTCCCACATTTAATAGGTCCTCCCTCTTTTCTGGCTCTTTTATTGATTTATTTTTTTTTAGGATTTTGCTGTATAGCCTAGGTTGGCCTTGAACTTGCTGTGTAGCTCAGTCCTCCAGGCCCTGGGATTGCAGGTGTACACTACCTCACCTGGTACACAGCTGAAGAATCCTAACCACATGGTCTGCTGCACAGACCCCGAAAGTTCTTCTGGGTGCATGGCCCTGTGACTGCTCTGATACTGTGATCTTTAATAAACAGCATTGTGTGGCTCGATGAGACTTGCTAAGAACATTCTATTCCTATGTTATTGAGAAACTTTATAGATACTTCTGATAGAAAACAACCTTAAATTGACTTATATAACAAAACATTTTGACTCACTTGGTTGAAGCTGAGTTAATCCTACCTTTGGGTTAGTCTAGGGGGACAACTTTCATGACCTTTGCCCTGCTTATAACTGCAATCTTTTCTATCCCGTGTCCCAGTTCTAAAATGACACTGAGACTTAATTGTCTATGAATAAATCCCTAGACCATAAGCTTGGGCTTATTCCCTGACTAGCTCCTAGCTTATATAACCTGTTTATTCTATTTTCTCTGTGCCACGTGACTGGGTACCTCTCCTGAGTGGCATTCATCTCCTCAGAGTATGAGGCAAAATCTTCCCGCCTTTGTCACCCAAAGTCACCCAAAATTTCTCCCGAGTCATTGGAGCATCATCTTCAGCCTTCTGGCCCTGAGTATCTGACACTCTTTTCTGTGAAGCAGGAATTGTGAAGGACTTGTGTACCTTGTCCTTGCAAAGTTTGACAGTTGACTGCCCTGTGTTCTGTTTGTCCAGTTTGGACAGCATACTGTCTACAGTTGAAGGCAGGGGAAGTTTGCCACATAGAAGCAAGCAAACACCATGTGGAGGTTCTTAAATGTGGATCATCTTTGAAGTGGAATTGGGGTGGCCAGGAATAGACATGTGTTATAGTCAAAAAAAGCCTTTTATTAAAAAATCTTTAAATACCATATTCTGTGGGTTTTTGAAGATTGATCTATCTATCTATCTATCTATCTATCTATCTATCTATCTATCTATCTCATATATCTGAATAGACAAACATTGCTTGTTTCTAGCTATTTTTTAAATTATCTGGTCAACCTAGGAAACATTAATTAACAAAACTAGTATCTAACATGAGTATGTTTTATTGACTCACCACTAACTTGTATTTCTTAATTACTCTAAGCAGCTTTTTGAAGGACTAGAACTTAACATGCAGTTTTAAGAATTTTAAGAATTACATAGGAACAATACCTTAAACATGGGTTGAAATATGTTATACATAGTATGTTTAGCTAAATATAACCTTAAAATTATATCAATATACAAAGTCCATACCAATGTAAAATCATTTATTTAGCTTTGGTCTAAAAGTAGATTTCAGTAATCTACACTTTTATCCTATTATCCTAATATTATCCTATTATTTCTATATCATTCTTACATCCCCCGTTTTCCTTTTATCCCTCCTCTCCCCTTTCCCTGCAACACAGATAGGAGAGAAAGAAGGATAGAGGAAAGACAAGAGAAAAATCCCTGAATCTAATCCCCCTTACTTTGTTTCCTCCCTGACCAAGACCATGAACAACTTGTTACCAATTCCCCCAAGATTACAGCAAACATCCATCATCCACTGAATGACCAAAAACCGTGCATCCCACCTCCTGGCAATAGGGCATTCTCTAAAGTTACTTCCTCATAATACCAGTCAGGACTTCAGGTAAGCCTTGTACTTTCCCATTACACAGAGCCTGGGCAACAAATGGCATAGCTAGCTTTCCTAAGACTTGGCCATTATCCCAGTTTTCTTAGGGTCCCCAAAAGAGAATGTCATCCCAGACAGGAGGAAGGGGGTCTTTGTTACCCTATGTTGTTTGTTAAGGTTCTTTAAAGTACAATTAGATGTTTACAACTCTCTGTCCTGTAGGATTGTGTGGTATACCTATAATATGCTTTATGTTGTAATATGCAAAAATGTTTCATTTTATTAGACATATGCTGGAGCATTGCCAGTTTTAATCTTTGAAGACATTTCCAAGATAGCCATCACCTCTAATAAATAAACAGTGTCAGAATAAGCCTTTTTAGAACAATTGGCAGAAACATTGAGATCCTGAGTATCAGTTGTATGATGTGTTAACACATGTACTTATCTTAATTCTCCAAACTCTATAAAGTGAAGCACATAAGCTGTTGTGAGACATTGCTCTATTAAGCAGAATCTGGGTTTGTAACTCAGAATACACCATCTCTATGGAGTGCCATTCTAACTCCTCAGGCCTTTGTGAATTTTCTCATCTGCCCTTTGGTTCCAGATTGGATTTTTCTGAAGATTCTATTCATTCTGATTAGAACAATCCTCTGACCTCTGTTCTGTGACCTGTAACCTATCATCTGTCTTTTAGTCCTATCCTTATCACAATCTGTTTATTCTGATATTTCTTAGAATATGTAAAATTGCAATCATTACTGAACATATAATTATTTTTATATTGACGGTCAAAACTCCATGGGCTCCAGATGCCTTCTATAACGTTTTCCATTTTCACTTGAGTGCCTTCTCTTTCCTTTGGAGACTTATTTTCCTGTCTCCCTTCTTTGGAGGCTGTGGTAGTTGTGTATGCTTCACTCATGGGAAGTGGCACTATTAGGAGGTGTGGCCTTATTGGAGGAAGTGTGTCACTGTGTAGACATGCTTTGAGGTCTCCTAGAGCCCAAGTTCCACCCAATATGGAAGAGAGCTTGACTGCCTCAGATGAAGATGTAGAACTCTCAGCTCCTCCTGCACCATGCCTGCCTGGATGCTGCCGTGCTTCCCACCATGATGATAATGGATTGAACCTCTGAAATTATAAGCCATCCCCGAATAAATGCTGTCCTTTATAAGAGTTGCCTTGGTCATGGTGTCTGTTCACAAAAATGAAAACCCTAAGACAGAGGCTTTTTTTTTTCTTTTTCCTTTCTTTGGAGACTTTGTTTTCTGTGTATATTTATTTCTGTCAATATTTTCTAAGTTTAATATCATTTTCCATATTAATTTCCTCTATATTCTTTTCTCTGGGGAATTCTTTTTAATATTATTTGATTTTCTATTTATGGACTTCATTTTGTTAATTTGAAACTAAATATTTGTCCCTCTTTTACCATTTTCAAACTCATACATTACCAGTTTAGAAGTCTGGGACTCCTCAGTCATAAGGCAGCTCCAAGAAAATGTTTCTTTTGCTCTTCTTTGTGTCTGCAGGTTCCTCAGGCCAGCATGTTGCCCTGGCTGTGCCCTTCTTGGATTGGTCCCTTTCTCTGGGTGGTTTCAGGCTTTTTCCAGCACGGACAAGAGTTGGGCTGTGGTTTCCCATGGGACACCTTGCTCTCTCTAGCTTACTCTCCAACCCTTTCCTGGAACCATGCTGTGTTTGGAACCCTGGTATAAGAGCTAGGTTTTCTATTCAGGAGGGAATTTAAAAAACAAACAAAAAACCCAGCCACCTTTTGCACTGTCTCTCTGGTTTCCTGCTCCTTAGCTAGGAAATCATCTTCCACCTGGGAATTCTCTACGCTGGGATTTCTAGCCCAACGTTCAATGAGCCATTTGTAACCAAGGTCTTTTCTAAACTTATCCCAGTTCCCTCTGAGACTTGTTTATGAATAAATGCCTAACAAGCTTAGGCTTGTTCTTTGACTAACTTGTAACTTATACAATTATTCTATGTGTGCCACATGGCTGATTACTGCTCCTCAATTTCATGTTTGTATCCTCAGAGTCCCAGGGAAATCCTCCCACCTTTAACTCCCAGAGTTCCAATCTCTACCAGATGTCCCACCTTCTAATCCTGCATGAGCTCCTTGGCCATCAGCTTTGAATTGACAGGTGATGCTTCTACACGGTGCACAAGAGATTGTCCCTACACTGCCTGCCTTGCTTGTCCTGCTTGCCCTGGTCTGGTGGTCATTTGCCTCTGAGATCTATAGACTCTTCTGTAGTGACAGACTGTAGACAGATCATGGTGGTTGTATGCTGTGTTCTCAAACCCTCTATCCACAGCAGGGACAGACCAGAAGAGGGTGCATGGGGGAATCCCCAAACCCATCTATTCGCTGGCTGTGATTGGGGTTTTCCCTGGGACATGTTCACAGCAGTGTGAAGTGAATATAACAAGGCAAAGCTGAGAATTGTAGGGTGCTGAAATTCAGGGTTCTACTAAACAGTAGTTCGATATACTTCTTATATGTATATTATATACAAACGTGGCAAGATTAACAGTTTAAGAATTTAATATAAATAGGTAGCAATATAAATGAAAGGGCTTAATGACTTTCCTTTTTTTTGAGAATTGTAAGTGATCATCATAACTCAGGTCCAGTGCTAAGCACCAGGCCATCTCTTACCTGTAAGGTGCTTCATCCTTTTCTCAGTGAGACTGTAAGATGTGATTCGTAATGTATTTATAGTTGTAAAATACAACTTAAAATGGCATAACTGAAATGAGTGAGCTGATTCCAGATATGGAAACATAGTGTGACTTCATGACTGTTTATTCTGACAACCATAGCAAGTTTGAAGATGATTTGGGGTAATCTCTAATTCAATTAACTAATCAAAAAGCAATCAAATTTAGTGAGACTCACAAAAGATCATGAATTCAAGACTGGCTTAAATTATATAGCTCAACCCTTACTCCCCCTCGAAAACACATAATGAAAAATTATTAAATAATAAAAGCTGTTTGAATTCTCATACTGCCTTACAGATCATGTAAACAAAGTTTATAGAGGATTCTCTCACCCAGGTAGAAAGAGAGCACACCGTTAAAAGCGAAAACCTGGTGAGTTAGAACCAGCAGTAGCAAGGAGCTAAATGCTGCAGAATCAGCCCTGGCCCAGTACACTTGCAAGAAAAACTTTGCTTTGAAATGACTCAAATAGATCTTAAGCCTCCTTCCTCAGACTGCAGATGTGACAGTGGTGGCTGAAGAGTTAAATAGCTGGTCAAAAGGTCATAAGCCTGTACTTACTTACAAGGTAGAGCTGCAAGCAAGAAGCTATTAAAATAATGCCAGGCATGATTTACAAAGTTATTTCTGGAGCAGCAGTTCTCAACCTTCCTAATGTTAATACCCTCTAATACAGTTCCTCCTGTTGTGGTGACCCCCGACCATAAAATTGTTTCATTGCTACTTCATAACCATTAAGTTTGCTACAGTTATGAATTGTAATGTTAATATCTGTGTTTTCCAGTGATCTTAGGTGACCCTAATGACGGGGCCATTAAAACCCCGAAAGTGGAGTGACTCACAGGTTGAAAACTGTTGTTCTAGAGGGCTAAGTTATATAATTAAAACTACCATATATTGTTTAAACAGATTAGGTGGAGCTCAGATATAATGACTTGGGATAGAGATCAGAAAACTTAACCAGGCAGGTATGTGTTTGTGAGAAAGAGAGACAGAGAGACAGAGTAGGAGGAAGGAAATTCATGGTCAGTAAGGAATTGAAGAAACTCTGTTTACATTTTAAACATTCTAGAAAGTAGAAATACAGAGAACGGACACACAGCAGTACACAAAGTTACAGCAGCCAAAACCTTCCACAACTGGCGAAAGACCAAGTCAGTAGTAGAAAAGCAGCCTGTTCCATTATGCTTAAGAACAAGTCCTCATAAAATGCACTGTGGTGAAACCAGAGCACCAAAGACAGCAGCAGCTTTCAGCTGCTCAAAGACGGGAAGTACATGAAGGAACAAGAGAGAGCAACATGGAAAACAGAAGCAACAGAATATCTTCAGAGGGTTAATTACAAAATACAAAACAAAAATCATGATGCACAAGGGAGTTTGGTTATCATGGAGCCTCAGCAGAGTGAATGGTGGCATGTCCTGTCCTCTCAGAGGCCACATGCTGGTCCGTTCAGCTGTGACAGGATAACTGAAATCAGATAACTTGAGAGAACCTGAATTCTTGCTGTTCTAGAGACTGGGAAGACCATGATGACAGTGTGAGGAGACTGTGTATGGTAAATATTCCCTGCCTCCAGATGTCACTTGCCACATCCTCACCAGGCAGAGCAACTGTGCTCTGGTGGCAGAAGGCACACATGACAAAGTCACTGATGAGGCCATAAGCACCTCACTCCAGGAGTGCCCACTTAAATACTGCCGTTGGAGGGTTAAACTTGAGGCTGGATTCTCAAGGGATACGGTTCAAACCACAGCATCTCCAGGTAGAAAAGAATGGCACCTTTCCTCCCGTGACCAGTCCCTACAAGGACAAGTCCATCTGAGATGGGCTCAGATGCTGTTAGGCATTAATGTAGCTAAAGTCTCTTCTCATTTCCTGTCAGTACTTCAGAGTTCTGTTATCTCTGAGCTGCTTAAGTTGCTTAAAGTGAGACCAAAAGTGCCAATATGTGAACTTTGCATACTTAGTTTCCAAGTTTAATGTCGTAATTATAATTTGGTCAGATAAAAGAGCATTCCAGGAATGACTCATGACTGTGAGATTCCTAATTCTCATATTTCATAAGCAGATAGGGAAATTAACATTAAAATAGTCATCTCACACACTTGTTAAATAGGCCTGTTGGTACAATGATAATGTCAGACCTTAGTGCACATGAGGTAGGTAATTTCAAGAATGTGTAACCCTGTGGCACATTCTAGATGCCTTATGGGTGACCCACATGCCAGCATCATCATCTGAGCTGCTGTTCCTGTGCTTAGGTTTATCTTCTGAAACACCTCTTAAATACACACAAATATATTCTTAGTGATGAAGGAAACCTTGGGTTATAGACAGCCTAATCTCCAGGTTCTATGGAAAAAAGATAGTTATCTTAATAATGAGAACTGAAATAACTGAGCACTGTGGCCTGAGCAGGGGCTTGGAGGAGTTGGGGTGCAGATTGACGAGGAACATGCCGCCTCCAGAGCACTGAAGAGGAGCACACTGCCGGAGCACTGTTTATCTCTCCATTTCCAGTCAGCTCCTGTTCTGGGGCTCTCACCCAGCCCATGCCTGCCTCCTGCTTCCACACAGCTGTCTTGCAGCAGCTTCACTCTCCCGGTGGCCAGATAAAAGTTCCTGACCAGTACTGTCTTCTGGGACATTGACACAGCAGCCAAGTTTACTGGTGCTGGGACCTCCACAGTTGCTGTGGTGACATCAGGGTCTGGCGTTAGAATTGTGTTTGGTAACTTGATTATGACTGCCAGGAACCTACCTGTCTGTGAAGCCCCGTGGGAGGCCCTGGGACTCTTCTGTTTGATGGTCACCTTCCTCATTCTCTCCCATCCTCTTACAGGGTCAAGCAGCCCGCCCAGCTGTGTTGACTCTGCCTGTCTCAGTGCAAAGTAAGATAAGCCTGGCCATGAGGATACTTCTCTATGTAATATGACATCAGGTAGGAACAAGGAGGCTCCCGTGGCATCTGCTATGGCTGATGGCTTCTTGCGATGCTAGGAAGCTCACAGAAAGTTCAATGCTCAGCTCTCAAACTAGAAAGGGTCTTCTGTTAATATTTTATAAGTGACTACTCTCTGATTTTATCTTCACCTCAGGTTCCTTGTGGAATGCAAAAGTATAAACTGTCAGTATGCATGGAGCATGTACACATATGTTGCCTTATTGTATATTTAAATTATATAACAAATACAGTGTACATGCATGAGTGTATGACATATGTCTATAATAGAGAGTTCTCGAACTATAGCCTTAAATGTGACAAAAGGGAAAAAATCAGCTAAATAAACATTTCCTCTCAAAAACTAGAAAAGAAAATCACTTTCTCAGGAAATAACATCCTGTGCCCTTGCTAATAGAAATGGGTTATGGAACAAATCTGGGCAGGGTGAGGAGCAGCACTCCAAATCGTTAGTGTTGGTGTTGTTTCCTCAAGGAGCTAGAACATGGCTCCCCCCCCTCGTCTGTGTGTGTGCAGGTGCACGTGAAGGCCAGAGGTTGGTGGCAACTGTCCTTGGTCTCCTCTTCCTTATTTTCTTTAGTCAAGGCGTTTCCTTTAATCAAGGACTCCCTGATTTGGTTAGTCTGGTGGGCTGCTAGGTCCCAGGGGTCCTGTGTCTGCCTTCATAGTGCTAGGTTTACAGGCACACACTGCTGTACTCTGAGTTTTCCATGGGCTCTGGGTATCCAAACTCAGGCAAGCACTTTGCCAATTAGACATTTCCCCAGCCCTCACCACTGTATTTGGTCTAAGCCTGTAGCCTTTTTAAAATGATTTACATTATGGAAAAATGGTTTAAAAATAATACTTCTGACTGCAGAAGCCTGTTAAGCACTATGTTAGTCAGGTGGTCACAGTCAATACCAGTGAAATGTTTAGGTGTATTGAAGTCACAGGTACCAGTGCATATGATGATGGCCTCTGAGGTCTTCCTCTCAGAAAGCCATAATACTAGTCTAATCTTGAGGAAATGATCAAATTCCATTAGAAAGCTGTTATATAGAATCCTTGACACCAAAACTGAGGTCATCAAACAAGAACTTGACATACAGCATCACTTTTCAGCTAGAATCTTTTCTATCTCATTTTTCCCCAAGGTGACATGTTAATATCAATAAAAAACATTACAAATGTCCAAGTCTCTAAAATAGCCAAAGTTTCTCTAAAATTACCAAAATCTCTCTAAAACTCCAAAGTCTCTTTACAAGTGCAAAGTCTCAGCTGTGGGCTTCTATAAAACCAACAAGTAGTGTGAGTATTCCCAAGAGGGAAGAACCAAGGCACAGTTACATCATCTCAAAACAAAGCCAAAGTTCAACTGTATAAAGTTCAGTGCTTGACAGAGAATCTACTCACTATCCTCCAGGCTCCACTCCTGGCTGTGCCGTCCACAACACATATAGATTGTCTTGTAGGTTCAAGCTGGTTCCACTTCATGGCCACTGCTGTGCTTGGTAATCAGATATCACATAATGTCTTAGAGATCCATCCAAGTTAATGTGTGTATTGATAATTGATATTGCTGACTGGTATTCCATATGTGTGTTTATCTAATTATTCATGGAACATTCTATTTATTTTTCTTATGGATACAACTTTTTTGACTACCATGCCACATATAACAGCACACCAACAAATAATGACAGCAGTCCACGAGCCCTTTCCAGTCTCCAACATCTATGTATCCATGCAAACACTTTGTCTTCAACCTTGAAAAGCCTGACATGGCCTCCATGGGCTAAAAGGGACACAGAGTGTTCTTTCAGCTACATTATTATAATAATAAAATGTTGTGATATCAAGATATCTATATAGATAATATATGTAGATATATATCTATATATAGACAATGTAGATAATAATATAGATAACAATAATGGAATGTTGAATATTGTGAACAGATATATTTTAAAGGAGAGATTTGTTGCAAGGAAATCACTAGACCCAAAGTAGGCATATTTATGTGTTGACAGGGACAAGTGTTTTGTGTACCCTGCCAGCATAGGACATGTGTGCTTTTCACATTCTCAGACTGATATTAAAGTTTAAAATACTCTCTGGTCCAATCAGCCAATATAGAACCTTTCTGTGTACCCCTTTTCTCGATTTACAATTAGCCCGACATCTGTTAATGCATTCATGGCCAACTGTTCTTTCAGATACAAATGGCTCTTATTACAGACCTATCTTTTCTGCTGGATTCACTTATCAGTTTGCAGAACTGACAAGAGTCTGTGTTTTGCTGTATATGTCATATGCATTCTTGGTTTGTATCTTCATTTTCTTGACATGTCTAGGATATGCAAGTTATCCCTGCAGCCCTGGTCTAGGGATGGAAGACACATTTCAGGGAGAAGGCTGCCGAGATGAAAGCAGACAAGGACGAGCAATGGAAAAAGGGAGACTGTCCTCCATTTGTCCTCGGGGTTGGGTGGTGAGGCACTGATGAGAAAGTCCATCCCTTGCTCATGTGTGACCTTGACCACATCACCTAACCTCCCAGAAGCTCAGTTCCTTCCCTAGAAAGGGGGAAGTAAGAATGATTGCTTCATGGGAAATTATTCTGTGGAACCAACTTTCTTTCTGCTTTGCATTCCATGTTTAAACAGTGGACGTTTATGGTGTGGTGCGGTGCGGATGAAATCATTTGTACACACACAGTTGATATGAAAGGACAATTCGAAGACAATGTGCATATGTAACTTGATGTTTGTACCCATTTCTCAGAATGGACCATCGGTTGCCTTAAAGAAATGTTGAGAGTTTGAAATCAGGAATGTTCTGGAGAGCTTCAGGTCTCCTCCTCCCAGGGCCTGATATGCAAATGAGGCCCCTGGGTCTAGGGACAAGGTGAGGGTGTCTGAACAAAGTCCTGAGGGCAGTCACAGTGAGCATTCTCCTAACATGGCTGGAAAGAGGGAACTTCTGATGTTGGAGAACTTTATAGGTGGAAAATTTTTACCCTGTAACTCATATATAGATTCTTACGATCCGTCAACGGGGGAAGTGTATTGTAAAGTACCAAATAGTGGGAAAGAAGAGGTAAGTCTATTTATTTAGGAAACTGAAATGTGTTGACAAATTGTGGACAACTATTTTCTAAAAGTAAAGGGGTGGGAGTGAAGGAAAATGTAGACAGGTATGAGCCAGAACAGCTCTCAGCTTACTATGTTCAGGAGAAAGTTCTTAGCTATGGGCACAGTGCTTTTAATGTTTGTAATTCTCAGACAGACTGTAATAGTTATAGTACTACGTATTCAGAGCTTTCACGATATGAGGTGCATCCTTTCTCTACAAAGTGCCCACTGGCTCTGTGGGTTTATAAAAATAAGTCTTGAAAACTTCAATTGAGAATAAAACAAAAGCCCAGTACTTTATTTTAGACCATCATCTGATAGTTCCTCATATCTCCAAAAATACCCAGTGAAACAAAGCCAGCCATTCAAGTAATGAAACTGAAAATTAAATTCTCATGTTTTTTCATTATACTTATCAACTTAAAAAATGATGTTCCTTTCTCTTTATTTTTTAGTTATGAAGAATTAAGTCACGGGGAATTTTGTAAAGTGCCTGAAATATATTTGATTAGTTATGAATTATTGCACTGAGAATAAAAATGTTTGGTGTGCTGAGTGACTGATGTGTGTATGGTTACCAAATGCCAACTGCTCATTGTTTATTCTTTTTAAGGCACAAACAAATCAATTATAATATAATTCCAATCTTCCTATATGAATATACCTTATATGCAAAGTTTTTTCTTCAAAATTTCAGCTTTTTCCTTTACAATTAAATTTTAAATCTGTCTTCTAGAGGAGAAAAAAATCAACTTTAGACTCTGTACTGAAGTTTACAAATATTGGATAACTTGTTAGTTACATTGTAACCAGCAATTTTGCTTGCTTCCAATGACCCGAACTGCATGAGAACAAGGCTTCTCTTCTCCATCTCATGGTGTTTCTAGTGAGGAAATGCAGGTGGTGTGTGGTACCAGCTGGTACTTCTTCAGGAAATAGAATAAAACATATTTGCTTTTACACTAATATGTATGTTTTATTTTCTCAGCAATCCAGTTTGCAAATATTCTGTGGTCCACAAAAGCTGTGTCTTTGTTGATGTTACAAGACATGTGCCAAATTGTGTGTGTGCATGTGCGCGCACGAGCGTGTGCATGCTCGTGTGCGCGCGCAGAGCAAACTAAGATACTACAGCCTGTGGACTTAATCTGAACCACAGAGGAGGGCAGAAAAGCACTTAGATGCATTCTGAGTGCATCACGTTTAGGCCACAAGAGGGCATCTGTTTTTTATCTGTTTACCCTGGGAGCTCCACATTCCCTTTCCAACTGAAGCAACTATTATGGGCAGGGCAAGTAAATTTATGCTATAACAGTGGTTCTCAACCTGTGGGTCAGGATTCCGATAGGGGTCAAAAGATCTTTTCACAGGGGTTCAGTACTTGGGGTGTAAAGTTAGGAGAAGTGCTAAGTGCCTTGTGAATTTGTTTATATTCCTTCAGATACACAGATGGGTCCATGAGTAACTGACAGAGCTAGTCACTCCAAGTGCCAGTGACAGCGAGGACATGATCACACAGCAGACACTTGACTTTATAAACTGTCAGCTCTGAATTAAGAGCTTTAGAGGTTTGACACATCTAGACAACTTTCCTCTCCTACACTAGATCAAAACAGTACATTCTTTGGAAAATGATTGAGAATTCTCATCTTTTAAAATTAAAAACCACTCTTTCCAAGTTACTTGATGGCAGTATTTTAGATACCTTGGTAGAGATGGTGCATGCTTTGACTATAAATTTGAAGGTTGAGCATCTGACCTACCTTAGAACTACATGCTTCTGGGGTGGCTGTGTGTGTGTGTGTGTGTGTGTGTGTGTGTGTGTGATGGTTGCCTCTCAGTCAGTCCCTTTGAGATGCAGCCTTAGCCCCTCCTAGATTCCCGTTTAGCCCGACTGGCTTGGGCCTCTGAGCCATAGCTGCCCTGTAAAAGGGAAAGCTGCCCTGGGGAAGGCAGAAAGCTGCACCTCTGTCAGCTCTGCAGATCTCTCAGTGGTGGAGCAGCAGCTTGCTCCTTTTAGTGCTGAGAAGGATGCAGCTAGCACGTGTCACCCAGCAAAGGAGAGCTGGTCACATGCAGTCTGAGGCTGTAACTATCACTGCTACAAACACCATTTTTTTTTTTTTGGCATGAAAATAAATGTTCGTTTCTCTGGGATAAACTCCTGGGAGGGCGTTACTGACTCTCGGTGGGAGGGGAGCTGCCTGACTAAGAGGTTCAGCACTGTCATGTTCTGCCAGACTGCCCACATTTCTCATTCCCACCAGTGGTGGATGAGAGGTCTTCTTTCTTAGCATCCTTCCCAGCATTTGAGATTGCCAGTTTTTTGCTTTGTCCCCCACTTTGTTTTGTGGTTCTGGGGGGTCAAACTGAGGGCCTTGGACATGCTAGGAAAACACCACTGAACCACACTCACAGCCTGGAATCTCTGAAGTTTGGAAACTGGCTTCGTGCACATTTCCCTGTGGCTACTAAGACTGGACATCTCATGTCCTTGCTTACCGTGGCTATGCATCTTTTTGTGAACTATCTACTCGCACCTTTTGTCTGTCCTGATTAAATTGCTGGCGCCTCTGCTGTTGTGCACTGACAGGGAAAGCTCAAAATCATTATGTCCGCTCTCTGACACCCTGAGCTCAGGTCACTTTCCTGCTTGTCTTTGTACTGCTAGAAGGTCATGCAGTTTGGTCCAGTTTCTCAGTACAGTGGTGTGTGAGCCAGCCTGCTACTGGCTCTGAGACTAAATTCCAAAGGGAATCAGCAGAAAGGAAGAAAGGCTTTGGTGCTTGCTTTCACACAGTCAGCTGCCCATCACTCAGAGCCCATGGTGGTTATGACTCAGAATTCAGATGGTTGGATTTGCCCGAGGACAGTAAAAGGCAAACAAACACCCCGCCTTTGTTTTCAATCCTATTTGTTTGTTACGTGAACACTTGTCTCGTATATTTTGTGTGTAGTTTAATACTAGGACATGTTGAATCCCTGAAATTGGGCAGAATGGTCATCAGGGTTGAAAGGAGCCGTGGACTCTGAATGCTGCCTGCCCCTCAGAAACAGCAGTGCTAACGTGACCATCTCTGGTTTACTCCTCAAAGATCGAAACTGCCGTGGAGGCTGCCAGAGAGGCCTTCCCTGCCTGGTCATCCCGGAGTCCCCAGGAACGTTCTCACGTTCTGAACAGGCTGGCTGATGTACTGGAGCAGTCCCTGGAGGAGTTAGCCCAGGCAGAATCTAAAGACCAAGGTGATGGGCGTCTCTGGCAGGATCTGTCTGCTGCCCAAGATCTTTTACCAATAGGGGTTGGGTTTGAGCACATGTGTGTCTTACCAGATGCGTATGGAAGCTGCTGTGCACTACTTAGATATTGCACCCAAGAATCCCCATTCTAGTTGGTCAAATAATCTGCTGCCTTTTAGTAAAATGGCTCACATTTGGGGCAAGTTAGTCATGTCATCCTGTCTGAGGTGTCAAGGCGGCCTACACACTTGCTTCTCAAGACAACAGTAGAGATGGAGGCAAAAGCACAAGGGATGCGGAAGGTCAAACCTTGTGGCTGACATGCTCTGCCCCCTGCAGCAAGTCAGTGGCTGAACTCAAAGCTCAGTGCCTATTTGGTGGAAGGAGCTGCAAGGGACTGGGGAGACAGGAGGAACTAGGGATGGTCATGCAATCAGCCTGTTCTAGTCAGAGGGCTCCCAAGTGACGTGCAGCTCGCTTTCTGTCATATTGGCCTATTTTATCCCATGTTTTTCTCCCTCTCAAAGGGCAGAGGAATAGAGTGGCTATCTGTAAATTTCATAATGTCTATTAGGAAGGGTTGAAATATGCCTGCCATTAGCCAACCTAAAGTTAGGAATGACAGAGTGGCAGGCACTTAGAGCAGAGTTCAATGTCAGTGTGGTGGCACTTGCCTGAGATGCAGCACTCCGGTTGCCGAGGCAGGAGGATTGTGAGTTCTGGTAGTGATAGCCTGCCTCCCCTTCCCACTCTCCCCACACCTGACACGCAAAACGGGAGGCGGGGGAAAGGGAGAGGGTGGGAGGGGAGGATAGAGGAGAGGAGAGGAGAGGAAGGGAGGGGAGGGGAAGGGAGGGGAAGGGAGGAGAGAAGAAAGGAAATGAAATTTTTTCTTTTGCTCTTATTCTTGAGTCTGTGGTAGCCCTTCATCACTGAGGGCCACCTGAGAGAAGTTCAAGTAAGGTCCCTCCTACTCCATGCAGAAATCAGCACCCTGTGTTGAGGGTTTTCACCTGGCCTTTCTATGGCTCCTTAGTGTGTTTGGAGGATGTTTAAGGACACACACAGTCATCTTACCACTCATTATTCCAACGCTGTCATTTCAAAACCTCTAACGCCCATGTGTGTGTAGAATGGCGGCATCTGGTACATCTGGCTAGAGGTGTTCACAGAGACGTTCTAGCTCTATTTTAGGCCCACCTCCAGCTCATTCTATGACCTCATGCCTAAATATTTCATTGCTTGATTCACGCATGTGGGGTGAAGAAGTGCCTCAGGAGGGCTGGAAATGAGCATGGTGTCAGATGACTCCACGTGAAACACACAGGCAACATTTTATTTTGTTTATTTTCTGCAGGGAAAACCCTCTCGCTGGCAAGGACCATGGACATTCCTCGGTCTGTTCTGAACTTCCGGTTCTTCGCGTCCTCCATCCTGCACCACGTATCGGAGTGCACACAGATGAGCCACCTGGACTGTATGCACTACACCGTTCGCACCCCCGTGGGAATTGGTAGGTGGATTCCACGGAGAATCTGTATCAGAAAGTTCAGAAAATCCTAGGCACTGACTAATAGGGGACAGACTAAGGAAGCACAAGGGGTCGGCTTTTCTACTTTTGCTGAAAATTCGTTGGCTTTAAAAACGACTTCTAGTTCATTCTGATTTTGTCAAATTCTCTCCCTTTTGCAGAAACTTTGTTCTGGAAGATCACAGTGGGAGGGCATGTCGGGAGTGCTTTGTTGCTTGTAAATAGAATAAGAAAATGTCAAATCCAGACAGTGCCGCTGTTCAGGCCTCAGGGTTGCGTCCTCTGCACACTTCAGTACTCTGAAAAGCTGGGACATTCATTCTCTTTCATCTTTGTACGATTCAATAAGATAAGAAATTTGAATAAATTAGTAATAAATTGGTAAGTGTATCGTTTAGCTGGCTGTGCTGCCTCATTCCCAGCATTAGGGTAGGGGAGGCAGGACAATCAGAAGTTCAAGGTTACCCTTGGCTACACAGTGAGTTTGCAGTCAGCCTATACGACACAAGGCTCTGTCTTAAAAAAAAAAACAATAAATAAGTATGTGCCCTTTCAAGTAATGTCAGTTGTCTAGTAAATATGCGTTAACCGACAGTTATTTTATTTGCCTTTTATCCTTTAAGCGGCTGAAACGACTAAATATAATCAGTAGATGTCGCTGTTTCCCCTGAGAAGACACATGATGTTTCTTCTCAAATATTAGTACTACAAAAAGAAAGCAAACGAAACATTTCACTTTCTTGCTTCCCTGAACCCTCTAGAAATTATTTCCCAAGGTGTCGTGGGAAGTTTAAATGTTCTAAGGAACATCTGAACATTTTTTTTTGTTGTTGTGAATACATTCTGATACTCTTAAAAAACAGATTTTTCTATGGGAAATTTTTTGCTATAAAATATACTTACTTCCACAGGGCAAAAATATAAAATAAAATAAATCTATTTTTTAATTCATAAAAGAATTGTGTAGGCTGAGGATGGAAAATGAATAGTTTAAGAATACTTCATGGAGGGGGCTGAGAGATGGCTCAGTGGTTAAGAGTGCTGGCTACTGCTCTAGAGATCCTGAATTCAATTCCCAGCAACCACAGGGTGGCTCACAAGCATCTGTAATGGGATCTAATGCCCTTTCTTGCACATAGGTGTACATGCAGATAGAGTACTCATATATAAAAAATAAATAAATCTTTTAAAAAAGGATACTTCATTGAGATGCATTCAGTGAGATACATTCAGTCATCTCCAACCTGTGGTTCAAAATGGCTGTGAATGGAACATAATATACAAAATTATAAGTTATTTATAATATCATGAGATTCTTTGGGTCAATTTTAAATATATGGTTCTTGAGTGTGAACTTGGTAGATGAAAATACTGTGTCACAAAGTCAAAAGATTGCTGTATTGTTATCCAACAAACTCAATTTGATTTTAAGACTTTCTACATTACCAAGGTGGATTTCCTAGTTTGTATGTTAGAGTTCATCAGTGTAACATTTGTTGGCCAGTCCCCTAGCGGAACAGTCAGAATTACTCTGTGCCTGTTGACTACATAATTCAGCAATGTCTGAGCTTCAACGTCTTAGTGTCAGCAGGCTAGAGGCAGAGGTGGGAACTCCAGCAGGAAACAGCCACTAAATGGCTTAATACTGCCTTGGGAGAAGGCTTTCTTTAAAAAGCAAGGATCGATTTAAATATGCATTCTATTTGGAACACATTACAAACTGTCAGCAGCCTTCGGCCCAGCAGCCTGTATTGCTATGGGTCCTAATTTTTATAACCGTAGCTTATCAAGAAGATGGTAAGTGTGTTGGCTTTGCTGCTGTACGGGGTAAACTGGTTGTGCGGTTCTTTAGAATAACTTCCCCAGATTGGCTGAAAGTGAAGTTTGGGTTTTCTGAGCAGCACAGAATTCTGCTAGGAATGCCACCCCACTGTCTCTGAGGCAGGTCTTCAGATCTGTGCTTTTCTTCTTATCTTGTAGCCGGTTTGATCAGCCCTTGGAATTTACCACTCTACCTGCTGACCTGGAAGATAGCCCCAGCCATCGCTGCTGGGAATACTGTGATAGCCAAGCCCAGTGAGCTGACTTCTGTGACAGCCTGGATGTTTTGTAAACTCTTGGATAAAGCAGGTAACAGGATGTGGGGGCAAGGAGGAGACACGGAGCTAGGGCAGAACGGTTAGAAGCAATCTTCACCCAAAGCCAAACTGATTTCAGCGCTGTCTTGCCACTTTGTAAGCCTGATGATACTTCCTAGCCATGCTTCATCCATAGCAGGATTCTCTTCTACTGACTCCTTTGTATCTTTAACCCCATAAGGGTGTCAAGAACAGCCTCATCCCGTTGGCTGAGCTCATTGTAGTGAATATTGCAGGCTTAGAGTTACCTGGTCACATCAAAGGCACCAACTAGTTCAAAATAGTATCATCAAGTCACTTTAAGTTTGAGGTTCTGGTCAGTCTCGGAAGTTGGGTATTCCTAGAGTTTGTGTAGCTGAACCATGCCTAAAAGATTCAGCCATTTTCAAGTGATTTAAATATGCATACCCCAGTTTCTCCCTGTTTTGGAACCACACAGAAGTGGATGGGATATTACTTCTTATCAGCATCTACCATTTGCCCCCCATCCTCTTTGGGCTAACAATTTAACATCTCCACCTAGGCAGGATTCCTGGTTTCCTGTGGGACATAACTCTGCATTGAGAAGACTGACGTTGCCCTGGTATTTAAACCCCAGTGAGTGACGTTTCTGTCAGGATTCTTGGCTTATGAACTCCTACAGCTAGGATGGGAAAGATGACTGGGTTATCACCCTCTGTCTGTCAACATGTGGTGTGCCTACTGCCTTTTGGCACAGGGAAGACACTGTTGGGTGCTTCTGCTTCCGTAGAATGGGCTGCAAGTAAAGAAAAGAAGTACGACTTCTTCCTTTCTCCCAATTCTCTGCTTCATGATGCCTCAGAAGCAGAAGGATGCATGTTAGCTTCTAGTGAGCTAGCTGTTCAGGATGCTGGTGATAGGTTAAATCCGGGCTTGTTTACAGAATGGTACTGGTCCTTACAGGCCTAGGAATAAGGCCTCTTAACTGCAGTCTTCAAGGTGACCTATACAGATACCCTAGGCCTCGAGAAGCTGGAGACTGCACTGATCTCTTCCATTTCCTAGAATATTGCCCTCCTTCCTTATAACAGATGACATTCTGGTTCCATTTGTCTTTGGTGTGCACACAGGCCTGCTCTTGCTAGCTTGGTGACTGTAGGTTCCTACAGTAGGGCAGGAGAGGGCCTGTGTTCATCTTCGTCCTGTCATCATAGCAAACACCTAAGGCGGATTGGCCTCTATTGACGTTTTTTCTCACTTTTGCAAGTCTCATGGTCAGCTGACCTCATTGTATCTAGATCTGTTGTAAGGAAGCACCTCATGGTGGGAACATGTCTTGGAGGGAGATGTTCTCACCTCAAGACAAGAAGGACAGAGGAGGAAGAAGTGCCAGCGGGGGGGGGGGCACCATAATCCCTTCTGGGTCATGCTTTCAGTGTCTGAGCTTCTTCTAAGTCCTTGCTCTTAAATGTCCCTTCAAGCACAGCAGTACAGTGGCCCGAGGACCAAGCCTTCAACTGTGGGCCTTTGAGCCTCTCAGATCCAGGCAGAGCAGGATCTCACTCTGCATGGATCCTAGGTAGGAAGAGGGTGTCCTGAATGTATGTGTTCCTGTGTGACTTTAGACATTGAACAGATCTCGATTTGTGATGAGTTTTCTTTTCTAATCTCTCTCTCTTTCTCTATGTGTTTGTCTGTCTCTATCTCTCTTTCTCTGTCTCTCTGTCTCTCTCTGTGTGTATCTGTCTCTCTATCTCTGTCTGTCTGTCTCTGTCTCTCTGTTTCTTTCTCTCTCTCTCTCTCTCTCTCTCTCTCTCTCTCTCTCTCTCTCTTTCTCTGTCTGCCACAGTGTGTGTCTGTTTCTATTTGTCTCTGTCTCTCTGTCCAATCTCTCTCTGTGTCTCTGTCTCTGTCTCTCTGTCACTCATCATGAGCTTTTTCCATTTTCTGTGGTTTGCTTACCATCGCTCTTATTTCCTGGGAGCTAACGAGCTGTCACTCCTTTGTCTTCGCTGGGCTGGCATCCCCCAGTCTTCCCCCTAATGAACACTGCACTGCTGCTCAAGCTGCCCTTGGTTTCACATTGGGATTGGAATGATGTGTGGATCATACATATGAAACTCTGTTTTACCACACTGCAAGAGAAACCTTGAAGGGCGTGAGAGTGAAGGGTAAAGCAAAGTGACAGTATATCTTGTGTGTGTTCACTCTTGTAGCCTTGAGTGTTTCTACAAACACGATCAATCATCTTGCAGAACAAAGCCATGAAGAAGCATGCAGCAAATATCTCTCTGGGAATGCCAAAATATCCCTTGTTTTCTTTAGGCATGAAATCTTATTTCTGGAGAGTTTTCCTAGCCCTTCCCACCAGTTTTTAACCTGCTCCACTAAGTTTAAATTCTCTCACCTCTTCATCAAGCCTGAGCCCTTGAAAGGCTTCACTCTGGTGGGTTCATGTGTTCCTGGCTTATCTGCTAGTCCGTTACCCTGGTTTCATTTTGCAATTTCTCTGTGCCAACTATCTCTTCTTGTGACCAGAATCTCTTATGAGCTTAGAGGACAGATACCTGTGCACACATTTTGCTTCTGCTGCTTCTTACCACATTAACATCAGACCTCAAGCAGAGAGTCAGAATGATAATGTGTGTGGAAATCAGTCGGCCTGTGGAATAGGCTCACTGTGTGTATCTCACTGTGTATATATCCCATGCTGATATATACACAGTGTTCCTGTGTTTTCTCTCAGCTTCTGTTAAAATATCACAGTAAGCATCAGACACAACTCAGTTCACTTTACCATTCAGGATTTATTAATATTAACAGACTCCCCTTATACCTTTATTCTCCTGTCTACCCAAAGAGATGGCCTGTCTTTGGAGCCCTTCAAGGAGGGATGATGGGAAACATTACCTTGCTTTTGTCCTTCTAGAATCTTCTTTGCTCTGAGGACTGAGTTCTTCCACATGGCACATGGAACTCCTCTATCTGTGACTATGAACCAATATTAACCTAAACTAGACTCAATAAATGCATACAGTGAATAGAGGCAGTGTGCTTAGACCTGATACTCTGACAGATTCATCAAAGTATTGATTTTCCACCCGTCTCCTTTAAGGATAAACCATAGAAAACAAAGGATAACCACGAATTACTAATAACAATAACTGACACTCACTAAGCAGCCAGCGTGTGTCAGCGTTTACTGGTGTCACAGGGCATACAATGTAGAACAAAATTCAGATAGTACTTCTGCACTTACTCAGCAATTTGGTGCCCAGGCATAGAGAAGTAAATTCATAGGTTGGGAGGTATCTTAGTGAGTTAAATGTTTGTCACACAGCAAGAGAATCTGAATTCAATCTGTTCAGACCAGTTAACAGAGCCAGGTATGAAGGTACACGCACTAGAAATCCCTGTACTGGGGACAGGGGAGTGGTGACTGAGTGTATGCATGCATGCTGATCTCAGATGCTCAGAGACAATCAGTGTAGCCCACTGTGGGAGCTCCAGGCTAATGAAAGGCTCTATCTCCAAAAGGATGGCTTCTGAGGAATGACACTGAGGTTCTCACTACTGGCCTTTACACACATGTACACACACACATATGCACTCACATTAATATGCACTCAGACACATGTACACACGTATACATCCACATGCATTCACATAAATACACTTAGACACACGGGCACACACATGTGCACATATGTGCACTCACATGAATACACACTAAGACACATATACATTCGTATCAGTGCACATTCAGACACATGCACACACATGCACACACATGCATTCATAAGAATACACACTCAGACACATGCACACACATGTGCATTCACATGAATACACAGATACATGTAAACACACACACTAAAGAATCCTGGAAACAGGTAAATGTATACATGTACATTTGAGTCTAGAGGTTCTTGCAGTAGAAAAGATTGAGGCACTGATTTTTGTGTGTTTTTGGAATTTGTCACATGATTTTCAGTTGCAGCGATGCTGAACCAAGGGCACAGGATCTTGAGTCAAAATCACCTCCTCTGGGAAGCCTACTCTTGCTTCCCTCGGCTATGGGAGTTGATCTATTTGCATTTCTGCAGATTCAAACATCCACTTACGTAACACAGCCATAACACAGTCACCTTGGTCTACTCTTCTGGGTATCAAGTTGGAGGCAGCCCTTGCCCCACATGAAGTTTGATCTGCTCAATGGTATTTCTACATCAGCCCCTAAAGCTTAGTCAGTGTTATACAGGTTCTTAGAATGTCTTCACTCTGTATCTTTCCAGGCCGAAGCACCCAGAGAAACCCTAGCAGGTGGATTCTATAAGCAGAGGTGACTTTGTAGGTTGGCTTTGTTATTAACTTGAGCTTGTCATAAAATCTCCAGGTGCCATTACACCAGCTCACCCTATCCCCACATGTCAGCTTTTGGACTCCCAGAGGAGAGTCTGCATGTCACTTCAGGTGTCCTCAATACTTCTGGGAGAATTACTACTACTGGTTTTATTTCCCATCCAGGTGTCCCACCAGGTGTGATCAATATTGTGTTTGGAACAGGGCCAAGAGTTGGTGAGGCCCTTGTGTCTCACCCAGAGGTACCCTTGATCTCCTTCACTGGGAGCCAACCCACAGCTGAACGGATTACCCAGCTAAGTGCCCCCCACTGCAAGAAGCTCTCTCTGGAGCTGGGAGGCAAGAATCCTGCTGTCATCTTTGAGGATGCCAACCTGGAGGAGTGTATCCCAGCAACTGTTAGGTCCAGCTTTGCTAACCAGGTATGAGTCCTGCACCGCCAAGGCCCTTTCCGGTTGAATCTATTTTATCGCAATGCAAAGTCCAGGCAGGGGTTTGGCAATGGTCTGTTGTTTTTCTGAAAGTGGAATCAATTACAGAGCTATTCTAGCAGCGGGAGTGCCTGCTATGGTCACGGATCCTTTCAGTCAAGTTCTTCATCTTAAGTCACACTACTTTAATCCAGTGCCAGCATGGTGGAACTATCAGCTTTGTTACTCTCGGCCACTGCATCAATTTATTCACATTATTTATTTATCGCCTGTCTCTTCCTTGCAGTCATGTGCCCAATTGACAGTAGATTTTCTTCTCTTCCAAAAGTATCCCTGATGCCTGCACAAACCGAGTTTCCCTTCCCTGTAACATTCCAAAGTGAGTTCCTGAGCCTAGGGTGACAAAGAACTCCAGGACATCCTTGCAACTCCTGTTATCACATCAGAGGTGTTTCTGTGGGCTCTAGCTTTCTTTTTTTAATTTCAGGTTCTTCAAAGGCACATCCTTTGTCGATCAAGAACACTAGACCAGATTAACTGAACAGCAGATTCCCACAGATGGGAACAAGGCCTCTATTCTTTATCTTTATAATCATTTGGACAAAGGGATTCTGTGAGTGTTTAGTGAGAAACGTGGTTTTCAACTAGTATTTTCATGATAATTGAAATGATGGTTATTTCCTTTACCATAATTCCCAAAGAAGATGGCTAGAAACTTATTGTTTGGGTATTGATAGACAAGTTCTTGTTGCAACACACTGATTTAATCATCAAAATGAGCAGATATCAAGTAAACCACTAAACTAAGTGTGTCAAGGACTTCAGGACAACAAGAGGAACAAACTCTTTCTGAGAGTTGAAGTGAACGAAATGAATTGACATATTGTATAAGGTAGCCATATGCTAAGAAAGAAGATAATAACTGTAGGCTATTCATCTACCAGGATTCTTTTAGGATCTGGGTTGGCCCATCAAACCTTTCTTTGGGAGGTGTTCTTTTTAAGTATTAATAAAAGAAAGAGTATGTTCAAGCCGAGGTATGGATTTTAAGCAAACTATCACATCTTGCTTTATTTGTTTAGCTGATTGATGAGTTCCAGGCAGAACAAATTTCTCCGTTAATTGAAGATAATTGGCTTCTAGAGAGGTAGGGGTAAACTCTCAAGGTGGCCTTGAGGGTATATTAGCTCACAGCTCCATTTTCTAAGTGTGGACTGAATACTAACACACCACAGAGCTATCACAGAGAAAATATCCAAACCAGTGCCTGGTATGGAGATTCAGGAAATGAGACTTTCTTTGGAGTTGTCGTTTCTGGTCTCTCTGTGACCTATACTTTCCTAGCACCAAGTGATGGGAAGCTTGTTAAAACTTTTCTCTCCACCATGCCCTTCTTTTGCATAAGGAACCTATGCAAATGAATCCAACGAGTCTTTGCCCCTCTTCCAAGTCACACAGGCAGATGGTTCTGATAGTCGTCTTGCTGGAGAAAGAATTCATTATCTCAGAACATTAACTGCTTCTTTTGGACAGTAAACCTTTGTATAAATACCAAGATAATTAGAATCATTTTGTTACCTAGGATTCCTGTGAATATCAAATATAGATATGATGAAAATGTTATCAATATTTACGAGCTCGTACACGATCACACAGTTTGCTTTGAAATGTTTGGATGTGGTTCGTAAACTACTTAATGTTACATTTAAATGGCAGTTAGGATTATTTTTCTCTCTAGAACCTGGCAGGACTTTCCTCTAGGCATTCAGCATCAGTACTTAAATGTCTACTGGGCGTCAGAATTTAACATGCCCACACCAGAACTCTTGATCCCCCCTCTCTACACCCGCTGGAAAAGCGACTCTTCTCTTTGCTCCCTTTTGCTTTCCCACAGAAAAGTATTCCATCCAAAGTGGGACAGGGCCCAAAGCTAGGGTCAGCCCTGTTACGGCTTTCTCTTTTCCTTATACATATGTCTGGTCTATAAACAAATCTCATTGTTTCTATGATTAACACATACTCCAAAACATTGCTTTTTCTAATGTATCTGTGTAGGTCTCCCACCCTTTGGAGGTACCATACTTCTTTAAGAGTTTTGAATTCAGTGGGATCATATTTCCTCTCTCCACTTCCATCAGTGCCTCCCCACTATGAGCTCCCTATATTTATTTGAGCTTTTGAAATATTTTTCTTCACTCTTCACTATAATTTTTATTTTCTGTATAACTTCAAGAATGATCATCTAAGACTGTAAATCTCTGGGTCAGGGGAGACATATCAGTCGGTACCAAAGTACTTGCCACTCAAATATGAGACCTTGACCTGAGCCCGGAACCCACTTAAGAAAGCCACATGCTGCAGTTCTAGGAATGAGGAGATGAAGACAGGCAGATCCTCTGGCTCAGTAGTCAGGCAGCTTGGCCTACTCAGAGAACACTAGGCCTCTGAAAGGATCCTGTTCCGAAACAAACAAACAAACAAACAAACAAACAAACCAAACTCAAACCAAAAACAAAACTCAAGGAGAACTGTTCCTGAGTAATGACACCTGGGGTTGTTTCTGCCTTCCACATATATGTACATACCACACATGCCCTCCCCCCTGCACACATACATATGCACACATACACCCATGTTATATATACACATGCATATACACATACACACATATGCACACACCTACTCACATGCATAAACGTATGGATACAAATGCATTCACATATCACACACACATGCACACATATATCACATGCATACATATATACATGTATCACACATACATCACATACACATGCATGTGTGTGTATATATATATCACACATCACACACATATGCATACACATAACACACAACACACCATGTACACAAGTATATATGTCACACACACATCACACGTATACACCACACACATGTATATATATCATACAACACACCATGCATACATAAATACACATATTATACATACCACATATACATGCATACATATCACACACACACACATCACATGCACACACAGAAACTGTAAATCTGATCAACATCACTCTGTGGCTTAAAACTTCTTGCTTTCTTCCCATGGTGCTGAGCGTGAAGCCGCTTCCTCCTTGAGCCTTTGAGAGTGTTGGCCTGCTTCACCCCAACCTTATCTTCTTCCCTTCACTCCTCCACTCACGTCTTTCATCACTCACACCAACCTCAGGCCCACAGTAGTTTCCCTCTTTTTACCATGGAAACCTCTCTCCTCTTGGTATTTCCTTATCCAGCTCCTTCATGTTGACCATGAGTCCCCTCAAACAGGCATTCTATAAATATTCCCCATGAATTCTTTCACTGTAATTCATAATTTTATCATTTGCCTAGTGTTCTTCTATTGTTTTGATTACTCTCTGAAGTTGTATCATGTAGTGAATGTTTATTTGTGTTTTTTGTCTATCTTCCTGTGAGATTATGTGTTCTGTGTGGTAGGGATTAGTTCTGTTGACAGCTGGATCTCATTGCCTGGACCAGAGGCTGGTACATGGCAGGTGATCAAAACCATGAGGCATCTATCTGTGAAGAAGAATGTCCCCAGCTTCATCATTGTCTTCACTTTTGACAGGGGGAGATCTGTCTCTGTACCAGCAGGATCTTTGTCCAGAGGAGCATCTATATGGAATTTCTAAAGAGGTTTGTGGAAGCTACCAGAAAGTGGAAAGTTGGCATTCCTTCTGATCCATCAGCCAACATGGGTGCTTTGATAAGTAAAGCACATCTGGAGAAAGTAAGTGAATCTCTGCCATCTACATTCCAGAAATTTTTTTTTCAACTTTATCTGCATTTATTTTATGCTGAATTTACTCCGGTGCCATGAGTTTTTGTTTCTTCAGTTTCTTCTGGGATATCCTTTTCTTCTGTGCACCCTCCTCTTCTGGCTTTGCAATAATCTGTTCCTTCTCAGTGAGGATCACCTCAGTGTGGCAGGGGGAGCTCGTGTATGGGATAATCCGGCCATGGGCTCTGTAGGTTCATCTGCACATCTCAGGTGCCTTGTTCACCTGAATGTGTTCAATGACTAGAGAATCTATGTCTAAACCCTTAAGCTCAGCATTACTGTCTGCATTTTTAAGTATGTGCAGCAAATTAAAGAGAAACGCAGAGACTGGGTATGGTGGCACACACCTTTGATCCCAGCAGTCAGAAGTCAGAGGCAGGTGGAGCTCTGTGAGTTCAAAGCCAGCCTGGTCTACATAGTGAGTCCTAGAGCAGCCAGAGTTACATAGTGAGATCCTGTCTCAAAAAAGCCAAGAGAGATATGTAGAGAGAGTCAGAGAGACAAAGAGGGAGAGAAACAGAGACAGAGTAGGGATGGAACTCAGGTCTTGGAAAAGTCACTCAGTGGGGTTAGGTCTGAATTTAGATTCTAGGACCCACATTGAGAAGCTCCAAATGCTTGTAACTCCGGCTCCAAGGGATCAACACCCTCTTCTGATATCCATGGGCACACATACCTGCATACACACACATATACATACACATGCACAAGTAAACAGTAAATCAGATTCTAAAGAGAACCAGAGTACTATGTATCAGGATATTATTACTTTTGAGAAATTATCAGATATGGGAACTGTTTCTCATGGACCAAGAGCAGAAGGGAACCCTTCAGACACTTGCTTGATCCTATCCTCCCCATCCTTAAGCAAATGGTTCCTTCTGAAAGAGAGCTTTCCAGCCTCACCTATAAAACTACACTCCCTGGGACTCTCCCAACTCTGCAGTGCTTACTTTTTCTCATGTTTCTTGTTTTACATTTGTTTTATGTGTGTGAGTGTTTTTCATCTTTCCAGCTCTCTCCATGGTTTTTAACACTGCCCGATGCATAATGCGTATGTCTTCTCTTGCTGACTATCTCCCCTTAAGCAGAAAATAGTCAAGTTTATGCACTGTTGTATCTTGAGACTTTATAAAATCAACAGAAATACAGCAGTTGTCAGTATTCATTGGAAGAATCATGGTATCACTATGTTCTGGGTTTCAGAACTGTATGCCTCAAACCCAAGGTACCTATTTTCTTTGAAAAATTTCTTTTTGGTGCTTGGCTTAAAGTACTTGGAACTGAGTCTAAACACATAGGTTCTAGACATCTCTCTTGGGATGAATCAGCATAGACTCCAAATGGAAAACAAACTCAATTACCCAGCCTCTGAACAAGAAAGTACTTACGTTATTGTCTCCGAGTCACTGGGCTAGCTTGTGGCATAATTTATTTTACATTATAATCAGCTACACTAAATTACTTACATTTGTTTTTAGAGTATAATTAGTAATAAGACTGAAAATTAGAGATCTGTTTCCTCCTCCTCCTCCTCCTCCTCCTCCTCCTCCTCCTCCTCCTCCTCCTCCTCCTCCTCTCCTTCTAACCTTATTAAGTCTTTGAAGAATCCATACAATGTATTTTGATCGGATTCACCATGGCCCCCAATTCCTTCAAGTTCCATCCCCATCTTGTACCCACCGAAATTTGTTTTCAGGTTTTACCGTATCAAGTCCTGTGTGTTGCCTATGTATTCTTGGGTGTATGGCTGTCCACTGCCACCAGGGGCTATACCTTTAAGAAAGATAACTCATTCTCTCTCTCTCTCTCTCTCTCTCTCTCTCTCTCTCTCTCTCTCTCTCTCTCTCTCTCTCTCTCCAAGCAGCTATCAACTACCTACAGCTACTCAGCTTGGGGTGGGATTTTGTGCTCACTTCTCTCTGAAGGAATTTTATCTGTTTTGAGCTTATGCAGGTCTTATGTGTGCTGTCATAGTTTCTGGGTGTTCATATGTACAGTCACCTCATGGCATCCTGAAAACACTGTTTCTGTGTGGCCATCCACTGGTTCTGGCTTTCATAGTCTTCCTGTTTCCCTCTTCTGCAAAGATCCCAAGGAGATGGTGTGATAGAGATGTCCCATTTTTGGCTGAGCATTCTTCAGTTTCTTATTCTCTGCACCTTGACAATTTGTGGATATCTGTGTTAATTATCATCATCTTGGGGGAAAAAGCTTTTCTAATGAGGGTTGGGAGATCTACTAATCTATGGTATAACAATGAATCATTAAGAGTTAGTTTAATATTGTGTTATGTCTTCTTAACAAAATAATAGTTGTAGGTTGTCCTCTAGAGCCTAAGGCCTGTTGAGCCACAGGTAATGGTATGACCCTGATAATGGTATCAGATAAGGATTTCATTTTTGTGGAGTAGACCTTAAATCCAACCAGAAGATAGTTACTCCATGATATTTATGCCAATACTGCACCAACAGACATATATGTCTGGGAACATTGTTATGTAGCTTGCAGGGTTCACATCTAGAGAATAGTAGTGATTATCTTTCTCCTTTTGAAGTGTGCATAGTAACTTCCATGAGTATGAAAGCTAGTCTGTAGGGATGACATTTCCACATCAAGAACAGCTTCATTCCTTCATATTCTGTGACTCAAGTATGTGATGTTTTCAGTAACAGAGTCACATTCTAGAGGGCAAAGAGCAAAGGCAATAGTCTGTAATATGAGAACTCTGTAATATGTAATAGTAACTCTGTAATATGTAATATGTAATAGTCTGTAATATGTAATATGGCCAATAGCTCTAATATCTGTAATTCATTCCTGGTACTGGGTGTTTTACTTGTTAGCCTGTGATGTCTAGTAAGGGCATTGTCACCCTATTATAGGGCAAATTTTCATGTCTTATAATGAAAATACTTCTCTGTCCCTTGCAAAGCACACACACACACACACACACACACACACACACACACACACACACTGTTTTGTACCTAACTACAGGATATGCCTGAGTGTGAATTAAGCTTTGTTGTTTATTAGCTGCATGGACCCTGTATACTTTCAGAGGCACAGTGATAAGGTGAGCAACTTGGGGATAAAAATAACCCACAGAGGTAGCAGTCACAGCATATACAGTACAGAGGTAGCAGTCACAGCACATACAGTACAGAGGTAGCAGTCACAGCATATACAATACAGAGGTAGCAGTCACAGTACATACAGTACAGAGGTAGCAGTCACAGCACATACAGTACAGAGGTAGCAGTCACAGTACATACAGTACAGAGGTAGCAGTCACAGCACATACAGTACAGAGGTAGCAGTCACAGCACATACAGTACAGAAGTAGCAGTCACAGTACATACAGTACAGAGGTAGCAGTCACAGCACATACAAGTACAGAGGTAGCAGTCACAGCACATACAGTACAGAGGTAGCAGTAACAGTAATACAGTCACTTGTAGAGTGTCTTGAAATAATCTGCCTTTCTCAGGAAGGCTGAATATGCATACTCTGTGGGAGTTCCTCTGCCCTTAGCTTTGCCACTGTGGTAAGATAACCCCAGATCCCTTACATTGCTTTTCCATCATTAGAAAATATTGATTTTTCTGCTGATGTGTGTTAAATACCCAACGGTAAGAGGTCTGTAATTATGGTTTTTACCTCCCTCAGGTCAGAAGTTATGTAGCGAAAGCTCGCGCTGAGGGTGCCCAGATTCTATGTGGTGAGGGTGTGGACCAGCTGAGCCTTCCACTCAGGAACCAGACAGGCTACTTCATGCTTCCCACGGTGATAACAGACATTAAGGATGAGTCCTGCTGCATGACAGAGGAGATCTTTGGCCCAGTGACGTGTGTTGTTCCTTTTGATAGTGAAGAGGAAGTGATTACAAGAGCTAACAGCGTTAAGTATGGGCTGGCAGCCACAGTGTGGTCAAAGGATGTGGGGCGCATCCACAGGGTAGCTAAGAAGCTTCAGTCAGGGCTAATCTGGACCAACTGCTGGCTCATCAGGGAGCTGAACCTGCCCTTTGGAGGGATGAAGAGCTCTGGAATAGGAAGAGAAGGAGCCAAGGACTCATACGACTTCTTTACTGAAATAAAAACCATCACCATTAAACACTGACCTTCCCCATGGGGAAGCTGTTGCGGCTGATCCCTGACGGCAGAGAATCACTGGTCAGTGCAGCCAACAGAAATCCTAGTGTGTGCTCAGTCTTGTCTTGACTTTCCAGTAGACTGGCTCTTGCTGACCATTGCTAGTTGGTATTTTTTACTGGCTTGTGAAAAAAAAAAGGCTGTTTTTATGAATTCTTGAAAATCTGTCAAAATTGGGTATTTTTATTTACAAATATATGGCAAAACCAAAAACAAATAAAAGGCCTGTAGACCTGGGAGATGGCTCAGTGGGTAACGTGCTTGCTGTATAAGCATAAGGGCCTAAAGACTGACCTGGTGGTATACAACACACACACACACACACACACACACACACACACCACCACCACCACCACCACCACCACTAACAACAACAACAACACAAACAAGCCTGAAGAGAAACAGCGCAATCAGTTTCTGCCTTGACAAAGTTGTGGAGATGAACCTCCCAACCCCGTAGCCACTACCGAACTGACTGACAATTGGCTGAGTTCATTCATATCGGGAAGTGATAATCGTCTGAAGAGCTTGTAGGCATCACATATGATAGATCTTACTAAATATGTCTGGTATGAATAAAGGAAAACAAGTTAGTTACTTTTGAGAGGTTAACTCAGAACACAATACATAGTCTGCTCTATTTTCACTGTCAAGTCTAATCAACTCTAATTCTTCAAAGAGGCAATAAATTGTTCAGCAGTATGGCATATGCCCGGGGTTGTGCGTTACTCTCCTTACCCTCATTTTCTCAGAAGTACAGACTTTTTACTAATAAAAGTATGTCTAACACCCTGTTCCCCGTTTCTGAATATATTGAGGAAAATGCTGACATTTACAGAAGTTCCATAGCAGCCTCAGGGTTCCATAGAAGGTATGTACGGGCAGAGGTGGGATTTGAACCTGAGACTCTGCAGTTCAGGATTTCTGACAACCTCACTGCTGCCCCAGGTTCCACTCCAGAAGTGGAGAGGTGCTGTGATTCCACCACACATTGTTCCAGGTCTCCTTTCCTGTCTCCCACCTTGTCTTTCCTCTCTCACTGGCTCCATTACACATGAGTGGCAGAGGTCTACAGCAGCTGTACAGCTAGGAGCCTCCTCCAGCTCTTGCCTCTCCTCATGGATCGAAACTGTTTATTTGCTGTCTGATTTCACATTTGGCTGGCTCCTGAAGACCCCAAGCTCAATTACTCCCTCCTGAACTCTGAATTTATTCCATGATGCCTGGTACTACAGAAGGGGTTCAAAATGAGCTTGTAGAATGGCATGTGCTGGCTGCACAGTATGAGGCAGGCTTTGTGGGGGTGGTAAGATCAAACTTCTTGAGTTTTCTTAAGTATATTTTCTCATTTACAAATGCCGAGAAACTCCAAATGACTTTTTGAAGAGCTAGTGATGGCGTTGGGCTCTATTGGTTCCTAGCTTTTACCTCCTTCCTCTTCCCTGGTTAATTTCTTGTCTATCCGAGGCCTGCAATCTTTGTTAGCTCAGTCCGAGACCAATTCTGAGTATTAGCAGAAGAGACTTCTGTAGCCCTAGTCTTTAGGAATCTCTATCTCTGTGGTAGATATTGATCAGTTGGCTAGTTGGGACAGGAAAGGAACTGGGGTTCATGGCTCTGGACCCTTCTCATCTTAGGAACGGGTTGCTAATGGCAACTACAGAGGAGTCAAGAAAGGAAAATTTAATGCATACTTTTTAAAGCTATAGCTTTATCTAGTAAAGCTCTTAATATAGTAATGTAACCTAAAAAATTGGAAGGTAAAAAATAGATGTAGCGGGGTTGGGAGACTGTGCTAGAGTACAGGTGGAACCTGT
>NW_021604721.1:895836-970135 GCF_004785775.1 Grammomys surdaster
AGGTGGAACCTGTAGGAAGCCATTACTTGTCATTTGAAGTTCATGAAGCCAGAAGCATACTTGCAAATATTGTTTAGTTTAATGTTATTGGAGACCTAAAAGCAGAGCTATTAGGGCTCAGACTGATTGCTCTGAGTTTGGTGGTATGTACTTATCTATAATCCTAGAACTTGGGAAGCTGAGGCAGAATTACTACGAGTTTCAGGTTAGCCTGGGCTACAGAGTGAGAATGTAGCTCAAATTTTTTTTTTCCCTTCTGGGAAAAGAGCTAAGGATGGGAAAGGAGATGTCTGTCTTCAGGAATAGATAGATCATCTTGTTTTGTTTGTGAACAGTATGTCCTCTTTGACTGGCTCATTTGTTAACATGTTGTTACTAGCCTGCTTTATTTAGAAAGTGACATCTTTCCACACTCCCGTGTGATTTTTTTTCAGGAAGTGGAAGTAGGGAACCATGTTCTATGCTGTTGTGGGACACACGAGGCCTCCAGCTCTGTAACAAAGCTTCTTTTAGAGAGTGCCTAATATCTTGGGAGGCTAGGACTGGCTACTGGAAAGAACACTTTTCCCCACTGACACCTGCCTGGGTCAGGCCAAAGGAATGTCCTCTCTAATCTCAGAGCTTCTTTCTCTCGTTAGAAGACATGGTAGGCAGACCTGGTCACTCCTGCCTTGGATGCGATGGGCAGGTGGCTACTCTGGGATCCCAGACCTTTAAGACACTTAGTCTTTCTCGCTCTGGCCTGAGTCTCTCCTGTGAGTTTCCCTGGTCCTCTTCTTAGGGGTCCCTGCAGCTGCACATGACTCTTCATAGTGGGCAGACCTATTCCTGTGGGGGAAGCCTCTCAATTCAGGCCTGCCAGTGAGGGTTTAGGAGTGCCGTCTTGGTACAGTTTGTTTGTGGGTACCTAAAGGGCTGCTTCTGGAATTCATCCTGGCATTCACCATCTCTCTGTTGAATTGTCTGGAACACTCATCATCAATCTTGGCTGCCAAGCTGAACTGCACCCGGGCATTGCTGATCACCCAAAAGCCTGAGGAATCCACCGTCACCACGACTCTGAGGCTTCTGCCAAATGAATGGTAGGCAGCTCTCATAAGAAGCATATTTCTGATTGCAGCTGGCCACGTGTCGTGTGATGATGATTTGCCTAATCTTGCCTGTTGTCTGAAGATGAGCCATCTCTATGAATGTGATGACGGGCTTCTCATCCCACACCTCCTCCCATCCCTCCTCCACATGGCTTAGTCCACTCTTACCCATGGAGATACCATTATTCTCCAATCTCATAATTGCATTTAATTCCTACATGACTCAACAGTCTCCCCCAGAGCTTTGGAAATTACTCACTGGAATATTAAGGACTGGCTAAATAAAGTGAATGAATCATAACAAATCAGATTGCCAGAGATCTTGAGGCTGCTCTCTCCTCTCTTAGATGAAAAATGAGATGCAAATGAAGCTACCTGTTTGCTAAGAATCTTAGCAGCAAAAGGGGTCTGAAGATAGTTGTCTATATAGAATATGCAGGACACCCAGAAATACGCATGCATAAAGGAGTTAAAGGCCTTCTGATGCAAATGAAATAGTAATCTCTAATTCTGAGAAGTATTTTAGAGTTCTCACTCAGCCCCCCAGAAGCAGCTGGCCTCTGCACCCACTGAGGGTGAATTATGGAGGCAAATTTATTCTTAATCAAATCTTCTAGAATTCAATGTATGTCTAAAACAAGAAAAACTTCTCTCTAATGCTGGCAGCTCAGAGGAGAGAATCAAAACCTGTGTGTGGAGGACTCTATAGCTGGTGGTCTCTGTGTGTGGGCATCTGGGAGGGAAACAGCCTTGACTCTCTGTAATTGTTATGGTAGCCCGTGAGCCGTGGGGCTTGGCAGGTCCAGGCGCCTGCTGTGTGTGTGGGAGGAAGTCCTGTGAGGGACACACAGTTCTTTAGATTCAGCATCCCATTGTGAGTTTACATGTGCGGTCACAATGGCCACCTGTGGGAAGCAAGAGCAGGAGCTCGTGAACTTCCAAGCAGGGATTATATGCTTTTCATGCATCATCCTTGAGAAATCAAAGCATGTAGGAATCACAGAGATAGGTCAGAATGTTGATCAGTGTAGTTAGCTCTTTGGAGGGAGTTTTTGGACTGTTTGTCTAATCCTAAAAGCTCAGTAGATTACATCCTTTGGAAGTCCCCTTTGCACTGATTTTAAGGCATTTTGGGGAATGTACTCTTCTGCTTATTAGTGATAACTAAATATCAGTGCTGGCGGGGGGGGGTTATTTATAACTATGAGTTTCTGGGGCCGCTGGCTCTCACTTGGGCTGAGTGAATGGTTTGTGTTCAGGCCAAGTTCTGTCATAGGGTGGCTGTGATAAGGTCTCTGCTGCTGCCTCCATGGAAGTGACAGTAAAATGCTTGCTGGGGCTTTTACTCTGAGACTATTGACCTTCCTTCGCTGCCGGCTCTGGCATCTTCCTCTGCTGTCCCACATAAAGGAGAAAGTTCACGTCCCCTGGACTCGGTTTGGAGCAAGGGTCCTCTGGATATATTTAGTGCATTCTAATCTCCAGAAAGACCAACTCCCTGAATGTTAAAGTTAGAAATAATTAGACAAGAGAGCCCCTTCTCTGGAGCTCATGTGACTGTCAAAATGACAAGGAGAGGAAACTGTTTGGGGTCAGACTCCCAGCTCTCTGAACCTTTGGCCTGTATTGTTTATAGACAGACTATGACACCCCCATGGTGTGATAAGGTAGGTGTGGCTATTTCTGCCTTTGTATATACTGTTCACTAAGAATTGCTGTAAGAAGTAAAGACCTTGGCTTCAGACATCCAAGTAAATGTAGCCGTGAAGGGATTGTATACTCCTTCAACCCCATTTGCTGCAGAAAATGCATCTTTTTGTCTCTGCGCATACAGTTTGGAGACTGATTTAATATTGGCAGTAATGCAAAACTTTTTATATCTTGTGCTGACTGCTTGAGACCCAGGCATATAGAAAGCAACATTTCTTTGCCATATTTCAAAAGTTTTTAAAGTGTCTCAGGCCTTTTCTTTCTTTTCTTTCTTTCTTTTTTTTGGTTTATAATTTGAAACATGTTTAAGCATAATTTTTGAGCTTACCAAACGGTGTCCTAAAAATGAGTTTCACTCTTCCATTTTTCACAGAGTGCATATTCCCTGAAAAGGGTGGTTCATATTAGAGCTTTGTCAAGATTGCTTTTATAGCTATAGAGCAGAGCTCACTGTCTCAGACAGAAGTAGAAATTATAAAAAATATTCTTTTTTTGTTTTGTTTTTTGTTTTTTGTTTTTTTAATAATTTATTTTTTCTCAAATCGTAATTCATTCACACAGGGGTTATAAACACAGAAAGGCAGGATGTGGGGAAGGGAATGACACTGGAGTGTGGGTGATCGGGGGAGTACAGATATCTTTCAGAACAGGGTATTGGTTGGGTGAAGGTTCAGGGGACAAGTCACTATGACTCTGCCTATGACTCGCTTGTCCTTATCTAAGTTGATATTGTCTGCCAAGGCTACCTATTTACAAGGTCTATGACTGCTCAAGCTTGTAAATTTCCACAAAAGCTGTCTGTTTACATTAGCTTATAGCCATCTGTTTCAATGTTTTTCCACTGAGACCCAAGACTTGGTGTTAGTACACATGTATGACAGGCCTATGGCTGATTTTAGGCCTTCAGTGTGTAAGCAGGGCTGCCCCTGACATCTCCTCCCTTCAAGTATAGAAGGGCTGTGGCAATTCTAATTTTGCGAAGGCAGGGATAGAGGCCTGACCTCCAGTACTTGAAGGGGACCTTGTAATGGCTCCAGTCCCCCTGTCGTTGTCCAGTGAGGCATGAGGGCCATACCCATCCCGATGTCTTTTTCCTGGAGAGGGGATACTATAAAAAATATTCTTGCTGTACTGAATTGCATAAAAAAATCAGAACCATGATTGTCCTGGAGAATCCACACACTTGACTATAAAGAAACTGAGACCAAGCTTCTCACAGATCTCCAAGGACATCCCAGATATCCAGCAAGAGAGAATGATGCAGCCAGGGTCCTGGCTCATCAGACTACGCAAAATGGATGCCAGAGGCCAGCTGCCTGTCATAAGACAAAGGTCTGAATCCTGGGGGGGGCATGGAGACCCTCAGGGAGGTGTGGCTTGGCCTCACCCTCTGTGCAAGTGTACTGTATACAGATAGTTTATTAAATGTGACCTTCTGCACTGTACCCCCTGGGGGCCTCTTCTTCAAGGACTGGCTCAGAGGCTGTGGTCTCCATCATTACTGCATTACAATACCATGTATGTGTGTAATGTGTGATAGGAGTTAGAGGAGGAGAGGCAAACACTCTATATAGTTTCAGACAGAAGAGGAGGAACAGCTACCAATAAGTCAGCACGGTAAGAGAAAGGCTATAGAGACTATTAAAACCAGACTATTGAAACCAGATTAGCATTGTGAAGGAATTTCAAAACAGAAAGGAGACTTGTGTGTTTTGGGATTAAAGTCATTAAAACAATGAATTCCTACCATAAAATGAATTCTTCTAGTAAGATGATCAGGTCACAGAAAAAGGAGATAACAGCTTTGGCCAGAAAAGTTTGTTAGTCCCTAGTCTGAAAAAGATGGCAGCTATGACGTGCTGTGCATGAACTACATGAAGGTAAACTTGGTTTTCACCCTATTGGTTTGTGTGTGTGGCGGGAGGGGAGCTTTTGTTGTGTCTTCTTAATATCTTCAGCTGAGCCTGACAAATAAAACTGAGAGGACATTTTAAGAACAAAAGGCATTTTGAAATTTAATTTTATATGCCCGGGGATTCTACAAGAAGAGAGAGGAGAAGACGTAGGGGGAAGGAGGGAGGGAGAAAAGGAGGGAGGGAAGGAAGGAAGGAGAGAGGGAGGGAAGGGAAGGAGGAAGGAAGGACTAAAGAAGTATTTAGACTTAGGACCTAGCCATTTGGACAACAGGTGATAAATTGTGGAGAAACGGCCAACTGAAGGGGAGATGGTTGGTAGTAAATTATGGGAGGTATTTATGTGGAGTGAGTGGTAACAAGTTATTCCACAGGTCTGTTTATGCAGATACACTGGACGTTGCCGCCTGTTGATGAGTATCCTCCTCTTCCTGGTATGGGAGGGGAGGTGACTCTCCACAAAGACAGTTAAGGTCTTTCTTTGAAGTCCACAGGGGAAGGCAGAAGGTTCCTCCTCTGCTTGTTTGCACTCAAAATACTTCTTATGCCAAAGTAATACATTCTGGAGAGGCATATTCTGAATTTCGTCTCGTATATCTCTTCATAAAGAAGAAAGCACATAGACAACAAAGTCCATATGAAGAAACATTTGGAATGCCAGGGCAATATATTCTGAGAACAAAACAGGCCTGGTCAGGGAGCTGGTGGCGTGGGTGCTGTGGGTAAGTAAGCAGGCCTTCTCAGCTTCTGTGGTTGAGGACACCACATGAACACAATAAAGCTCAGTTGTACTCTGAACCTTCAGTTCCTGATTCCAAAATTAGCCTAGAACTGAAATGAAGAAAGAGTGGCCCTGGATAGGGTGAGTTAGCCCACTAAGCCGTGTCCACATCACGAGACAGTAGCAGGGGAGACCTGTGTGCTGTGCAGTAGATGTGGACATGTCCCTTCCCCTGTAGAACCCGGTGCTTTTTGTCACAATTTTTTTATCTGGGAAGAATATTTTCAGTAATATCTTAGAGCAGAGATTTCATCCAGGACTTTATTTTTTAATGAATTATGGTGTTAAGATTCCATGGACTGTTTTGGGTGCCCATTGCATACTTAGAGGATTTATCAGTGGAGATCAGAAGGGAAGGAATGTGGATTTGGCATCTCATGTCACAGAATTTTTTATGTGAAGGAGAATGAAAGACCACTGAAAGATAGAAGCAAAATTAACACATAAATAAATACATAAATACATAAAATATAAAACAGGCTGCTAATTACCGTGAACTGACATTTGCCTTCTGAAAAAACATTCTGGAGGTCTGAAAACTCCAGGCTTAATTGACTACTGGAAGAAAAGCACACTGGAATGCTGGAAAAACAGATGTGTTCATGAATATTTTCAAGTCTTAGTGTAGTCTGATTAGTCTTTTCTAAAGGCCTAGTCTGTGCTTTAGGAATTAGCATTTATAAAAGATGTCTTTAAAATAACAGTTATCCTTTAACTCTCTGCCTAGTCTGAGGTAATTGTGTCTCATATGTGTGTCCTTAGAAAAAGGCCAAGTCCTCTGATTCAAGGTAGACCATATTCACTAGGTAGGCTCATCCTTCGGAATTGCAAGCATGTAGGCTCCTGCCTCTTTTCCTACTTGAGTTCCTATCATGGCTTCCTCTCAGTTAGGGACTATGATTGGGACACGTGAGCCATATGAACCCTTTTCTCCCTAAGTGACTTCATCCTATGAGCACCTCATAAATTAGGTGTGATAGTGCACACACATCACCCTAGCACCTGAGAGCTAGAGGCAGGGGATCAAACATTCAGGGTCATTCTTAGCTGCTTATGAATTCAGAGCCTGTGAGAGCTGTGAGAGACCTCAATGCAAAGATAAGAGAAAACCAACCAACCATCCAACCATCCATCCAACCAACCAACCTACCATCCAATCAGTCAACCAACCAACCAACCAACCAACCAACCAACCAACCAACCATCCATCCATCCAACCATCCAATCAGTCAACCAACCTACCAACAATCCAACCAAACATCCAACCAACCAAACGACAGCAACATCGGAATCCACTAGTCCCAGGAGCTATGAGAGACCTCACCTCAAAGGTAGGAGAAAACAAACAACAGCAGCAACATCAGAATCCACTAGTCCGAATCAAGTTCTTCTCTTTGAGAATGATCTCAATGAACTCCATTTAACATTGTTCAGGGATTGCAGGGCGCAGTCTCCTCTCTCACTTTCATTTATGTTGTTCCGAGATAATTTTTTTGTTACTCTGGCTGATTGTATCTGCCCACAAGGTTGGGGAAATAGTTGCGTATTATTTTAAGAACATGATAAAGCTCTCTTTGTAGACCCTAGAGGAAGGCCTCTGATGATGAATGTTTTCCATGAGGTGCATTAGCTGTTGGGAACACAGGATAGAGGGATACAGGAGGCCTCATGTGGTCCATAAATTTGCCAGTTTTACACAAATTAGAGTCACTTGGAAAGAACAAACCTTAATTGAGGAATTGCCTAGGTCAGAATGCCTATAGGCCTGTGGAGGATTTTCTTCTTTTAAAATTGTTTCTAATTTTATGTGATGGATGTAATTTTGTCTGCATGTCTGTGTTCTATGTGTATCTGTGCTCACAGAAGCCAGAAGAGGGCACTGGATCTCCTTGAACTGGGGTTACAGATGGTTGTGAGCTGCCATGTGGGTGCTGGGAATCAAACCTGGGTTCTCTGGAAGAGCAAGTGGTGCTCTTAACTGCTGAACCATGTCTCCAGCCCCTAATTTCTAACTAATGAAGGAGGGGCCAGCACACTGTGGGTGTTATCATCCCCTATCATACCTGAACAGGTAGGTTTGGGCTGTATATGAAAACTCACTGAGGAAGCCAGTGAGAGGCTTCCATCATGGTGTCTGCCTCTGTTCCCTTCAGATGGGATTGGAGCCTGTAAGCCAAATAAGCCCTTGCCCTCCTAAGTGTCTTTCCATTATGGCGTTTATCACAACATTAGGAAACGATTGTTTTTCTTTCCCTCTTCTTCCTTCTCCTTCTCCTCTTACCTTTTGCCCTCTCTCCCATTTCTCAGTGTGTTTTATATAGCAGTTTTATTAGGGTGCAGATCCATGGAGTTTAAAAACATTTGCATCATGGAATGTCCTCCACCCTCTACCCTCCTCCCTCTTCCTTCCAGCCTCCTCCCTCCACCCTTCTCCCTCCAGCTTCCAGTCTCCTCCCTCCACCCTCCTCCCTCTACCCTTCTCCCTGTCCTCTATTTTCCGTCCTCCCTCCAACCTCCACCCTCTTTTTTTTCCCTCTTCCCTCCACCCTCCTCAATCCCCTGCCCTTAGGTATTTCTCAGATATGGTCGGAACAGCCTGTGCTCAGAGCTCAGATCTTGGTCTCCCAGAGCTGTAGTCATGCTCTTGTGTCACTGAGTAAGACTAAGTAAGATGGGGTGTTAAGATTATGAATTCGTATCAGGTTACCTTTCGGTGACACCATGTGAGAAAGCGTGACAGCTAATGTTCCCTGGCATCGCTTCCTGGCATGGCCCTTCTACAACCTTGATTCTTAAGGAAATGGTCGAGTGGTTTTGTTCTAGTTAGGTGGCAGGGAGTGGGGATAGGTTAGGTGATATCCCTTTTACCACCATTGTAAATTGAGCCAGAGAGCAAAAACAAAGAGAAAGATAAGCCCAGTGTGGCAGACTGGTGTTTACCTTGCACACAACTCATGCTGAAATGCCCTTCTTGGAACAAAGACTGTCCAGAGAGCAGTGAAGACAGAGGATTCTGGGTTCTAACATCTCCCTCCTCAGGGATTCTCGGCCTTAGAAGGAGCTGTAGGGTGCTTTTCTCTGTCCTAGTGCTTGGAGCACCCTGAGCTGCAAGGCCCAGGCTGCTGAGAGTGCAGGACATAGAAAGCTTGCAGCCATTTACAGCCTGTCCCCTGCCCCTCAGAGGGGAGGAGAAGAGCAGGTGAGATCTGGTCAGATTCACTTGTAGACACTGATCTAATCACCATGACTTGTCATCACTTGGCTTACAGCTTTGGCAGTCAGTAGATGGGACGAGTTTCACCAGGGTCAACTGTCCTCGTTACAGAAGTTTCTTGACCATGCAGGAACCTGTCATATCATGGATGACAAAGCTTCTCAAAATAATGAAGATAAAATAAAACACCCCAATCATGAATTATATATTTTTATCTAAATGATGTCCACAAATTCCAGTTATCAGTGCTGTGTTATTTACTAGTTGCAAGACGTGGATAGGGCTTTTGAGCCCGTGGCTGGGGGCTAGAATGGATGGTTCTACTGCCTAGGGTCCTGAATGACTGTGCCTGCTTACCTGTGGCAGGCTAGTAACAGCTTTGGACACTTTGAAAGGACTAAGGCAAGTAAGTCCTTCAGGGTTAGCCACTCAATAGAGGTGAAACAGGAAGTGCCATCTTGGCAATGTGATCACCAGATCTACTGGAGGCTGCTGCCAGAGTAGCCAGAGCCTTAAGGGCACGTCCTGAACTACCAGGTATAAAATGATAGAATGGATGAGCAGAAGAGATTCTTCAATTCTGCTAAGCAACATGGGCTCCAGATGTCTGGTGGAGACAGCTGGGCCCTGCTGGAATCCAGAATGGGGCTCTTAATCCCCATAGGGAGGTAGGAAGAAACCCATGCTAGACAGAGAGCACAGCCCCGACGATGGCATCCGGAAGGCCATCCTATGAGGCTGAAGAGAGTCCTATCTTTGCTACTTGAGTATCAGAGCAAAAGGTTAAGTTAGCTGCTGTATTGGATCACCTGGGACCCCTCCAGTGCCTCCTTTGCTTATCAGGGGAATTATACAGGAATGTTCAGTGTGTGATGTGTGTACAGAAGGTAAGGAGGTGGGTGTGGTGGTGACATTGTCTTAGGATTACTATAGCTGCAATGATACACCATGACCAAAGCAACTTGGAGAGGAAAGGGTTCATTTGGCTTACACACCCACACTAAAGGAACTCAGGAAACAGGACAGCAATCTGGAGGCAGGAGCTGATGGATGCAGAAGCCACGGAGGGGGTACTGCTTACTGCCTTGCTCCTCAGGGCTTGCTCAGCCAGGTTTCTTGTAAAACCCAGGACCACCAGCCCAGGGATGGCACCTCCTACTAATTAAGAAAGTGCTCTACAGGCTTGCCTACAGCTGGATTTGATGAAGGTGTTTTCTTAATTGGAGTTTCCTCCATTCAGATGACTGTAACTTGTGTCAAGTTGTCACAGACTGTCCAGCTGTGGAGTGAACTGAGGAGTAGGCCCTCTTTCAAGCCTTATAGCTCTTACTTAAAAGGGCTGCTGTAAATTCAACCTTGAGAGGACTGAGTTAGCCAGAGCCAGGCTGACTCTGTGACAGGCTGCAAACTGACAGTTTGGGAGACTAGGCCTAAGTTTCTATTTCCCAGAAATGAGAACCCAGATATAGGAATCTGTGGTCAGCCAATCACAGCCACAGGCAGCCAATTTGTCGACACCTTGTCACCTGACCTGAACTAAGAATAGGTAGCTACATTGAGTAAGCAATCTCCTGGGAAGTCTCCAGAGCCTAACCAATTGTAGAATCAGTCAGAGCCCTAGAAATACAGCTAACCAATCAAGGTAAAAGGGCACACATCCCTCCCTGGAGTTCCCTGACTGACAGTAAAACTAGGCGTCTCATTCCCAAAGGTAGCGACACTTGCGTGGAGGAAATTCAGCTGGAAAAAACACTCTTTGCTTCTGCATACTATTTAAGTCTGGGATATCATTCTTCAGTGAATCACAGGCCCTGACAACATGACATATGGTATAGCAAAAATTTTCAAGAAGAAAATCCACATGAAAAGCATGAAGTCAAACTAGAACAGAAATACTGAACTTTCAAGAAACTGAGATGTTGGCCATCTTCAATCATGGAACGATTGTCTGCTCTGGATTGCCCAACTCCCTCTCCCCTCTGCTCTACCCAGGAAACTCGGATTTAGCCTACTGTTATTTAAAACCTGTTTTAAACTCATCTTTGCTCAAGGAAGCTCTTTCTGCATCCCTGAATGGGGACATCCTCCTTCAAAGCTTCCAGGGCTCGGACTAAACCTCATATTCCTGCCTGAGTGTTAAGTCCACCTTGTCTTCCATACTGGCAAGTGCATCTTGTGTGAGTGGACAGCTTGCCTGTCCTGTTTGTTGATGGGCCCCTGGGTCTCAGTCTAATGTGTTGTATGTTTTAGGTGCTCAGTCATTGTTTAATAAATGAGGAATATGTAACTTTACTTTTCTGTAGAAGAAAGCAGGAGAGAGTCTTGGTATTTAGAACTAGAGAACACTTAGGAAATTAGCCCATTCTGGAAATATATTTTAACTTCCAATGAATTTTGGGAGACCAGAATTGACAGTTATACTACCTAGTAATACTGATTAGAAAATCTTTATACCTTGGTTCAGATTTAATATAAAATAAAGTGAATATACAGACATTCTCAAAAGAAATCCTGGTTCATCGATAGGACAAATACACAGCAATTACTTCCATCCTAGCTACCTACTTTCTAACACTTATACTCGGCATCCCATCCTCAAATTTATGTAAAATAATAATAATAATAATGATAATAATAATAATAATAGCCAGACATAGCACACATTCTAAAAAGGAAAAACATCCTATCCGTAAAAATGGAAGCTATAGAAGAGGGCACCCCTTTAGTTTTGATGGATGCTGGAATTCTTGGGTTTCCAGTTCTAATATTGGCTACCACCAAAGTCTCATAGTCAAAAGAAAGCTAGGAAACCAGGTTTGAGAATGAATCTGACACAGAATATCCCAGTGTAGCCAAAACTATTACTCAGCTTGGCCTGGATAAGCCATGTGTGCACATGTGTGCATTTAAAAAATCCTGTTTCATTTTTATTCTATTGTCATATTGATTTTCATTCTAACAAAGAGTGGCAGCCAGACTTTATGAAAAGAAGAAAGACAGTTCCTTAAAAGACAATATAAGTGTTGATTCCTGGAGGAAGTTAGGAATATGGTACAAATGTATGAGCAGAATAGTTTTACAGATACAATGGAGTACTTATTATTAAGCCCGTTAAACAGGACTGGAATCCAGACACACACTACAGCACAGGTGAGCCTTGAAAGAATGCCAAGGTCTAGGTGCAAAAGCACAGGGTTGTACCTGAAATTCCCAGAGCACTCAGACAGAAAGGAGGGATCTCTAGAGTAGGTAGAAGAAGACAAGGGTGGGGAAATGGGGGGGAGAGGAGGAAAAAGAGAGGAATAGGAGATAGTGCTATGAGAAACAGCATTTCAGTGGGCATGAGGACTGTATTCTGGAAAAAAGTTGCGATGATCATACAACAACATGAATGTACTTGATGTTACAGAACTGTGTACTTAAAACGGTAAGTTTTGTATTAAATATATATTTTACTTCAATGACAGTTTAAAATCCAGAATGGCCAGAGTCAAGCAATATTAAGACAGGAATCATGAGATTTTATGGTCATGAGAAGAAAAGACCAGGTAGGCACCCAGTACAGTGGCCTGGAAAGCTTCATTCTCCAGCTCTTCTATGCAACGTTGGACAAGTCCTCAGACTCCTCAAACCCCCTTCTTGTTTGGAGGAGAGTGACTCTAACCCTGTGTCCCACTTCACAGGGACCAGATTATCCTGCAAAGGCTTGTGGTAAAACCAGAGTGTGTTGTGTATCACTGCTGAAGGAATGACAAACTTGGATGACACACTTTTGGGTGGCTGACTTGTTAGGTGGAGACTACCACATTGTTAGGGTTGCTGGCCACATGGCTAGAGGGTAAATACCAAAAGAAGACAGGAAATAGCTATTCATGCCTCACAACAAAATGGAGATGGGCCTGGACTGCTCTAATCTGCTGTTACACCAGTAAGGTTGTGCAGCTGAGGTGGGGTGGGACTTAGACACACCCATGACTCTGGTGAAGCAGCTGGCATTTCTAGCTCTGTCATTAAATGGTTGGACAACAATGGAGCTATTGATTTATACCAACCAAATTCCACCAGGGTACCTGTTGGACACAAATAGTCTTTGTCTGGTATAAACTTTGATCAAGCAAAATAATGACAAAATTTAAGCTTGAGAAGCCAGCGTTCTGCTCCTACTCTAAGAGATAATATTCTAACATGAGGCATAAACAAAGGGTTAAAACAGATTTCACTGCAAGACCCTGTAGTTCTGTCTCCTGCCTAAATTAAACCTTCAGAGGGGTCCATTGTTGGTTTATGGCTTGGTCAGCTTGACACTTTTAGAAGGACTATTGGCAGTGTTGGGACTTTTAGGGGAGAGTTTGCTGCTCTGTTCTCAGCAGTTGCCTTTGGGTTGTTTCTGCTTGTCTTCAGGAGGGAGCCTGGTTCTGTGACCTCCTCAGCAGGAGTAGCTTGGAGTTCTGAGGCTAGTCCTTGAGTCCCAGGAGTTTGTATTTCTTTCCAACATGACTGGAGCCCACCTGAGATCAGTGCTGTCTCACAGCTGTGCGTGTCCTGGAAGGCCTTGAGAGGCTATGTTTTCCTTTTGCATTTGCTTATATATTCATGCATCTGTATTCAGGCCTCCTCTGGTGGCCGCTACCTCCAATGCTTTGACCTCCCATCCTCTCTGTTGTGACACATGTTGACATTAGATGGAAAACACTCATAACACATAAAATAAAGTAAATATATCTTAAAAACATAAAGTAACATTAAAAGAATTATTAGCTGAAGAGTCAATCCTTAAAGTTTTTGATAGACACAGCCAAGTGTTGTGCCAAGAGGTATTTAGATCCACAATCTTACATTGCACACACATGTTCTTATCTGTTTATATTTGGCAACACAAAAATTGTAGTCTGGAAGTATTGAACTTTCAAAGTGTGGTACTTCAGTGTCGCCTTTGTCTATTGACAGTCTCTCAGGACTCTGAACTCACAGCAGTGCAGTGTCAAAGGGACCTGTCACCCATCTTGCTGCTGCTTTGTGTCCCGCTCCTCCCATAGGCAGCCTGAATACCTCCAGGTGAGTAGCATGCACTGTCCCTGGGTCTTTCGATGCCAGGACACCCATCCAGGCTCTTTGTAGGGTTTCAAAGTGGAGGAGGCAGGCAGCTGGGCACAGTTGCTTTGGGCACAGATCTGTCTCTGGTTGTGCCTGCAGCACTTCCCTGGTCTGATTGGTATGATTGGGCCAAAGCATAGAAAGGAGGCAACATTGCCTGCTAATGTGATAGCCACACTAATACTCTCTCCTCAGTGTTCTCCTTCCTCCTCAGTTCTTCTTTTCATAGGCATCTCTTTGTTGTTCATATAAGGAGAAGGGATGCAGAGAGTACTAACAATGTAGTGCATGATGGTTTCACATTCTGAAAGATTCAACCCAAGCCTCGCACATGCTAGACTTGCACTCTACCACCCATTCTCATTTCTACTAGCCACTCACACCTCTACCACCCGTTCACAGCTCTAACACTCCTGCACACATCTTACACCCATACACACCTCTAACACCCTTCATACCTAGTCTCTTTTGACAAGAGTAAAATCTCTCTCTTGTTTTCTTCTTTGTTTGATCTTGCAAATCAATGAAAATTAACCAGAACTGGGTATGTGGTTTAGTGTTTGAGTACTTGTTTAACATGCAAGAGGCCCTGGGTTCCACCCCTAGTTTCCTACCCTCCAAAATGTTTTCCCATTCCTTTGAGACACATACATTATCTAACCAATCTGATTCACAAATTTGGTTGATGTGCTACCCTGAAGATCCATGGCAGGGGGAGAGGCAAAGGGAGACCATTATATATGGGTCTTATGGAAATGAGACATGTAGAGTTTTGTCAAGACTTGAATGATACTAAAATTTTCAATCTAAGTAGAACATAGGTGACTTAGTTAGGTTAAAACCCCATGACCAACAAACAAGTTGGGGAGGAAAGGATTTATTTGGCTTACACTTCCACATCACTGTTCATCATCACAGGAAGTCAGGACTGGAACTGAAGCAGGGCAGGAATCTGGAGGCAGGAACTGATGGAGAGATCATGGAGGAGTGCTGCTTACTGTCTCAGCCTATTCTTTTTTTATAGAACCCAATACCATCAGCCCAGGGATGGCACCACCCACAGTGGACTGGGCCTTCCTATCAATCACTAATTAAGAACATGCACTACAGCAGGATCTTATGAAGGCATCTTCTCAATTGAGTTTCTTTCCTTTCAGATAACTCTAGCTTGTGTCAAGCTGACCTAAGAATAGCCAGCAGGAGAGGGTTACTTAAAGGTGTACTTGGCACGTGATAGACTCCTTACAAGCTAGTCTCAGGTCTACTTGGAACGTCATGCAGATTGGTGCTACACAGTATGGGGAAACCTTCCTAAAAGGGAAACTTATACTTGCCCTGCTGTTGAGTTTATAGTGTGAGGAAGTGGGAATTAGGAACCCGGTCTAGTTAGAGGAGGTCGGTCCTTGGGGTCTGGGAAGTTATTCTTTGTCTTTGGCCCCTTCTTTTATCCCTTTCTGTTTCCCAGCTACTACATGGTGAATGCCTATGCCCACAACACCTTATTCCATGATGTTCTGACTCACCCCAAGCCCAGAAATAATCGAAGCAGCTGACCATGAGTTGTGACTTCTAAAGCCATGAGCCAACATGCATCTTATTCTCTCAGTGGATTTTTCAGGTATTGGTCACAGCAATGTAAAATGAAGACAACCTTTATTCATGTACATTTTACACACTGTATAATCTACCCTTTTCTTTACATTTTATTGCCATATATTAATTATGTGTAGCAGTTAATTTTGTTATGATGTTTGCATACATGTATATAGTATGTTGTGATACAGTTCACTTCCCAAAGGAATATTTTGTCTCCCCACCACTGTGGGAAAAAACACGCACAGCATCCCAGGACCACGGGGGAGGCCCGCGGGGGCTGGCGGTGGCAGGGTCCCCTGTGTTTTTCCACTGGCGGGTCCCATATACTGGAGAAAGTCTGAGGTTCCCAAGGCTGGAAGTTTTGGCGGTGGCAGGCCGCAGAAGACATGTGGACTCCATGGATTTCCAAGAAGTTTATTGTTCACGGTGTGGTAGTTGGGTCTAGATGTGTGTCTCTCTCTCCCCCTCCCCCCGTAAAAGCCAGGGGGAGCTGGTTTAAATAGGGGAGGGGAAAGGAGCTGGGAAAAGGAATGACTTAATTAGCTACGCTCCCTGGCCTTTAGATAACTTATGAATATGGAAGTCTCTGTTAGTTATGCCCTCTACCTGGATGGCGACGCAAAACCTCTCTGGGAGGGGCTACTCTGAGCCAAACGTGGATTTGGGTCGCATGTGGGGGGTCTGGAATCCGGGAGCGCGGGAAGATATACGCTGTTCCTGACAGGCCATGTCCCTGTTGGGTCTCTGGCTATCTCAAACCCAGTGCTCTTCTGGGGAGACCAAACCATCCCTTTGCGGCCCCACACACTACCACTCCCAGTGACCTCCTTCCTAAAGAACCCCCTTTCTACTTCCATGTCTCCCCTCAATCTTTTTGTGGTGACCCAGGGAATTTAATTAAGGTTTATGCATGCTTAAGCGTAAGGGATTACTTACAGTAACACAGGCAACTTACCAGGGGCTACAGGCATTGAAGAAAACGTTTCTCCCTTACTCCGTGGCGTTAACTGCCAATAGTTTTCAGGGAGCTGTGGAGTCTCCTGAGTCCCTCTCCTCTAGAGATCCTGAACTGTCCAGAAATTATCAGGAAAGGATGAAGCCTCTTGAGCCTCTCTTTCCTCCATGAGGGAATGTTGACACACGGGATCCTGTGCAGCTCTTGTCTGGCAATCATAGCTGCTGTCAGTTCAATTGTTCATGTCATGTCCAGAAGACAAGGCTCCGAAAATCCACATAAACTTCTCTTCCTTCTTTCTGTTCTCGAATTCTTAATGCTGGCTCCCTCTTTCACAGTGTCCCCTGAGCCATCAAGGGGACAGGGAACAGATGTCTCATTTAGGGCTGAGCATCCAATATTCACTTTTAGAAAGCAGTTTGATCAGTCATGGGTCTCTGTAGTGATGCAAAAGCAAAGCAAGTTAAAAACAAAACAAAACAACTCACTGCCTGCAAAGCCTCAAGAAAAAAAAGCTAGGAACATCATTTATCTGTGGGCACAATTTAGCATAGTTTCTACACCATGGCTTATAATCTCCCCAGTCAGCTTTTGACCAGGCCTGAATTACTTCCTACTACATGGATGTTAAGTTCAACTAGGAAGCTGTTGTCCACTCCCATAGCAGTTACTCCTCTAATGCACTGGTGAGACCATCTTGCCTGGCAAGTGGAGAGTGTTATCACGCAAGGTCCACGGCTGAGTAGGACTTTGGGATGACAATTCTCCCCCAGCACCCTGAGTATGGATGCTTTGGCGCTATGGAGCTAGGCAGCAGGAAAAAGAGTTTCCAGCTCAGTTCCAGCTTGACTTTTCTGTGTCCTGCGTTCAGAGTCTGTGGTGTCTTTGGCAGTGGAGTCTTACCATTCATTATATTTGCTGAGCAACCGAGAGTGGCGTCAGTGTCCTGTATTGTTTTGGGAGCCTCAGGCTTTCCTGACCAACAAGTTAGCAGGAAGATATGCTATCCATGGCTCTGGAATGACTTCTGGAACTGCTTTAGCCATCTACACAGGACACTTCTGTCAAATTTCTTTTTCCTTCATAAATTTGACTTTAAAAATTGGCTCATAAAGTAACATGTTTCCCTATGTGTTTTCAAACATTTTTACTGTGTATATCCCTCTCCCTCCCTCTTCACCATCTCTCTGTTCTCTTATCCATCCTTAAACCGTTCCATTTCCAGGTTCCCCCTCTTTATTTTTATATCACAAGTGTTCTACTATCCCTCCCCCTTTAAATAGTATCCACTACATGGTGCCTTTTGAGCTTCCTGGCCTGTATATATCCTCACTCCCACATAAACACACGCAAATAAATTAGAAGCTAAGGTCTGTATGTGAGACAGACAACGTGGTGTTTGTTTCCCTGAATCTTGAGTTACTTTATATAATATAGTATTTTTCAGTTCTATCAAATTTTATGCGATTTTCTATTTAATTTTTTATTGAGGAACAAATTCCACTGTGTATATGTACCACATTTTCATTATCCCTTCATCTGTTGACGACCAGATAGGCTGTTTTCATGCTTTCCCTTGCTGTTATGAATAGAGCAGTAATAAGCATGGACAACCAGGCACCTCTATGGTACGAGAGGGTATTGTTCTGGCTCATTTTGTGTCAATTTGACACAAGCTAGAGTCATCACAGAGGAAGGAGACTCCCTTGAGGAAATGCCTCCATGAGATCCAGCTGTCAGGCATTTTCTCAATTAGTGATCAATGGGGGAGGGCCCAGCCCACTGTGGGTGGTGCCATCCCTGGGCTGGTGGTCCTGGATTCTGTAAGAAAGCAAGCTGAGCAAGCCATAGGAAGCAAGCCAGTGAGCAGCAGCCCTCCATGGCTTCTGTACCAGCTCCTGCCTCCAAGATTCCACCCTGCTTGAGTTCTTGTCCTGAATTCCTTCAGCAATGTGGACTTATAAGCTGAATTAACCCTTTCCTTCCCAATCTGTTTTTGTTTTTGTTGTTGTTGATGTTCATTTTGTCACAGCAATAGCAACCCTGATTAAGACAGGTCTATAGTCCTATATGCCTGTGAGTGGTAAAACTCGGTCATATGGTGGTTCTAACTTTCATCTTTAGAGAAACACCCACACTGATTTCCATAGTGACCACATTAGACTATCCCCCTAGCAACAGTGAATATGGATTCCCCTTTCCCCAGATCCTCACCAGCATTTGAAATTCTTTAGTGATAATAGCCAGGGTAAGATGGAATTGCAAGATAATTTTAATTTGTACTTCCTTGGCAGCTAAGGATGTTGAGTACTTAAAAAATATTTATTGATACACTGTGGTTCTTCTTCAGAGAATAAACAACCAAGTTGCTAAATGTCAGTCATAGTCATAAAAGTCTATTTCCAGGAAGTTTTTCTCTCTGAACTAGAATGGTTACATTTGTAACACTCTGTTTAATTCATCTGTAGCTTGAACTTATTTAAAAACGTATATTTATTGAGCTCATGCCAATTTTTGCACTAGGTTTTTTGATGTGGGTGTGGATAAGGTGTGATCAAAGCCCTAAACATTCAATTTTTTGTGGAAAGCCAAGCACAGAACATAAGAGGAAGACATCAAACTGCCAGGTATTATTGGCTTCACCAAATCAGCCAGACATCTAAACCACCTCTCCCTCTGCTTCGTGTTTATGTGTGTATGTGTGTGTGTGTAAGTATGAAATTGAGTGTATATGTGTGTATGAATGTGTGTGCAAGTGTGTGTGCATGAGTATATGTATGTGTGTATGTGTACAAGTGTGTGAAAGTGAGTATGTATGTGTGTGTATATGTGTGTATAAATGTGTGAGTGCAAGTGTCTATGTGTGTGAGTGTGTGTATGTGTATGTGTGTGAGTGTGTGTGTATGTGGGGCTGAGTGTGTGTATGAGTGTGTGTGTGTATGTATATGTGTGTGAATGTGTGTATGAGTTTGAGTATGTGTATGTATGTGTGTGTATGTGTGTGAATGTGTGTATGTGTTTGAGTATGTGTATGTATGTATGTATGTGTGTGTGTGTGTGTGTGTGAGAGAGAGAGAGAGAGAGAGAGAGAGAGAGAGAGAGAGAGAGAGAGAGAGATAGAGAGACAGAAAGAGAAATAGAGAGAGAGAGATATGCTGAAATTTCAATGTATCCCCAGCTCTAAATTTCTTTTCTAGGTTTATGGTGGAAATTAAGCAATGTTGATGAACAGGAAAACAGGTTATGTTTAGGGTCTACTCGTAAAGTCTACACATGACTTAGGGACCTTGACTAGAGTCATACAAATAACTTGCTCACTCAAATGTACTTGGTAAAAGGCATTTTCTATTATTAGTCTATGTCCATCCCTCTCGTTTTCCTGCCAACAGAATCCCATTTGTTTGTGTTCTTTGGTTTCAGTGGTGTAGAGTATACCCTTGGATTCTTCAAATGACTCATGATTATCCTAAACCAATTCACCAATTTTAGTTAGGGTGAGTTATATGATGTCCAAAGTTGGTAATTGGATTATGGAATCATTGTGGGGTCTAGTTTTAGCCAATGAGACAACATGGATGTTTAAGGATGCTTTTGGGAAAGTCCTCTCTCTCTCTCTCTCTCTCTCTCTCTCTCTCTCTCTCTCTCTCTCCCTCCCTCCCTCCCTCCCTCCCTCCCTCCCTCCCTCCCTCCCTCTTACCATGTAGAGGAGAGACAGGCCTTTCTGGCATAGAGTTTTCCCTTTTCCTTCCCTTGCTCCCACCTGGAGCATACCCTGACGGTGCAGATGAAACAGGCACACTGTGACGAAGAAAAAAGGACCAGGATGAAAGCATCTACTAAGTATTATGGGTATGAACAGATGGCATGAGGTGTGGTCCCCAGGGATGGCACTGAGCAGCAAGGTGAGCCCAGGACCTTCTGCTTCCATATGTTTCGATTTTTGTGTGAGAAAGTTTCCATTACTTGCTATCTGAAGCATCCCTAACTGATATGGTGCTTTGGTCAGATTTTCAGATGCTTAGCAACTTAGATGAAGGTTTAATATACCTGTTGACATAATTGAACATTGGAAACCTATTATTTATCTACCAAATACTTGGTAAACATCAGGAATCAGAACCAGTGTGCAGGTTTGAAGTGGAATGAGAACAAAAAGAGAAAATTCTAAAAGTGTGATCGGTAATCTCCATCATTGTATTGGCTGGGTATTTCTAAATCCAGGTATTTAGAAATACCTAGAAAGAGACCACTGACTATGTCAGTCAGGCTGTTTCCAGAGAGGTTAATGGAGGAGGGAAGACCCACTCAGAGCGGAGGTTGGATCACTCCAGAGGTTGCTGCCCTGGGCTGAATAAAGCACAATACAATCAGAGTGCCAGAATTCATGACTCTCAGCCCTTTGCTGCAGGCACACTGTGAACTTTGACTTCCCGCTCCTGGGTCGTGTGTTCCCTGCTAGGATGGATTGCATCTTAAATCTGTGAGTCAAAATAAATTTGTCATTCCTTGAGATGTCTTTGCCAGGCATTTTATCAGAACACTGAGAACTGCAGTTATAGGAAGTAACATAAACAATGGGCCCCATCTGGTATCAGTACAATCAAAGTGTACAAATACAGGATCAAAGAGAGCTTGCCCTACTCAAGTCCAGCACAGAACCGAACTGCACTTCCCCAGGCTACGCTCCATGAACCAAGCATGAGGAGGGAGAGATTATTATCCTGTTTGAAGCTTTGAGTCCTGGGACAGTTTTAGTAATTTAGGGTTTGCACCTTCACTTACAGAAAAACATTGAAACATTAAAATGAACGTAGTATTTAACCTTAGAATAAAAAACTGTGTTGGGAAATGGCAATCGAGCAAACTCTGAGATGTATGTCAGAGTGCTTGCAAACTCCAGACCTGTCGTTTTGTACGCTGGACAAGACACTGAAGCAAACAGACTTTTTATAAAGTCGACACACAAATTCTTAGTGTTCTGAGAGAAGCCAAGTCTAAGTAACTTACTGCTCACCCTTCGTTATGCCAGCAAGTTAAAGAACCCATTAGTCTGTACATTTATTATGAATTATTTGTAAGATATTATGATTTTAACCAAGTCATTTCTGAAGCCTTGTTCACTGCCATCTTTAACCTACTGAGTCCGAATCCTTCTTTTCTTTTTCTCTCCATCCTCTTCAATTCCTCACTGAAGGCACTCCCTTGGCTTAATATTTAGAAATGTCTTGTTAGTATATTCATCAAGATGAACATGTATTAAAGAGGCAGATTTCTTTTCAGATTTCAATTAAACACCTGAGATCTCAAACCTCTCTTTTAATTTCTATAATTTGGGGTATATTTTCCTATCTTACCATCACTTTCTTCTGCTTATGACTAGCAGGTAAGTCAGCCTAGGACAGTTTGTGCTGCTTTGATTTCTTTCCCGGAATCTTCAACGCCTTTAAACTGTGTACAAGTGTAAGCCCCAGCTCCTTATCTTTGCATTTATTGAAAGGTCTGCCTGCGTCTCAGCTTCCCTTTCCTCCCTTATCTCAAGCTATTCTCTGAAAAAGCCCAACTCAGGTTTAATCACTCTTCCCGGTGGCCTTTCAAGCATGGGTCATTCCTTTCTTAGCAAAAGCATGAATGCATATGCATTTTTTTCCTGCACCTGTGTGTTGTGTGCTTGCTGTGATTTCTCTTGTCACTAAATGTCACCCAAGCCTCCACACGACTTTCTCTAGTCCTGTCCACATCATTTGGGGTCTCATTTTGTTTGTTGACCGGCACTTTTTAAAATTGCTATTTGATTGGTCTGTTTTTCATTCCAAGTGTTTCTGAGAACAGGAGGGCGAGGCACAGTGCCTGTGTGAACCTATATTTACAGTGCCTTGAGTTTAACAAAACTCAGAAATGCCCAAAGCCTTCCCTGTAGGTTGAAGTCTCTCTCCAAAAGGAGAAGAGAGAAGATTGACTGATCAATAGGATCCAAGTTAAATGACACTGGACCTGTAAGCCTGGCTGTGTGCAGTTTGACTAAATGCACACTGATGAGACTAGTTCATGGAGAACATGAGATGGCAGACATGAGGAGTGCACACATGTCAGTAGAAAGCAAGGCTGTAATAACTGGTGGGAAACTCACTAGTCTCACAGTCTAGTAAAAGTTTGAAAGTTCAGGGGCTAGAGAGATGGCTCAGTGGTTAAGAGCACTGGTTGTTCTTCCAGAGGACCCCAGGTTCAGTTCCCACCACCCACATGGCAGTTCACAATTCCCAGTTCCAGGGGCTCCAATACAGACAGACATACAAACAGAAAGAACACCAATGCATTTAAAAAGTTAATAAACTTTAAAAAAAAGTTTTAAAACTCAGCTTCTGCTTAAGACTACTAACACTCATGGTGGTGTAGACCTGTAATCCCAGGACACTTGAAGGCTGGGACTGGAGGATTCCGAGTTCAAGAAAAGCCTGGGCAGCTTAGTGAGACACACTTCGACGTGTGTATTGTGAAAAAGTAGCTGTGGTATACTTAAGTGACAGATAATATTTCTACAATGCAATTGGACCTAGGCTGACTTTCCAGAACTAAAAACGAAGATAAAAAGAAAGATTTATGCTCTCCGTTACATGTTTAGTCAAACCTCAGCCTGGCCGTTTTTTCACTTACCAGATGTAGCATCACTTACCAGATGTAGTATCACTTCTTCCCAGCAGGTGGCGCTGCTTCTCTGCAAAACTCTTCTCACCTCTCTTCCCCTCCCTTTTCCTCTCCTCCTTCTCTTGCCCCTTCTCCTATCACCCCTTCCCCTCTCGCCCCTCCGCCCTTCCTCTCTCTTCTTGTGTCCTTTTCTCTCGTTCCCTTACTCCTTCTCTTATTTTCTCCCCCTACTCCGTGCAAGCATTTTAAATAACCAGATTGCACTTTAACATCTCTCACACTGGGCGCTTGTTTTCACCCATTATCACAGGGTTCTCATGTTTGGAATACCTCCTGGATATTATAATCAGTGGAATCATTATCCTATACTGTCTTAGTGTTGACCCGGCCAGTTAGTAAGGTCTGTGCCACTAGAACCAGTATCAGTCTCAATATTAGAAGATGCCAGAAGAGTCAAAGAACAGACTTTTGTAGGTGTATGTATATGAGTGTGTGTGAGTGAGTGGTGTGTGTGTGGTATGATTGTGGTGTGGTGTGTGAGTGTGTGTATGTATGTGTGTGCATGAGTGAGTGTATGTGTGAGTGTGTGCATGAGTGTATGTGTATGGTGTATGTGGTGTGCATGAGTGCATGTGTCAATGTGTGTATGTGTGTTAGTGTGTATGTGAATGTGCATGTATGGTGTGTGGTGTGTGTAAGTGTGTGTTTGTGAGTATGTGTGTGAATGTGTATATGTATATGTGTGTGTGTACATTAATGTGCATGTATGGTGTGTGGTGTGGTGTGTAAGTATGTGTGTATGGTGTGCATGAGTGTGTGACTGTGTGAGTGTGTATATATGTGTGTGTCAGTGTGTTGTATATGTGAGTGTATATGTAAGAGTATGTGTGGTATGTGTATGTGTGAGTGTATGTGTGTATGGTGTGTATGAGTGTGTGTTATGTGAGTGTGTATTGTTTATCTGTCGTGTGTGTGAAATGTGTGTTGTATGTGTGTTGTGTGAGTGTATATATGTGTGATTTATGAATGTGTGTGTGTGAGTATGAATGTGTCTGTGGCATGGTATGTGTGAGTGTGTGTATGGTGTGTGATTATGTCTGTGTGGTATGGTGTGTGTATGTGTGTGTGTGGTGTGTGTGTGCATGAGTGTGTATTTGTGTGGTGTGTGAATGTGTGTGTGAGTATGAGTGTGTCTGTGGTGTATGAGAGTTTGTGTGTGTGTGTGTATACAAAAAGGATTTTGTAGAATTACAGTCTCATTCTTCTTTGTAGTATCTGGCTCATGGTAAGTCCTCAATAAGTCTTTATTGAGTAAGTAAAAACTGGAATGAAATCAAGAAAGAAATGAAGGATAGGAAGCAGGAGGAGATTTACAGATTGGGTTGTGTCTTCACCTTGTTCCAATATGTTGAATTACAACCTATGTTGTCTCAGAATGTGACACATTTCAGAACGATAATGAAGCTAAAAATGAAGCTTTTAGAACAACCTTAATCCAACCTTACTGAGGTACCCATATAACAAGGAGATGAATCCACACAGACAGATGCCAGGGCACACTAGAAGTGGAAGTGGCAAAAGAATAGCATTTGCAAGCCGAAGAGAGGGATGGGGGGGGCAGGGACTGGAAGAGCTCACGTTTTTATAACCTACAACCTTTGCTGGGTTGAGTCTGGTTCCTAAGGGACTTCTTCTATTGTCCTACTGTGAAGTCGACTCTTCAGTGGCAATACCTTTATCAACTATGACTGCCTTGTGCATGACTTTAAGTTCATACCCATTTTCTTGCCAAACTAAGAGTTTTTCATGAAAGGCTTTGCCGTTTACCTTCTAGGTTCACTATAAATCTGACCACAAACAGCGAGCAGTAACCATGCTATCAATGACCTAGCTCATTACTTCACTTAGACTTTTAAGACACAGGGAAAAACCTAGCCAAATTCTTTGCCAGAGTATAACCGGAATGACCTCTAGCTCAGTTCCCACCTGAAGCCTCAAGAGCACAATCTTGACTGTTTACATTTCTCTTGGCTTGCTGGTCTCATAACTCTAATCAGAACTGCCCATGAAGTGGGGCTCATGACATTCAAGGGTACTGCTAGCTCTGAAATCTTCCACCTTCAGCCCACAGATGGGTCGCCAAGCCTAAGAACCACCACCTAGTCAGGCCTAGTACAGTGGTGACACTGCTTCTCCAACATCAGTTTTCTGTGTCACTCTTTTCTTGCCTGTGATGGATTACTGATAGAAGCATTTCAGAAATTTCAGTCCTTTATGTATGTGTGGGAAACATGTTGGAACTGGCTTAGATCACGATAGCAGAGATGTGTGGCAAAGGGAAATACGGTATGGATGTGGCCTAAGGAGCAAAAAGAGCTGGATAAGGGGAAGGTTTGAATTTTCAAGGGTCCAATCTACTAATCTGCATCATGGAACCAGGCCTCAGTTAAAGGATCCACAGCCTGCAAAACAGCTAGCGGCTCAGTCGCAAGCCTCTCGCACAGGAGCCTGCAGACACCATTTCATGTTTCTTCTTAACAGTTCTCCAAGCTTGGCTCATCTCCAAGATTAGCTTAGGTGAGAAGAAAGGAAACAAAGAGGGACAGAAGAGAAGGCAGGGAAGGGAGGAAGAAAAAAGATGAGAGAGAAAAGAATGAGGGACAGAGAGAAAGAGACGGGGTGGGCGGGGGGAAGACCCAGTTATTTGTAGCAATGCTTAATAATCGGTGACATTTTCCGGAAACTGAGATGATTCACTAGTTTTTGAGCAATCTCTGAAATAAGAAGCAGAGTGGTTCCAGGCTAAGTGGATTGTTTTATTAGCTCTCATTTTACCCTGCTTTGATTCAGGTGATAAATCACAGGATGAGTTCAACAGCTCCTCTGTCTCAGGGAGAATAAATCTTCCCTGCCTTCCGGTTAAGCATGGCAGCCACCCTCAGATGTCAGACAGAGAACTGCATCCTCTCACCCAACATCATGGAAAATGTCCTTCCAGGAGGAACGTGGAAGATTTTGGGACTACATCCATATCCACAGCTAGAAAATTTCAGGAAATCTAGAGCAGAGATTTATTAGATTCGCACCTAGAATAAGACCACTGCTCATAAGGGAAGCAGAGCGAGCAAGCATAGCCCAGACAGGAGGCACAGCCTTTCCTATTTTTTACACAAGTGTGAATTATTGGTTTTTATTTCTTGTGATGTATCTGGTGTTAGAGGCACAGCCTAAGCTACATTTGTTGCTGTGCTTTCTTCCTTGCCCTTCTCATGGGCAGTGGCTTATGCTCTGTGTCTTCCTGAATCTGGTCACCTGTGAGACTCAGCTGTGTTCTATGTTCTCTCAATCTCAAGAGTTGGCAAAGTATGTTAATATGAGCAGGAGTGAGGATTTTACCTCAGCGATTGCTGTTTATCACAGGCCACCAGGAGATGCAGTATCTTAGCTCAGTTGAACTTAGTCCACAGTGGAGATTCCTGGCATATCCTGTTGGGAGGGATGCATGGTACACTCACTTTTGCATTCCACTGATTACTGGCTACTCACATTATACCCAGCAGCCATATGTTCTTCTAAATTAAATGAGAATTTGTACTAAAATATACAGTATGGGAGTTCCACTAGGTGCCAAACATTGTGTGAGCCGGGGCCCGAAGACCATGTGAGGCTAGATTTGTCCCTTTAGGGAAGAGAGAGTCCAGGAGGGGCTGAGGAGTCTGGGAACAGCAGTGGGTACGGAGAGGAGAGGGTGGACATCAAAGTTCTTAAAGAGGTTGGCTGCTCACTGCCAATAGAGAGGCAGAAGGTGAACCATGATGACCCCCAGAGTCACTCTGGAAACTACTTTGGTATATTAAAAGTGTCCCAGAGGGAAACCAGAGTTACATAGAAGTATACATTGTATATGTGTGCTATATGTACACATATGCAAAAAATGTCAGTGTGTTGGGGACAGGTAAGGCACCAAGTCTGGTAGACTAATGGCTTTGAATCTAGAGGAAGGTAAACCTCAAGAGAGCTCACTGCGACTAATCAAGAATGTAATGCATATGCACTCTATAATATAGTAAAAATTCCAACTATCAAAAAAAGGACAGCTTTTGTTTGTGTGTGCCCTATATGAAGTCCAACACGTTCAATACTTGCTCTTCAGGGTCTACGGAAAACTGCACAGGCCCAGAGCGTTTGGACAACTGAGCACACACTGGATGGATGCTAACATGGAGCAACATAGACTAGGAGACAAGGAGCCTTCCTCCACCATCTTCATCCCTGCACATCTCCCTGTGGCTCACAAACACCACAGGCCAAGTGGTGGTGTCCAGTCAGTCACTTATGGCTCTCTGGAGCTGAAGATCGAGCCTTGCCTTGTTGGCTTTATCATCTACATTTTTGTACAGACAAGTTTCGAACAGGCTCTGTGGCATTCATGCCAGATCCAGCGGCTCCTGGGCATTCATGCCAGACCCAGCGGCTCCTGGGCCTATTGACCTAAAAGTGGTTTGGCAGACCTTTTCTGTGAAAGGCCAGAGAGTAAATGTGTGCCTTGTGACCTCCTGGTAAGTGTTCTCAGTACTGTGTGAGAGCAAACAGACAATATGGGGGCTAATGGCCATGGTTATGCATCACTAACTTCATTTCTTGATAAAGTTTTGCCATTTGAGTTTCCTGCAGTTTCATGAGTCACGAACTTCTGTTTAAAATGTTTTCAACCATTTGATAGAAGAAAATTCACTCTAATGGATGTCTAGAAAACAGAGCAACATTTGTCCCCAGGCTGTAGTTTGTGGACCCCAGTTCTAAAACTACAATTAAAAGTAAGAATTTTTTTCATCTTAAGAACATTAAGTGTGGGACTTCATAAGGGTATTCTGGGTCATGGCTGGACAGTTGCCTAGAACCCCGAGACTCTGCATGAGAACTGACAGGAGTTCGGTGCACCCCAAGAACCCAGGGTCCTGAAAAACAGTCTAGTCTCCTTAAAACTCAGTTATGTAGGCCGGCCATTACAGCCCCTCCCAAAGTGCACAAGTAGAGGGTGTGACTAGAGGCCTCAGGCCCTAGGGATTTACATACTAATGAAAGCCAGAGGGAGGAGCAAATTAAGCATGCCTCCCCAGATCCTCCCCAGATCCTCCCCAGATCCTCCCCCTTTCTCCCTCCCTATATAACTCAGGACCACCATCTGCCATGACAATAAACTCTTTTGGAACCAAGGACTTCCTCGTGTCATTTAGGCCTGCTACCGCCAAAGCCTCCAGGCGACTGGAACCATAGACGTTCCTCCTGCATGTGGGACCTGCCGCAGCGTGGAAGCCTCCCTGGACCCCCACTGCTGCGGCCACTAATTTTCCCCACAATTAAGAATTTATTGAAGTTGTTCAAGGGAAATCGGAGAGAGTTTGTTGTTTTAAAACCTTTTATAAAATAACATTGGAAGTCTGTAGGGCAAGACTTTCAGGGGCTCTGAATGACGACAAAGGCCATTAGAGTTAGGGGCAGTGATGGTGGGTGAGGAATCTGCTTCAGTACAGGAGGAGCTAACAAGGATGCAGCCCTTCCTGCCATGTGCCCACCCTGTGCTGGGCCCTTCTGTTTCCTCTTAGTCTGAAGCAGAGCACAAATCATCCTCTTTTCATGGACATCCCTATTTCTGGCCTTAAAGATACGTGGAATTACTGTATTCTAGTCCCATATCAGTGTTGGCATTGTCTCCAGAAATCTCCTGTGACTGGGGAGATTAATAGCCCCCATGCTGAAAGAATCAGATCCTTTTCAACTATAAGTAATCAGGTAATTTGGCTGAGCATGTGAAGGTAGAAAGCAGAAGAAAGGAGCCAAGGAACGATACATTTAGAGCAGAGTGAAGCCAAGGAAGGCCAATGATAAAGACTCCCCACCCACACCCTGAGGTCCCTGTGGCATGATGCACGGCAGAGGGGAGGTGGCATGAATAATGGCTCTTGGGAGAGGGATAGTGTTTCCCAGGATGTTAATGTATTTGGAAGCAGTCTTCTAAGACATGACAAAGACAATAGGTTCAAAAGGTTAGACTCTAACAATATGACTCATATCTACATGAGAATTGGAGATCAAGATGCAGGAAGATACAGAGGGAACATCCTGGAGGAAGCAGCTTCCTCCCAGTGCATTTGTCTGTTTTCAGTTACTGTAACAAAATGCTCAAGGTGGGGGTTTTAAAAAGAGAGTCCTGTATTATGCCAAGAAGCTGGCTTCTCTTCAGCTCCAGAGATGCTCTTGTGGAAGATAGATTCACTGTGGCGGGACAGAGAGCAACTACATGGTGAGCACCGGAGGTGGGGGGGGTCTCACGAGGGGAAATACATGAATTCCTTCTGAGGACACTCTTCAATGATCTAATGACCTTTCTTTAAGCCCGGCTTTTTAAAAGTTCCTAGTTCTTCGCTACAACGCCACTCCAGAAAACAAGAGCAAACCGTATCTAACCGGTTCATAGTAGCTAGCTGAGCAGGATGCCTTCAGGGAAACGGATGTCTTGGTCTCACGGCTTCAGAACTGGGAGGAAAAGGATGTATGCTGTTTACTCCATCCAGTCTGTGGCAGTTTCTTATGGCAGACCTAGCCAACAATTACACTGGCCAAACCGTGTAGAGAGAAGTTACCTCTTACATAGTGCTTCTCTGGGTGGAGTGGCTGCTAACATAATTTTACTAGGTATATCATAACAACTTTTACAATCTTTTCCCCCTTTGAAACAGGGTCTCATTATGCAGTTCTGGCTATCTTGGAACTCACTGTGTAGACCAGGCTGGCCTCAAGCTCACAGAGATTGACCTGCCTCTGCCTCCTGACTGCTGGGATTAAAGGTGTACCCCATTATGCCTGGCTAACTTTTACAATCTTAAAATGCATTTTCTTTATCTCTGTAGTACAGATAGAAAGTAGACGTGGGGTACTTTCTTGGTGAGAGCTATAGTGATGAGCTCAAGAGAACATCTATACCACAGTCAAGCTGACAGGAATCCCCTGCTTAGCTGTCCACTATCAGGAGCTGCAGAATTGTTACAATGATATCGCTGTTCTGTTCAAAATAAGTATGTCTCCAAGTTTTGTTTTTGCCTGTTAGAGATAATGCATTTCCACGCTGCTAGTCTATTTTCTAATCTGTGTGGGTTTTCTATAGACATTATAAAAGTGATTTGCATTTGGGGACTGCTTGAAGTTGGAGTCACTGCAGGCTAGCCTCAGTGAAGTCAAAGCATGCAAATGCATGGCAGAGTGATTTGACTCCTCTTGACGCTGCACAGAGGAGGAAGAGCAAATCCAGACTGAAAGGAAAGTGAGCCTGGGTGGGCTGTTCCCTTTGCTCCTGTTGCCCAGGTCTGTGCCCTCTGGTGTTCTTCATCCTGTGTCCTGAGAGCTGACCTCGATGCCTGCATCACTGGAGTGTGCACCCTGGGCTCGCTGGTTGGTTGCCCCTTAGGTGGCAGGCAAAGAGAGATGTCTGGGTCCTGATCTTCTCTTGTTTCTCTGAGTCTTGGTTTACCACAGTTTGGGTTATTCTCTGCTATCGCTCTTGGTGGTTGACTCTGTATATCTCCCAGTTTGGTTCTATAGACCCAGAGTCAAGAATGGTTACTCTTTGTTGCTGGTCTCTGGACATCATGTCACCACCCCTGTCTCCCTTGAAGCTGCTCACAACTTTCATTACACCATCCTCAGGGAATACTATGTCTGTTGGTCTTTGGCTGATACTGACTCTTGGTCTGAGGACGTTTTATATTAGACACAGATTTACTGTGTGTTCCAGCACTACACATCATTTCTCCTTCTGTTTACCCTATGCAGAAGGAATTCAGACCTCTGTCATGGACCTCTCAGTGGGCTCTTGTACCTTTTGAATCATTGCTACATATGTCTTTTGGAAGAAGGGGTGGGTCCCCCTGATTCATGCCCTTTTAACTTTCTTGTGTTGGAAATATTTTTGTCAGGCTGATTTTAAGTCACGAGTATGAATGGCTGGGCACAGGTTTGAGGGAGATACTAGCTAACTGTCAGTTCTAAACAGCTGATACAAGCTGGTTCCAGGTTACCACTGTTTATGTGCACATGGGGCAGATTAAGACAGACATTTACATCACTGCAAGGAGGGAACAGGTTAAAATATTATGGTAAAAAGAAGTTTGCCGGTCATCATGGCTCAACACGGAGGTATTAGTCAGCAGGTGCTCATGAATGCGAAGCACAGGTGTGTTTGGCCCAACTGCTGTACCGACGTCATTCCAGGTCTCAAGGTGGAATGCAGGCCACCTCGGGATTCCAGATTTCCAGTGCACATGATAGTTTCTGACTTGTTGATCATCTTGGCTTATTATCTGCAAATAAAGCTTCAGCTAGAGTTTCAGCTTGGTTTTATTCTTTCTCAGATCAGTTTTATGTCTAATTACCACCACTGATATGGGTGTGAATATATTAGCGAAAGGCGTTAGGACAACTAACTTGGTAGCCTCTTTCTGTTCTGAACACATTTCTACAATGAAATCAAAACTAGCCCAACCTTGGAATTTGGAAGCCAGAGTCATTAACAACATGAGCAAAAAGTTCAGGCATTTCTGCAGATAGTAAATAACCTATAATCCTCCAATAGTCATGATTATGAACATGAGTGGGTTTTATAAATCTGTCAGAAAAATTCTGAGGTGAATGGAATACTCAAAGTTATTACAGACAACTAGTTAAGTTTCAAACAAATAGCATTTAAAAAAAAAAAACAGATCAAGTGTCCACCATTTTCTACTTACATGTTTGAATGAAGTAGTCCAAAACCCAGCAGAGGGGAGCTGAAGGCACAGCTAAACAATGGGAACACTGGCTGCTCCTGCAGAGGGCCTGAGTGGTTCTCAGCACTTCCATGGTGGCTTACAACCATCTGTAACTCCAGTTCTCGGAGATCTGATGCCCTCTTCTGACCTCTACAGGCGTTAGCCATGCATGTGGTGATCATACATTCACTAAAAGGCCAGGAAAAGCTTAAATAGGAGCCTATCTATAAACCTATATGCATATTGAATTTCTGCAACTATATAGTCCCTTCAATCCAGTAGTAGAACGTAGTGGTAGATGGAGGATAGACCTCCAGTTGGATCAGATCTCTATGTAGCAATACAGATTACCAGTGATTAAAGTGACAACCAGTAAACCCACCATTTGTCATCAGTGTGTGCTAAATCTAAGCCATGTGATGAAGCAGTTCTAAGTCTGTGATGAAATAGTCCTGGAAGAAAGTCTGTTGTTGGCTTAAGCATCTCACAAATTTCAATATGCATGTACCAACCATAAATTTGTGTGTGTGTGTATGTATGTGTGTCTGTATACTATACATTTATTACATGTCTTTTAGTAAACATCTATCCAGTTGTCTCTCGACAAAACAATGATTTAGTTACTTAAACCTCGTGGTGGTTTGAATATGCTTGGCCCAGGGAGTGGCACTATTAGAAGGTGTGGCCTTGTTGGAAGAAGTGCATCACTGTAGAAGTGGGATTTGAGACCTTCTTTCTAGCTGCTTAGAAGTCAATCTTCTTCTGTTTGCCTTCAGAACAAGATGTAGAATTCCCAGCTCCTCCTACACCATGCCTGCCTAAATGCTGCCATGCTCCTGCCTTGATGATAATGGACTGAATCTCTGAACCTGTAAGATAGCCCTAATTAAATGTTGTCCTTATAAGAGTTGCTTTAGTCATGGTGTCTGTTCACAGCAGTAAAACCCTAAGACAAGCCTGTTTCTGGGACAAGCTCATAACAGTATTTTGAGTTTACTACTGATAAAGTTTATATCTTCAGTCCTTTGGGATATTATTGGACTTGAGTAGTAGATTGAAAGAAAGAAGATTGTGAAAGGATTATAAAGATCAAATAAAAGAACTTGAGTTACTTCTATTTTTGTGGGCTCCTTTGAGTTTAGATTATAAACAAGGAAAGGGCACTAGCTGCAGGGTATCTGTTGTATGATTAGTACAGATCTGATTCATGATTTTCTGAATTTGAGTCATTATTTAAAGTAGAAAATGCGTATTTTGTTTTGAAATTGAATTTAAAATCTTTGGATCAATAGTAGAAGCAATTCCCTAGATTTTAACTCTTACAGATTTAATTCCTTTCTTATTAATTTCTGTCATTGTTATGCAAATGAAGCTTAGTGAAAGGAATTTTTAACTGGCTATATTTACTCTCTTTAAAAAAGTTTCAGTTACATTTGTGTGTGTGTGCACTCACATGTGTGTGCATATGCATGTGCACATGTATAATTGTGTGCATATGTATATGATATATGTGTGTGGTAGGAAGTGGACACGCACTGTGGTGGGCGTGTGGAGGTCAGAAAATAACTCTGTGATGTTTGTTGTCTCGTTGTCTCCTTCTACCTTTAAATGGGTCCTGGGGATGGAACTCAAGTCATCAGGCTTGTGCACTACATGTCTCAACCTGTTCAGCCATCCTTTGCATTGTCCTTAGAGATGCTATTTCTGTACCATTTTCGGGAGTGATTGTGAGGTGTGGTTCTTACACTTGGCTATGTCTTCACAGAAACTCATGGCTCCCACAGCTCCTGGGACAGGAAGAGAGATACATTCATTTTTCAAAATTATATTATTAAAACCCAGGTTTGGTTGATATGCTGATTTGCCTTTCAGAGTGAAAACTAGCTTCTTCTCTGTATTTTTTATCCCTATGGGATAGAAAATGACTCAGGTATTGGAACAATTTGATACAATGTTCAAACCAAGCTGTTGTACCTACTGTGAATGTTTGAAGGAGAATTCATTGTACAGTTTGGTTTTGTGCTGGGTTAATAAACGAGAAATTAACAGGCACGCTCTTTTCTTTGTATGAGCACGATTCAGTTGGAAGGGAGATTTGGAGAAATGATCAGAATTATGCTGGAGAGCAAAGCTTGTGTTTCATTTTCTAAGTATAAGAAGGACGTGGCTGAGTGCAAGACACAGTCCCAGGAGAATGCTGTGTCTAATCCCAGGCTTGTTTCTGTTCCCTTCTATCTCATTGGATAGGGGAAGTGTCTTCCAAGCCAGGCTAGGAATGAGAAGAGAGCTTGGAAATGAAAGAGCACGGTGAATATGAGGTGTAGTTGCCAATTAAATGCCACTCAAATTGACCCTATGGTGGTGGTGGCTTTCCTCAATACCCGCCCCAGTGTTCTGGGTTCCAGAATGAAACACACACACACAGACACACACACACACACACACTCACACACACACGCACACACGCACAACCTTATATTTTACTATGCCTTAAACAGATTAATAGATGGGCCACTCTCAAACCTCCACATAGCTAACACTTTCCCTCCGATATTCCTGAGTTACTACTTACTAAAATCTATATTCCATCTTTGTAGCCCTAGACCCAGTCAGGGAGCCCTCTGGGGCCACGACCCCTGACTCTTACATGATGCTCTTCTCTGCTCCTCTCAGAACTGGTCTATCCTCCTTTCTAGGCATGGCAGCTCTGTCTTCTTACTCCTCCCTCGGTCCCTTGTCTGGGAATCCTGAAGTCTTACCTTTGTTTCTCTGCCCAGTCATCTCCCCGCCCCCAGCAACTTCATTTACCAATCAAAACCAACTGGAGACAGGGACCCTCAGCGTCCTACATGGAGATTCTCATGCAATTTTGGGGACTCAATTAACATAATACAAGAGTTAGACCAAATCCACAACAAACAGGCACATTTTGGAACATTTTGTTTTAACTTGGAGATCTGAAAATTGAGCAGACTGGTGCCAAACTATCCCCTTTAAGTCCCAGATAGCATGAGATTTGCAGAGAATACCTCCCTTTGCATTAAACCCTGCACTCACAAATGGCTGTCACATACAGAAATGATACAAGGAGAATCTGAGTTGGTAAAGCCACTCAGGGTGCCTGGAGTCCTCAAGGACCTAGAACAGTACTTAGAAGCTTCTAGGGAACTTGATGAACTCTAAAGAAGTGATCTTTGTATTATGAAGTTTACATCGGATGTGATTGATGAAATCATGATCAATCTGATTAGACAGTTCTGTCTTCTGGTTCTTTCACCACATCTACTATAGCACACTTGAACTTTCAGTGGCTTCTGGAGAATGAACTAAAATAAATGCCATTAGATTTTCTTTGTGGCTTTTTTTTGGCTAAGATGAAGCAGGAAGTCTTCAGAGAAGTGGGCAAAATTTATTTTTGATGTGGGATGAACACTCAGTGAACCCCAGTGTTAGAGGCCTGCTGTTTATTTATCATAAACAGCTGCCTGGGGACCTCTTGGAAAGTTGTGATGGTTTGGGCCATTATAGTACAGTATTGCTGGGCTGCGGGGGTGGGGAGGTGGGAGTGAGGTTTAAAGATTTCCTTTCCAAGTTATTAAGAATGAATCTAAATCAGTCTCTGTGCTTTCCAGTGAGATTTTTGGCATTTGTGATTTTCCATATTCATTGGTCTCACACATGAATTTCAGAAGTTAAATAAATACTCCTCAATGGAACGTTCTAGTCCTATAAAAATGTTCTACATCTGCATTGCCAGATAAGTAACCATTAGCTACACGTAATTATTAAGCACTTGAAATATAGCTAGTGGGGCTGAAAAAATAATCTAACCTTTAATTCATTTGAACTCAAATACTCACGTGAGGCTAGGATCTATTATAATTGAACAGTGTTGATCTAATCTATTAATCAATTTTCTCTGCAATGTTGATGTAGACAGTAACTCACAAAATAACCATAATGGCAATAATAATGTGTACACATTTCATATAAGCCTAGTGTATGTTATTGAATCAGGAACATGGCTGGGTCCTGCTGGTGGCTTGCAGCGATGGTCCTCAGGATAGGGGTGTTCTTAATGGAATCTCTGCATCCTCGGCCTGGTTGCCATTTGTTTTATTTGTGTTTGTCTTCCCACTTCTTGGATTTCTCATCCTGCATTCGTGGTCTTTCTGTGGAGGTTTCTGCAATGCTGAGCAAGTTAAATGAGCACCTGCACAGAGAGCACAGAATCTGGAAGCTTGGTCACATTCCAGAGTTTGGGTTTGTCTGTCGAGATTTATGAGAGACACACAGCATTTATCAACAGTGGTGTTTTCCTCGGTTTATCCCTTGTCAGTTTGTATCCCCCAAAGGAGGCAGGACCCAACTGCTCTGTACTTCTGTAGTTTTGGTTCCTCATGACAATTGGAGGGAAAATCGGGGTTCTTTAGGTTTCCATTTTGCAAATAGGACACAGGAAGTGTCCTATTTATCCATTGGGATAAATCATGTTCTCCTTTTTCTTTGTTTCAGAGCACCACGTCTTTGGAAGCAATACAGGCAGGAGCCATAATTGACTTTAGTGTTTGAGCCCTTTGCTCAAAGCTGATACTCTGATGCTAGAAAAGACAACACAGAACTAGGGAGAAACAAGAGGCTCACAGCAAAGGGTGAAACAAATATTTTCACACCACCACATTCAGACTTAAACACACACACACACACACACACACACACACACACAACACACATGTGCATGCATGTGTACACATGCTCGCATATGCATACACAACTGTATAGACGCTTCCTGCTTCATGAAAGACATATACTCAGTTGTAACCTGAATTTAGTGCATGGTAGCTTCAGGTAAACCAAACTTAAGATGAGTTTTGAGTTTGGATAAGTGTATTTATTAGCCCTTAAGACTTCCTAGTAAACTGACCCATTCTCTTTATTGCAAGGGTTGAAATCCAGAACCTGGCTCTTGCTATCCCACAACCCACATTTGACACCTCTCAGTGTGAATGGCTATGTTTGAACTCGTGAAAGTCTGTCTCTGCTGTGAAATGAAATTATGGAATAAACCCCTAGCATTCATTTGACTAGACATTAACAATCAGCCCAAACAGTAAAAAGTCAGTATTCACTTTTGTCTACCAACTATGCTGTATTTGTTAGAGGTATATGTAGGAGGAGCTAAGGTGGGAAGAGTAAGGAGAGGAAGAGGAATAGTTGGGAGAGGAAGAGAAAAAAGGAAGAGGAGGAGCTAGAGAGGGTAGAGATGTAGGAGGATGGAGAACCACACAGGTATGGAGAACACTCATGGGGAACAACTTATAAACTTACAATTAGGTTAGCTAATTGGGATACAACTCTCTTTGTATGGGCATCTTGTTATTAATCATTATCAAACATATAAAGCCTTTGATTAATCTATAAGAATTAGAGTCTCATTCTCTTACTGGGTCTGCATGGATGGTGCAATGGTCTGGGCAATGCCCTGCCTTTTAGAGACAGTGTGGAAGATTGCAGAGCCACCTCTCATGCTAGCATCTCGTGGGTGGCAGGGCTGGTGTTTCTGGTGGGCTGGTTCTAGCTGTTGCGTGCACATGGCCTCTGGCCAAGAAATATGGTACATCTGCCCAATCTAGGCATGCAGTTTATATCTATAATTATTGAGTTGTGTTTTCCTTGACTGGTCTTATTTGGGTTGGAGATTTACCGCAACAAATTGGCGCCCCACATTGGGTGCCACTTTGTTGTGGTAATTGTTTAAAACTGCCTCTGGCTCATGCCAACCATCTAAGCTGCAGCGGCTCGGCCTAGTTCAGCCGCCATGTTTCTCAGTCGGAGGCCACTAGTGTGCAGCAGCTAGAACCAGCCTGCCAGAAACACCAGCCCTGCCACCCACAAGACGCCAGCGTGAGACATGGCTCTACCAATCTTCCACGCTGTTTCTGCAAGGCAGGGCATTGCCCAGACCATTCCGCCATCCATGCAGGCCCAGTAAAAGAATGAGACTCTAATTCTTATAGATTAATCAAAGGCTTTATATGTTTGATAATGATTAATAACAAGATGCCCATACAAAGAGAGTTGTATCCCAATTAGCTAACCTAATTATAAGTTTATAAGTTGTTCCCATGAGTGTTCTCCATACCTGTGTGGTTCTCCATCCTCCTACATCTCTGCCCTCTCTAGCTCCTCCTCTTCCTTTTTTCTTTTCCTCTCCCAACTCTTCCTCTTCGTCTCCTTACTCCTCCCACCTTAGCTCCTCCTACAGGTATTTTCTTTGTAAAGAATGCACACATCACTTTTACTAGTTTTATTTCAGAAGGGTGTATGTTAATTTGTTTAAGTCTGGACAGAATTTCAAAAGGCAATTATCAAAATTTATCAGCAGCCGTTGCCATTCTCCTATTTACCAGTGTCTCCTGGCACCCCCGAAGCTTGGCAAACAGTGAGCCAGAAGCTTCAAATTGTTAGTTCATTCAGTTGAATTTTCCTGGAAGCCGACTTCCCTTGAAGTGAGTAAAACCTCTGAGCACCCTCATGATAGGCACCCTTGGCTAGACCATGACAAATACCTTAACCTTAAACCTTAAAGTATGTTTATAATAGTATGCATTTCTGACATTTTTGTCATTTCATATTTGTTTCCTTAAAAATACCATTTTCCCATTGTCTATGCTTCATATACCTACATATACCCACCACTACTCCTATAGGCCCCTGGACCTGTGGGCTACTTTCCTCCTGTAACACAGGCCTGATCTGAGCAGCTATGGCTCCTACATGCTGGTATTCCATCTTCTGTAGCTGGCCTAGCTCACTGCATTACCCTTCCTAGAGATGAGCTCGTAACGGGTATTAATACATGTGTGTTTAATCCACAGCATCACTCTCTAGTGGGGACGAGGAGATTGGTTCTCAATAGGGATTGGTTCATCCTGTCACTGCACATGTTGGCAAGTTAAAAAACTGGAGCACAGTGTCTCTGGTCAAATCCAAAGGTTGTCAGGCTACTGTGAAACCAGTGTGGAAGGCACTCTCACTCAAATGCAAATGCCTGGGGAACCTCAGCTTTTGGCTTTATTCAGACTTTCAGCTGTGCAGAACACCCATATTGTACAGGTCTGTCTGCTTATACTGTTTGGCCAAGTCTTTGGATACCATGTACCCTCTGAGGGTTGATGCATAAATCCAAGCATCATACTACCAAATAAATCAGCTGTTGTTTCTACAAAGGATCTGTTTAAACTCAGGTTCATAATGAACATGTTTTAAAGGAAAAAAATCTGCAATTCATTCTTCAGCATACCTCCTACACACAGAAATTAGAGCATAAAAGGGAACTGTCTCGAGTTTGAGGGCTCTGTCACCTGTAACCAACTTACTTAAGTGGCTCAAGGAGAATTCAGAGTGAAGGCCGTGAGCTAATACAGCTCCACTGCAGATTCTGAGGTAAAACTAGGGCCACAGCCTTACAGACAGAAATACCCAGGAGACATTTGAAATTAAGTTAAAATAACAAAATGGTATATTTAAAGAAGAAGATTCCTGTCTGGCAAGAACAGTGTCTACGACACATAGCCTGAAGGATTAGTTTGACTGACAGAGGATAGCCATGTTGGGGCTACAGAAACTTCCACAAACAAGCTGGTTATAAATTGGCAAGAGAAGAACACAGTGGAGTTTTTGTAAGGTTTAAAAGTAAGAAATGATTCCTTATAGTAGAGAATTGATATTCGCTGAAGACATCAAACTGAGGTTAAGGGAGATAGATTATAGATATAAAATAAGCAGAGTTTTCATGACAGGACATATTTTTGAAAATATGTTATTTTTTTATACAATGCTAGTCTTGGTGTGTCTTTGAGAACTGTTTTCCCTCCCCCTGAAGCTAACTGAGAATTTACTGTGTACAAAGGTAATCATTTAGACCTTAAAATACTCATATTATTACATTTTCTGTTGCCTTTAATAACTATGCTTTTCAATGTTAAATGCCCCTTTCTGTTGGTGGTTTCAGAGTCTGTTCTAAGAATACCCCTCTAGGAGGAGAAGTACAAGGTTTAACAAGCTTAGTTTCTTTCTGAAGAGCTCTTTGAAGAGAAAGATTGCTGACTCTTTTAACAGGAATTGGAAGCTGAGATAGGGGGTTATGTCTATGTGTTTGAGAACAACCTGGGCTACACTTCGAGTTCTCGTTTCAAAGAAAACATACAAAACACCAACCAAAACAGCCAAATAAACCAAACAACAACAGCAGCAAAACCAAGCTATCACCACATTTAAAGTTTATAGCTCTAGAGAAGATCGAAATCTAGACTAATAAAGCTCTCAGAAGTATGTGCATGCCTGTGTGCTGTGTAGGCAGGAAGGAGAGAGATGGTGAAAAGAGACCTTTGACTTGTCCAAACATTTAGACCCAGAATCTCATCTATTGCATCTTTCAGGCACATCGTGAAACACAGGTATCCATGTTATGAGTGACAGTTGGAAGGCACAAAGCAGCTGTCAATTTGATGGGATTGGAATGGAAATGTTAAGAAGTCGGATTTCTTTCCAATTTCTGTCAGCGATATGTTCTAGAACACCCCAAATATTATTCAGACCAGTGTCATTATTTAGTCTAGTAGTCAGTCAGGATTCTGTGGAGTTTTCAACTAGAAAAATCTCTGCCTTTCAGGTAAGTCAGGAACTTGTAGAACCAGACTGCTGTGTTTACAGATTGGGAGAGAAGCCGCTTGCTTTCTGCTCCAACCACCCTGACCTTCTGTCTAAATGCAAATTATGACTTAAACTATTTATTATTGGTGTGTGTGTGTGTGTGTGTGTGTGTGTGTGAAAGAGAGAGAGTCAGGGGGGGTATTTGTGAGTTTGAGTGTGGGAGTTTGTGTGTCATGGGCCATGTGTGGAGGTCAGGAGATAAATTTCAGAAGTCAGTTCTCTTTTTCCATTATGTGTTCTGAGAACCAAACTCAGGTGTCGGGGTTATACAGGCATCCTATGCACTGAACCATCTCATTGACCTTAAATTTTTATTTTTTTTCTCTTTGTAATAACTTGAAATCCATTTCAGATCCTCTGGTTGACTCATGTGCCTTACCCCTGCAATGGTTGTCAAACATGAGTGATTTGGTTCCCTAGAATATCTGAAAATGCCTGGAGATATTTGGAAAAATTGTTTCTAATGACAGGTGGATTGCTATTGGCATCCAGGAAGAAGAGGCAGAGGTGGACTGAAGAGCCTCCTCTGTGCTGAGAATCCTACTCAAGGGAGAGCTATCTGGTTCAAAGGGCAGTTGTCCAAGGCTGAGAACCTTGTATCTATCAGATCTATCAAGTCTGAGTTTACGTTGGGTGTCTGGTTTCTTGTCCTCTTGTTATTGCATTCTTTGCTGTAGAGAACAAGAGGTGCCATCTGTGATCTCAGCAGGAAGACAGGCATGCAGGCATCTAGCCTAGTTCCAAATCACAGATGCTGTGTCTCTTGAAAGCACTTAAAATGACAACATGGTATCACTCCCATGTTCACACGTAACATAAACAGACATCCTCACCCCCACCCCTGGACCTTAGGGAAAAGATTAAAGTAAATAGCAAGGAGTGGAGACACTTTCTAAACTCTCTTTAACAGGCACTTTGCACCTTTGCTTTATTAACTAATGGAATGCTTAATTAAAAAAAAAGGTTTCCCTGATTCTTTGCAAAGTGCAGACCAGTTTATGTAAAAATACCACAACTCTTGCTTCACTGTGAAGCATGTAAACCCACCACAAGCCTGCTCTCTGGCCCTGCAGGGAAACCTTGACCTTTCCTCCCTGTGGCTGTGAATCTGGTGTTAGAGTTGGTATTGAGATATAAACTTAGGAACACAAGCAAGAAAGTTGAGATTTTCATTTTTGAGCATTTTGTAATGAGAGAATGTCTATAAGATTAAGAATTCTATATCCTGTAAGCCAAGCGATGGGGTGCTCAGCCCAGGTCACAGAGAGAGCTATTTGTTTAGCTTCAACTCCACTTGACCTTGTGGTGACATCGTGTGTGCCCTGTTCTCTTACCTCATGATGACTTTTTTTCATCAGCTCCTGCAAAATATTTTGGCTACAATGAAAGCTGATGTCCCTCACTTTGTTCAAATGGATTGGAAAACAAACTCCAGTTTAAAAAAAAAAAAAAACCCAACGATAGAAAGGGAACCTAAGCAGGTTAGTTTGGTTTTATTTCACTGGTTCTGTTGGTATGAATCACCATTTCTAAGCTGGAAATGCAAGCTGTGTTGAATCACAAAAGGAAGTCTAAATATGCATGCATGTAAAAGGTTGGATTTGTAGGCCCATTCTTGATTTTTTCTTTGTGTATTGTAACCTAATTTCTATGAAGCTATAAAACAGGCCCAGCCTTATGAGTAGGTGTAGTTCAATATTCCTTTCAGTGGGAGCCACAGGGTATTGCGACCTTTCTGTAATTGGTAGCCTTACTATTATCAATAAAGGAGTGTCCAGAGACCATGAAGTCCTTTGATGAAGAGGACTGACTTAGAAGAAAGAAATCCCAATGGTTCTGAGGACACCTGTAATCTGAGAAACCACAGGGTAGTGGGAGTCTTCACCATTGGCCAGAGGCTGAGTCTCCTCTGATAACAAATCAACCTTCTCCCGGGCCAGTGTGTGACCCACAAAAAAGGCCAACAATATAATCAGTCTCTCTCACTCAGGTACAGGCAGCAAGCAGTGTCTGTTCATTTCTCTGTCTGCTATTCCTCTGGGATTTGACCAGTTTAAGAGTGAGGCTTAACACCTTCAGGAGTATGTGGCTTTCCTAGAGAGGAGTCAGGATACCCCCACTCCTGTGACAGACAGCTAGACAACTAGGGGGACAAGCACATTGTCTTTCTTTAGCACGTTGCTACATTAAAAATACTTTCTATTATTATACTTATTGCTGGCTGGAGATCAGTGCCTTTCTGGAAATTTTATTTAATTCTCAAGCCAGAGGAACAGGGGCCATTATTTGTTTTCCATTTCTTGGAATTCATCCTGACTCTGCGAGTGGTCAAGGCTGTGTCACAACAAGTATCAGCTCATTGATGAAACTAGATGTCAGTTGAGTCTTAGAGCTGGGAGTCATGCTGTTTTACAATGGATGTAGAGAAAGACGAAACCAGGACATTTATTTAAGGTAGAAGGATACTGAATGACTGAACCATGGTTTGCTCTAGATATTTTGGGTCCCAGATCCACTGCCCTCTTTATTCTACACTTCTGAATAAAATTATTTAGTCCCATAATTTACCATGCAAATATCTATAAAACAAATTTTTGTAGTAAATTATGCTTAGGTGCCCCAGAGGTTCAATTGCATAGTATAATCTGGTGCAGCACACTTTCCATGAACATATTTCCCTAGTATTTTTTCCTAAAACTAGACCTGCAGTTGACTATGGTATCCACAGTGCTGTGTTGATCCTGGCTGCTCCCTGTGGCTCACAGGCTATAAGCTAAGGGTTGTTATTGTTTGTAATTCGTAGCTGGACATGTAGTTGTGGCCAATGGCTCTCTTCTCCCCCAGGACTATATGCCAGAAGATGGCAAGATTTTGAGAAATGTATTAACATACTTGTCTTTTCTTCTCAATCCAGGAACAGGACTGAAATGTCTTTCACGACACAGGACTCCTTCCTCTCTAAGAGCTGTATTTGGTTTTCCTTCCTATTGAAGTAATTCCATAGCACTGTTAAGGCCAAAAGATGGCCTGACTATCTTTTAAAGCAAGAATTACTACTGTTATGCTGTAAACACATGGAAAGTCTTAGCCTGGGACTACCCTGTATTTGAAAAAAACATTTCTTATTTCTATTTGAAGGCTCCTCCTGAAGGTCAGAGCTGAGGGAATCCATCTCCTGGGGGGGGGGGGACATAATTAGCTTGTAATGAGATGCTGTCCTAGGGGGCATCCTGCAGACCTCTGTGGAAGAAGTGGTGGGACAAAAGGCCTGTTGTAATACGTGGGATGGAAAACGAGCTTCAGTGCTTAAAATGTTTCATAACTCCAAATCAGGAGGAGTCCTGTCAGCCCACTGAGAGGCTGTGGCTGTGAGGGAAGGCAGCTGATGTACTGTTACTCTGGGGGAGGGGTGGTTGATCCTGATCTGTAGCTTGTAAAATATAAAGATTTTCTGGTTTCATTCCATCATCTTAAAAGAAAAAAGCCACATGTTATATTATTCCATTTGTATGAAATATTGCAAATAATTGAGTCTCTGGAGACTTGAAAGTCTAAGCTGGTGAGTGTGTGAACAGTGAGCAGAGGGCTAAAGCTTCTTGAATGTTTTGAAAGGTAAAAATGGCGGCTAATGTTTCCTGTACAACAGCCTCTGCTCTGATAGTTATGTGTCCACCCATGCAGCCCTTGCTCCCTCTCTTGAAGTGGGTGCTACCACACTCTTCCAGCTTACAGACAAAGGAGCTGAGGCCCACGGAAGGTTTCATGACCTTCCTTCATGATCACACAACTGGGCTCCCTGTCTCACAGTCTTGCTTTACTATCTATGCATAGACTGCAGGGCTTGGCTCTTTCTGTATTCAAGCAAGGTCACTACAGGTTGGCCACCCAAAAGGCAATGGTGAGAGGTCATGTTGGTGGAGGATCTGAAGGTGGCCCAGTTTAAATGTTGGCATAGGCTGAGTCTGCAGCAAAGGTTATTTGTACAAACAGATTAGCCCTTCTGGCTGTCGTGACAGTGGTGTGTCTGACGTCAGTATCAACCCACACTGGCTTCTGTTTGCTTGAGCTGAGGCCCACAGGCATCTCTCACAGTAGATAGGTCTGCAAATAAAGCTCTCCCACTCGAGGAGACAGCTAGAGTGGTCCTCCCATCAGGAAAGTCAAGCAAGTACAGCCTTCATTTCTGATGTAATACTGGCAAGCTGTCTCTGTACCGTGACCTCGAGGATGTGTGCACCCACCACCTACATTAGGTCATCTGTAAGAAGTGAACAGCATTCATACTGCTTTTTGAAAAGCATATGTATTGATTTCTCAGTGAAATAAAGTGAATCCCCTTAGATATATGGAATGACTTTTGAGTCAACAATATATAGAAACAACAGTTTTTCATTTTGCTGACTACTTCAAAATAGATAATTTCCAGTGTTCTAGGTTTTCTTTTTCTTTTTTCTTATTTAGTTTTAAACTGATAATCAAACCTTGACTCTGCAATCCTGCTAGACTTGGAAGGGAATGAGGAAAATAGGAAACCCAAAGGCCATCAGTGAAAGCAGAGATTCCAGGAGCTTGTGAACAGATAGGGTAGGGGCTCTTTCCAGACCTACAGAAGGAATGGCAGGTAAGATCCTGCAAGTCAAAAGTGTCAGAACTGTCCACTGTCAGCAGTGGTGATTTTCTTCCAGGTCTCACCATCCCTAGACCCCAAACACCTCATGGATTCCACGATGCTCAAATCTTCTTTCAGCTTCCCAAAGACCAGCCACTGTCTTGGCAGTGAGCAACAGAACCATTGGGGTTTGCTCCAGCATTTGCCATGGACAAGATCCAGGACCTGGATGCTTCAGGATGAAAATATCATCTTTAGATTTTTCCCTGCAGAAAGGCCTGCCACCAGTGCCATTGCGGTATGTGGAGTCACGACTATGGCACATGAATCCTGGAACAATTCTTTGAAAGAAGGAAACTTTAGATCCAAATCCTCTCTTTCCAGGGCTCAGAACACCAAAGTTTTCTGCTGTTTTTGGAATTTAGTCTGCAAATGGCTCAAAGAAGATGTATCCTAAGGGCTTACCAATCACTGCAATATTGAAGATGGCAGTGGGGTTGCCAGGGCTGCAGCAAGGGCAACATGCCTTGGCTTTTCTTGATGATTTTTTGTCTTTCAAATAAATGGAACATATGGCTACACTCAGGCCAGGAGCTCTAGGATCCTGGGGAGGGGTCGGCTACAGTAAAGGGTGTGAGCCTCTGCCTGGATTTTGAAGTCACTAAGAACTTGGCAGTCATGTGCCCCCAGGCAGCCTAGAAATCCTCTCTTGGTTTCCATTTCTTAAGAATAAAATGAAAGCAGTTGAAATATTAACTTCCAGTGTTGTAGCAAAGTTTCAACGTCCTTTCCAAGGACAAAATTACAACTTAAATAGCTGAATTGGCTTTGTTGTCAATTCTAGAGTTAAAGCACACTCCTTCATATATATGCATATCATTATATATATGATGTAATTATATAAGTAATGTATATAATGTAATGTAAATATATATAATGTAATAAAATGTATATTTTATATTATATTTTACTAATAAGGTTGAAACAGATCAGTAGAAACTGTCTTCTAGGTGTGATAAGGACGTTGCATGCATGAACACACAGTAGCTCTGGCTACCTGCACAGAACCTGCATATGATCAAGCCAGTCAACATTTTAGCCTGGAGGGGAAGAGGGCATGAACCCACCATTAAGTGAGGAGTGACGGAAAGCTGATGGCCTCTGGAGAAGGGAGAATCAGTTTTCTTTAAGGGTGTGGCTCCTGGTAGGTCAAGCACACTTCAGTAAATGTTCTTAAATCCAGGAACATTTGGGCAGTACAAATTGGAGTCAATGGGTTAATAAAAAATAAAGATGAAGTTGAAGTCAGGGTGGGGAAGTAGTTGGGGGTGAATCTGAGAGGAGATGAGGCAACTATGATCAAGATACATTGTTTGAAAATTTCAAAGAATTAATAAAAATGCTTGAAAATTTTACATGTCATTTAATTTTTAAGTTTACATACAAAGGAGCAGATTTTCTAGTGGCGCCTCACATGCATAGTTTTATTGGTTTTCCTCATCTGCTCCTCATCCCACTGTCTCATCAAGTGCCTCAGCCCACTGTCTGACCCGTGTCCTTGTTCACACCCTCCTTCTCCTGGTCCCTGCTCCTGGCACACCACAGTCTTCCACTGCACATCCTTTAAAACCTTTCCCTCTCTCATATGCTCCTCCCTAGTTTCCTGGCCTCAACTCAACTCGTTTTCACATAAAAACACACATGTGGAAGTCAGGCTCTGCATGTGAGGGAGAACATGTGGTATTCATCTTTGAGACTTGCCTCACTTAAAATAACATTCCCCAGTTCCGTTCATTTCCCTAAAATTTTCATAATTTTGCTTCTCTATGCGGCTGAGTAAAATTCCTTTGTGCACATGCACCACGTTTTCCTTATCACTCCATGTGCTGATGGCCGTCTATACTGCCTCCACCTCCTCGCTGTTGGGGATAGATCATACGGATGTGTGAGTGTCTCTCGGAGTGAAGTCTCTCATCTCCTCAGTATTCTGGAGCGAATGCTTCACATCACTGCTTTTTTTTTTTTCCTCCCTGAATCCCCAAATGAAATTGGCTGGTTTCTTTTCTGACTGGAGAAGGTATAAGAGACATACCTTATTCATCCAGCAAGCTAAAGAGTACTGCGTATGCCTCTTGTTGAGAAGAAACATCCAGCTGTGAAGCCCTGAGAGGGCCTCAGAGACAGTGGTGGGCTGGTCTGTGTCTCCTGCTCTTCAGCCTTACAGTGACTGCCCTCTGCTCTGAGACCCCACTGTCAGGAAGGAATCACACGCTGGCAGCATGTTTCATGACTGATGGACAAGTCTCTATAAGAATCATCTCATTTTCTCTCCATGCCCATCAGTCAATAACGTCACCCAATTATTAGTACTCGCGCTCTTCCCAGTTAAGGACTTGTCACACTTGCTTGCCTGGTCTCATGATAAACTGTGTGCTCCTGACTAGAGATCATCTTATTGCTATTTCCTTTGCAATCGAGCATGGATGGGACAAAGTTCAAAGCAAGGAAAGCACCATGAATGCAGTGGAAAGGGTACAGCTTTGGAAAGGTCCAGATGCAGAAGACATCACACGGCCTCATCTCACACAGCTATCCTTGGCCTTGAGAGATCACGACAATTCTACTTATCTTTTCCCAAGCCTTCATGGCCATTCCTACCACTCTGTTTGGCCAGGCTGTGTGTACCCAAGGCCACTCTACCAAAGAGTATACCAATAGAAATGTAGGAACCGCAAGGTTGTCCCAAAAATTATTTAAACATTCTGAAACCACATACAAAATAAAAAAACAAGCTGAGACTGGAAGTCTGGCTCAGTGTCTTAGGGCTTAATCCTCTTGTGGAGAATGGGATTTTGGTTCCCAGAATCCATACAGTGGCTTCCAAGAGACTGGATCCCCTCTCCTGGCTTCTTCTGGCTCCTGCATACAAGAGATGCACATGTATTCACCCAGGCTCATACACATAAATTTTAAAATAATAATTCTTTAAAAAAAAACAAAAAGAAATAAAACTCAGTTTAAGTGTATTTTATTGAACTTTATGCATCCAAATAGCATATTCCCACCTGTAGTCAGTAATTGAATTATCTCAATCTTTTCTTACCTCGGCTAAAGCTTTGATACTGAATGTATACACTATACTTATACCACACCTTAATAGTGTCTAGTCACATCATGTCTAGTGACAACACATGACCAGTCAGTATAATATTAACATAGGGTTGTGTCACAGATATTTCAGGTGATTAGATTTGTAGAAGCAGAAGGAGTTGGGGAAGGTATTTTTCTTCTAACTTGAATAGAGATGCAGTCTAGACCAGTGGTGGCCTTGTTACCACAGAGCTTTTACACACACTTCTTCCTCTACTTGAAAGTCCATTTTTGTGCCACCTGTGTTGAAGTTTTATCACTAGCTCATGTTTCCGTGGCAGTATCCCTTCTTCTGGGCGACTGGACTCTGTCATCTCAGAATCCTGTTTCTTTGCGTTCTATGACTTATTTGGATTTTTAGTGATACAGTTTAAATGTTATGTCCCACACAAAACAGACAGTTCATACAGGACACATTCATATATGGTTTTGCTCAATCCCAGTTGGAAACTGGACAATCCACACATGAAGGGGCCTCGTCTGTGATGCCTCAAGCCATCACCAATGCTGACTTCATGAACTTGTGTCAGCCTGCTCCAGCAATGTGAAACACTCTGCTCTCACAATCTCACAGCCTGGAATACAGACACTCATGTATCAACAGAGACCAGAGTGTTGTTAGGGTCTCTGGGGTGAAGTGGGGAAGGGAAAGAAAGCTGATTGTACCCTCTGTTTACTACCTTTCCTGGTCAAAATATGTCAGTACCTCTAGCAAACATCCCTTCAGCTTTATTTGTTCCCTGGTGCAGTTGCCCTGTCTACACATAAAGCTAAGTGACCCCAAGACTTACCTTTGACTCATTCAAGGCACTTCATCTTTAACAACTGCTTTAAAACAAATACATTTGAAAACTAGGTCAGTTGGTGATATGAGAAGCTAGCAGCCCAGGTGATAAAAATTGCAGCATTTTGAAATAAGGTTGTGCAAGTTCTGATCAGAATCTTGGTGCTGGGAAGCTGGGGAGTTAGCTCAATTGCTTCATGCACCGTGTTCTCTCTTCCCATCCCTCTAACTTTTTTGGTCTGTAAATAAAACTCATGTAAAGGAGACCTGTAAATAAAAACTGTAACATATATTATGGACACAAGGCAAAATTCTTGCAAATCAAAGTACATTAATGAGAAGCATATAGTGCTGACCGTAGTGGCTAAGATTTGGTTCTCTAACACCACTGGACTAATGATGTTATTAGATTCAATTTCTGGCCCTGTGTGAGCATTCAGTAGCTGGGTGACCTTGCTAAGTTTCTTAACTGCTCTCAGTTCAGTTTTTTTCTTCTAATGAAAGGGAAGTTTAAAATAATAATTCATCTAATAAGTGTGTTCCAAACCTTAAGCACACTCCTGATTATACAGTGTATGTGACATAAAGAGGACTGATTCATTCCAGAAGACATACTTACATCTTAAAGGGGTTTGTCCCCCTGTGGGCTGACAGAGTCAGCTAAGAACAATGCTCTGACTGGGTGGTGCTTAGTACTAAAGGGGATATTTACATTACCACCTTCCCCACAAGGATCATGGAACATCATAGAAAAGGCATCCAGTATCATAAAAGCCAGAGTTCAGGGAAAAACAGACTGAAACAGTGTCTTCTAGATATAATGGGGACGGGGATGGGTCACTCAGTAACTCACAGTGACAAAGAGAAGACCTACTCCTAGCTGAGTAGCTATTATAGGGGGTGACCTCTAGGGGGAGGGACAGTTAGCTTTCTTCAGGGATGTGAGTGCTGATAGCCTACCCATCTCCAGTTGAATGGAGTTTAATATTTTAGTTCAAGCCCCCCCCCCCACGCATTAATTGCAAGCACCATCTTGAGATTGTTACATAGCAACAGGGCTACTTTGAATGTCTCAAAGTGAACATTTAAGTTGGCTTCTCTAGATCTACCTTCTGATATCAGGACAATATCTAAGCTCCCTGTAAATGATTTCAAACACAAACGCCTTCTGATATCTGTTTTTAATAAAACCTGCTGGAGAGAAGCAGGAGCCATTACTTCCAGCCACCCGTGAACTTAACTCAGTGTTTCTTCTTTAGAGGGTTTATTCTTAAGATATGTGTGTGTGTGTGTGTGTGTGTGTGTGTGTGTGCGTGTGTGCGTGTGTGTGTGTGTCTGTATGTGTGTTCATATGTCTGTGATAAATCTGTATGTATGTGTAGTTTTGTATGCAGATGTGTGCACACCTCTGCAGAGTGTGATTCCTGGTGTCTTCTGTTGTGTGTTCTCTCCTACTTTTTCTTGTCCTTGGACGACGACTCCTCCTCTTCCTGTTCCTCCTCTTCCTCCTCTTCCTCCTCTTCTTCTTTCTTCCCTCCTCCTCCCCTCTTCCTCTCTCTCCCTCCCCCTCAGACATGACTTCACTCTGAGCTTGGAGCTCACAGATTCAGCAAGACTAGCTGGCCAAAAAGACCCAAGGACCCATCTGTCTGTCTCCCCAAAGCTGGGAATTACAGGAACACTGTCCACATTTGGCTTTTTACATGAGTGTTGGGATTCTTAATTTGGGTTCTCCTGCTCAGGTGTTACTAAGTTAGCCATCTCCCTAGCCTTGAGAGATTGTTCTTGTGCCTTGATGTTGTGGTTGGAATCTGAAATATTCCTTGGCTTTTGGGCATTGGTTGGGTCATAATGCCTCTGACCTTATTGGTGGATTACTCCTATGATGGGTTTATAGTTTAATGGCATTATTAATAGATGACAGAATAGGAGCTGGGCCTACTTGGAGGAACTACAGCCCTGGAAAGGGTACATCTTCTCTCTGGCCTCTCTTTTGTTCTTTTGTTTCTTTCTGTATTTGTTTCTTTGTCTGTGTTTCTTTGTTTCGTTCTGTCTTTGTTTTTTTTCCTGACTTTGTTTCTTTCTTTCTTTTTTTATTTGTTCCTTTGTTTCTTCCTTTGTTTGTCTGTCTGTCACTGTGAGATGGGCTCTTCTGTTCTACTATGCTCTCTCCGTCTCAATTCTGTGTCTCAGGTCAGCCCCACAGTGATGGAGCCAAGTACTGGGAATTAAAACCTCTGATACATGAGTCAAAAATATATTTTCTCCTTTAGCTCATTCTTATTGTATATTTTGTTAAAATGATGGAATGTTAACATACTTGGTGCCTAGAGACATAGTAGTCTAGCATTTTCAGATTGCATCTGCTTTCCCTGTAAATCTCAGTGTAACTATGAGTAATATGCAATGGTTTTCCTTATCTTTGGGTCCAGTTAGAACCAGATTTATTTCTAATAGCCTCCCAGAAAGAAACCCATGGGTGATGAGACTCACTCTCCACGGTGGTTTGAATGAGAAATGTACCCCATAGGTTTAGGCATTTAAACATTTGTTCCCCAGTTGATGGCACTGTTTGGGGAGGTTTAGGAGATGTGGTCTACTGAGAAAGTACATCTTCCTGCTCTTTCTCTGCCTCAAGCTTGTGGTTAAGGATGTGAATTCTCAGCTTCCTGTTCCTGCTACCATGACTCTCTCATGATGAATTCATCCCTCTAGAGTCATAAGGCAAAATAGACTCTTTCTTTCATAAGTTGCTTTTGGTCATAGTGTTTTACCATCCCAATAGAATATATAACTTTTATTCCCATCTAGTTGGCTCCATGGCCCTTTGCTAATGCTTTCCTCATGTCTGTCACCACAGCCAGAGATAGAAATAATAGGGTCAAGTCTTTCTACCATAAATGGCCCTGTCCTGTGGTTCTACTTCTCTAACAGCTCTGGAAAATCTTTGGAACCTAATCAATCCTGCCACAGAGGCCACACTGTGTTAGCTTTAAGTCTGGTCTCCACACAGCCAATAGGTATGTCTTACAATGTGGGCCTGTTTATTGAATATTCTTTTACTGAAAATTCTTGTGAAGTTTTCTGTCTTGCAGGTTGGTTTTGTAGCCTGCCACAGAAGCCCTCATGTTAGGATGTGACAAGCTGAGCAGATTCTTCTTGTGCTGTTCCACCATGTGACAGTCCCAGCCATGTTCTCATCAACATTGGCTTCCACAAGGGGCCAAGAACCTCTCACTGTGTGTCAGTTGTTTGTCTCAGGGTTTCACAACACTCTGATTAGGTGGGTGCTATAATAGTTCCTTTTCGAGATAAGCATAATGCTTCCTAGTTGCACAGGTAGAGAACTAAGATTTTACATGGCCTTCTTCGCAGGGCCTAGGTTTATACAAATTTCCATTTCTATTATGCTCATTGTGACAAATTGTGGCACGTGTGGTCACTAAGCATTTGCAAATACTATTCCCCTTGGTCAGCTGTGCCCCCCCCACCTTCTTGCCACTTTTCTTTAGATAGTGTTACCTCAAAGCAGCCAATCCCAGTGTGATGGTACCACATTCTCCTCTGCCCCACCTGCCTCCCCTCCCCTTGTAGTTCCTGTAGCTACCTACAGTGTTGATGCTTTCAGGCCAAGCAGCCCCTCTGGGCCATCCTAGAGAACAGGAAGTAGTCTCTATCGTGTGCAGTGTTCCAATATCTGGTGCAGTACTGGAAACATGGCAGCTTTACAGAAAATTTCAGATAAATGTGTGTGTGTATGTGTGTGTGTGTGTGTGTGTGTGTGTGTGTGTGTGTGTGTGAATTGGGGGTAGGATCAAGGGTGCCCTGAGCGACCTACTTCACTAATGTAAGTCTTGATCTTTCACCCGTCCACCTCTTTCTCTGAATTTTCCCAGTTTCTATACTCAAAGATGAGTATAAGTCATTTATTCTCTCATCCATTTATCTTTAAAACACATCTTGAGTTTGGCTAAGTCCTGGCTAAATTTTGGAATGCAAAAATGAAGAATAGGAATCTCTTACCTCAAGTTCCACAGTTATGGAGAGCGAAGACAGATAACTAATATATGTCCTTACAGAAGTACTTTGTGTCTAAGGCTGTGGTGGCCTCTGTACAAGTCTGTGGTTCTGAAAGACTCCTTTGTGATGTTACTATCAAACAGTTATGCCTGTGTAGGAACCCTTCCTGTATAACTTCCTGACTTTGTTTACTTTCCTCTTTCATTTATTTGTATGTGGTTGTGTGTGTGTTCTTGTGTGTGTGCACATGTGGTAGATATCTGTAGCTATGTATAACAACGAAATACAGGCTTAGTCTATGTATTGTGCAATGTATTAAGCTGACATGAAGAAGTGAGTTTCTACTCCACTTAAGAACACTAAAGAGGAATTTCAAAAACAATAAGAGCTAAATCTGAAAGAAATATGAAAGTTGCTAGAATCAAAATGGAGTTGCTGACGTCAACACCAGCTCTCTTTCATCACCACAAAACTAAACTAAGCCAAACAAACCAAACCAAATGAAACCAAATAGTAGCAACAGACCCTTCTCCAAGTGTCTGGAGAGATGACTCAGTAAAATGTTTTCCAGGCAAGCATGAGGACCTGCTTTCAGATTCCCAGTATCCATGTATGAAGTTGGGTATGCTTGCTTATGTCTGCACTCTGAATTATAGGGAGGCAGAGATAGGGCAAGTTTTGAAGTTTTATGACCAGCTGAATCTATAAATGTCAAGTTCAATGAGAGATGCTGATTCAAAAAAAAAAGTTAAGAGTGATTGAAGAAAACACTTGACCTCCATGCCTCACCTCCAGAGGCATGTGCATACACACGTGTGTGCATACGCATTCCACATACAGATAAATTAAAGAGGAAAGTAAATAAAGTTGGGGATTATACAGGAAGGGTTCCTACACAGGCATAATTACTTGATCGTAACACCACAAAGGAGTCTTTCAGAATCACAGACTTTCACAGAGGCCACCACAGCCTTGAATACAAAGTACTTCTGCAAGGACAGCTGCCCAGCCACTGTCTGTCCACTGTCTGTCCATGTCTGTCAGACAAACGCCACTCCTGTTAACCATTATGGCCAAGAACTACAGTTTCAAAATATCTGGTGCCTTCCTCTTCATTTTTCCCCTTGCCTCAACCCCATTGAATTACTCACTCACTCACGATTCCTACATCAAACCACTCTCTGGTAAATGTCTCTCCAACATGTTTAGATTCACTGTAAATCTTGATCGATGCATTGCAGAAGAAGTGGGAGGGGACACGACTTCAGGATTCACACAAAGCTGACATTGAAAGGTGGTTTTGAATCATCAGGGACGAAAATATATAAGTACAGTAGCATGTGGCTTGTGGAATGGTGGCGACCTTGCCGAGTAGGGGCTGACCATGAGTAGCAAGTGGAGGCCAGGTCTACAGAGATGTGCGGTCCCTCCCCCCAACACTGTAACCTTGACTCTGAAAGCAGTGGAAGACGCATTGGGGATGACTGAAGCATTCACTGTTTTCTGTGGTCTGTGGTTTTAGAATCGTTATACTGGGATCTAGGGGAACCCAGGGAATAACATCCTGCCTTAGAACAGTTGGTATGGGAATGGAGCAGACGGACACGAGAGCTGCCTGGTGGTTAGTGCACACGGAGCTGGGTAACTGAATCCATGTGACACGGCTTCAAAGCAACATGTGCTGTGAGCCTAGCATGTGAGCTCAGGAGAAACAAAGATTCCTGGGAGAAAGAAAGATCCAGAGAGAGTTGAGGATAAAGAAGGGTTTGAAATTGAACCCATTCAACACACTAAAGGCATTCCCTTAAAACATTCTTTTGTCAAATGTTACTTTAAAGAAAATTTAAGACTTTACGCCTAGGGTATGTTCAAACAGTTTCTTTTTATAAACTCAATCAAGTTATGGGTTGTCCTGTGTGGGTTCTGCAGAAATCTGGGGCCCCTGGGAACCCCATGGATGTGGGCAGGCAGAGGTGGCCATGCTGTGCTGCCTTAGCTAAGACACCACCACCTTCGTTTCCTCTGACACAGGGCATAGATTCGTTTGGAATTCCAGAAATGAGGCTGATATGTATGAAGTCTTGGGTTCTGACTCAGGAGCTTCATAACCTTTAAAACCACCAGTCTGGAACTTAGTCATCTTTGTAGTTCGTTCAGTGCCCAGGGTGTGGCTCTGTGTCTTGGGGTGTTGCTTTTGCTTTGTTCACTTTAGTGTCTCTGTCTTGGAAAGTAGTGATTGTATTGGAGCTACATTCATAAACCTAGTGTACTTGTCTGATTCTTTTTAATTACAGATGAAATTGTTTTATTAGACATGATAAATGTGCCAACATCTCAAGCCACAATGGTCCCTATTTCTTATATCAATGGCATTGGAATAAAACATCTGGAACTAGAGCAGGCTGCAGGGTCCCTGTTGTAACCACCTCCCAGTGAAAGCTGGCTGAGCCACCAATCAGCCAAGAGTTAGCATATGCTGTTGTATTTGTGTTTTCCAAATATTTTCTAATTCCCATCGTGTGCTTTTGTATTCTGTATTACAAATTCCTGCGAAAGCCTCCTCCAGCACCATTCCTTCAGGGTTCCACCTGGACAAAGCCTCCTCCAGAGCTGCACAGCCCTGAGTTTCCAAGTCCTTTGGACAACAAACAAAACTTCCCATAGGAAGAGAAAACACAAGATACAAGGGCTTAATTTGCCTTTCTCAAGTTACTGCCCCTGCGAAACTATTTTTTAAATGTGTCATGTTTGTATCCTTTTTATTGAATACTTTTGCTTTTTAGTGTGCCTGTTCCTCTTAGTGTTCATTAAATTCCCTAGGTTCTATTTTTCCATCTACAGGGTAATTTTTATTTTTCTACCTACATTTATGGCAACTATACAAAAATCAGTGAAAATAAAAAGCATATGCTAAAAGTATAAATTTTAATTTGCTTTCATGCTTAAGGCCAATGTATTTAATAATTAAAGGTGAAGAAGCTCATGCCTTTGTGTCCCAAAGGAAGAGATAACTGTTATCCATTTTTGTCAGGGAAATTGATGTCTTAGTTGATATCATTATGGAACACCTGGAAAAAGTGGCCTCTCTCTTGTCCCCACAATTCCTGTCTGCTTTTCAACTTACTAAGTAGGTCATTCTATTATTACAGCTAGAGAGTGTCAAGCTTTAATGATTTCTTATACAAAATGCCCTTGGAAAAAGACGATGAGGTGTCAGAAGACAATAGAAACTCATTATCATTGTATTGCACATCTCTGGAAGTACTGGTGTATTTTAGAAAGACTTCATCTCTCTTGAGGCCGGTATATGTCACCGTCATCTGCTCTGGCAGCAGCCAGCTCTAATGTTCTTTGCATGCTTTGCATTCCCATTAAATTTCACAACATTTAATAAAAACCATTAACATAAATTTAAATTCAACATTTTTGAAACAAGTTGGTTCTGCTGAGTATCCAAGAAAAAAGGGGGAGGAGCATTATCCTAAATTTTAGCAATATTTGTTTCTTGTTATTTTAAATCTGTGCTCCGTTTTTCTCTGTTGATTTTTTTAAAGAAAAATTTTGTTCTGCAATTTTAAGGCTATGAAAAATTGGAGGGGATAATGAGAGGCAGCCCCGAACACAGTAAGATTCTAAGCCTCCTTGGTATATACAGATAAAATCCACTGTAGTTGCTGTGTAGAATCTTGATTGTGTAGGCATGAATTATTTAAACAACGTTTATGCAACATAAAGAACAATTGTCTAAAAATACTGGCAATTATGGTCTCACTTTTTCGGCTGTGCGTTCACTGGTGTCCCTGCTGTTACAGAGGGACAGTTGGTTCCTGACAAGCCTGACTCTCAAACCTGCTTTTTAATTTGGAAATCCAGCTAAGATCCCCAGGAATCAGATGTCTCAGGTTAGCCCTCTTGTGCGTGGCGACACATGAAAAACAGTGACCCACATACCACACAGTTCATGTTACCATCTGGGATGTGCGAGTGCCCCTTGTCTCCACACAAATGTCTAAAACTGTAGCATTTAATTAGCCTCTTTTCCATTCAGAAGGTTGGATAGAAAAGTAGCCCCAGGCTTTGAAAACTATTGTTGGCCTTGCTTTGTCTACCTTTAGGGCCTAACTTCTTTCTGCTAATTATATGACATTTTCTGTTTTTCTCTTGTGAAATAACTCTGTATATCTGTGACCTCGTAGTTGGGCCTTTGAATTTCTTTACTGTACCTAGAAAAGATTTGTGGTGTTGAAATGAATGCAGAGTAGTCTGTCTTTCTCTCCTGATCCATCTGTTCATAATTTCTTAATTCTACACTTGTGTTTAGAAGCAGGCTGCGTTGTGGCTGAGGGATCACATAAACAGTCAGGGGGATGCTTCAGAGCAAGGATGCATATCTGAGTTCATTTTCCACAATCCACACGTCAGAAGCTGGGCACGGTAGTATGTGCAAGAAACCGCAGTGTGTGGGGATGGGGATGGAGGCTCTCTGGGCCTGCTGGACAGCCTGAGCAGCTGAATCAGTGAGCTCCAGGTTCTGTAATGAGGCCACATGTTTTCAAAAAAAAAAAAAGATGCCAAGCAATTGAGAAAGATATTGTGAGGGCTAAAGTGTTTTAAGTTTAAATTATTGTGCTTAAGAGAACTATAAAAAAAATGCCTCTAACTTGTAAGCCCCACTTGCCCAAGGACAGGCAACTTTCTGGAATGCTGGGAGCTGTTCATGTAACAGAACAAGCCACATATTTTCACTTCAGTAAACAAGGTTGGTTGCCCCAACCACACAGGCTGTGCTTGATCACATGGAGGTGAGAGTCATGCAGGCAGGAAGTACCTCAGGATGTATGTTTGCCTCAACTGGACAAAGTCAGAAAGTAACCTTGTGAGTTTTGCCTTTAGGTTAGCTGGGCTAACCTAATTCAGCACCATTCTTTGGGAATCCTGGGTATGGTCCATCGTCCTGGTCAGTATTAAATAAAGCTTGCAATCAATCAGTCAACTAGTCCATCAATCAATGGCCGTGAGTTTTTTCTTTCTCCTCATGATTCTAAGGGTTAACAAATCTGATGTCAACTGTGGCCTCTAGACACATAAACACTTGAACCCCACACCCCATAACATGCACATACAGAGAAACATACTAAAAATATAATGTAATGGGGGCAGCTTTGATTTAATGAGTGGTTAATATGAGGGAAAAAAGTCCTCTGCATTAGAGTGAGTTAAAGTTGGGTGTGAGTGAGTGATACAAACTGCTCTTCAGTTCTGCAGGGCCTCTGGGTGGCACCTGCGGTTCTGCAGGACTTCTGGGTGGCACTTGTGGTTCTGCAGGGCAATCTGGGTGGCACCTGTGGTTCTGCAGGGCATCTGAGTGGTACCAAAGGTTCTTCAGGGCATCTGGGTGGTACCAAAGGTTTTGTAGGACATCTAGGTGGTACCAAAGGTTCTGCAGGGCATCTGGGTGGTACCAAAGGTTCTGCAGAGCATCTGGTTGGCACCATCAGAAGCATCCTGGGATCCTTTTAATGCCTTCTTTGGGTTTCTGACAACTGTTTCTATTTCTAGATCCTGTAATACAAACATTTCTTTTCACAGTTTAGAAGAGAAGAATGACCAGGAATGACCCACTGTTGAGATGGTACTAAGAGAGAGAGTTGAAGAACCCAGAGGATGCCCTTTAGGGACATTGTAATTAGCTTTTCAGGTATATGATATCACTATAAAGAAGGTTTCTATTGTGACTTCAGAATGGGAAATTTGGGTTAGTATGTACAATTATAGGAAACAAGCAAACAAAAAGACATTCTTCAGCCTGAAGTAGGGAAGCCATTTTTAATGGTCCACTCTAAGGTGAGAATCCAGTCTACAGGATGTAGAGAATATCTGTTCCCTAGATGGAACTGTTCTGGGAGGGACTGAGCTGAGTAGTCTATGAATCTTGCCAGTGGGAGATGCTCCTATTCTGTTAGCACACAAGTGTTCTCTCTGTGTCTCAGGTGTCACACTCTCACAGTGTGTTCTCTGTGTGTCTCAGGATTCACACTCCCACCCTGAGGATTCACACTCTCACCCTGTGTTCTCTCTGTATCTCAGGATTCACACTCTCACCCTGTGTTCTCTCTGTCTCAGGATTCACACTCTCACCCTGAGGATTCACACTTCCACCTTGTGTTCTCTCTGTGCCTCAGGATTCACACTCTCACCCTGAGGATTCACACTTCCACCTTGTGTTCTCTCTGTGCCTCAGGATTCACACCCTCACCCTAAGGATTCACACTCCCACCCTGTGTTCTTTCTGTGTCTCAGAATTCACACTCCTATTCTGGGGATTCAAATTCCCACCCCATGTTCTCTCTGTATCTCAGGATTCACACTCTCACCCCGAGGTGAGAGTGTGTCTCAGGATTCACATTCTCACCCTGAGGATTCACACTCCCACCCTGTGTTCTCTGTGTGTCTCAGGATTCACACTCCCACCCTGTGTTCTCTGTGTGTCTCAGGATTCACACTCTCACCCTGAGGATTCACACTCACATCCTGTGTTCTCTCTGTGCCTCAGGATTCACACTCTCACTCTGTGCCATACTCCCACCCTGTGCCAGAATAAAAATATGAATGCATACAAGGGAGCCAGTAGTCAAAGTTCTGAGGTTCTGGAATAAAGATTTACTGCTATGAGAGAATATGATTAATTTAAAATTTCCATGTGCATAAATATATATAGGATATAGAAAACATATCTCATGAGGTAAGAATTGATAAACTTGAAGTTGTTAGGCCAAGGCCCAGTATAAGTACGGTATCTGTATTCGCTTGCGGCTGTTGCCATCCTCTCAGAACTTCACTGATGAAAGTACTGAAGGCTGAGTCCTCACCTTATTCAAGCAATGGCACATCGGGGTGGAATTCTGAATGAGAGTGTGCTGGGAAGCCCGGCCCACGTTGATCCTCAGCTTTTTGTGATTGAACACAGAATGTCTAACTGGAAAAGGTTGTGAACCAATAGGTGAAAATGACTTTTTAAAAACTTAAATACCAAAATGCATGTTACGCTTGTTCAACACCTTCCTTAAGCCAATGAATAATTTAATTAACATTTCTTGGTTTTATATAAGGTTTTACAAATCATCTATTTTAGCTAAGCCATCAATTGACTACTACTCCAGCAAGAAAACAAAAAGTAGTTTGAGAGATCAGTCTGAAATGATGTTTATAATAAATTCCAAATTGAAAAAGGTGCCTCATTTTAAAGGTAAATGAATCAGAATACACTTAGTGCCAGGATATATTTCAGTGTAGCACAGAACACAGATGAAGAAAGGGACACTTGGATCAAGGGACAGTCATAACAAGTGTAGCAGGTTATTAACTCTGTTCGGTTGTTCACTCTCTCAGTAATGTTTAACAAGGCTTTATTGATTATAATAGCCTTAATTTGTAAACGGGAACAGAAGATCACATTGTGGGCACCAGGCCAGTTCTTGCACACAAAGTCTGCAAGCCAAAGAGTTCATTAATAATTTATTTTAGGGGGATTATACAAGTCCTTGTGGGCCTTTCTTTTGCCAGCATATTTCATTATAATGCACAGCTTGATTTATGAATAACTGTAGAATATTAATTTTGGAAGGCACCATGGACTGGAAACTGGAGGATCTAATCGAGGCAGAGCTAGGTTTTCTGTCTTCTATTGCAAAGCCTTTGACATGGGCTGTATGTCGATTCTTTCGTCAATAGAATCTTGAACATTGGCTACAGATATAAAAACTATGACAGCTCAATAATTTACAACATCTCTCCAAGAAGCTGGGATCATCTTCTGAGCTTTCTTGGGAGGCTGAGTCTCTGTGTTAGAGTTCATGAAGATTGGGTTTCAGAAACTGTTCAGTGAGACACAGTCCCTGGCAAGTAGAAAATGACTTTAAATGGTCCATCTCATAGACTGGAACTCTATCCAACACTGCATATAGTTACACATTCATGCTGAACAAATATGTTGTTCTTCACTGTACCAAGAAAGTGATATACAACTAGCAGCTTATGACTGCTCTGCCCCAACAACGTGCCTGCTCACTTATGAAGACCACAGATCCGTGTTAGCAGCACTTGAGGTTCTTGGCCTGCTCTGTCTTCTGTGACTCATCCAGCATCTCTGCTACATAACTTCTTCCCTTGGATGCTTACAGCTTATGTTTCTATCTTGTCTGTTATAATGGCTGTTTCACATAGACTGCTTGATACTCATTTTGGTCCTGTTCATTCTCAACTCCATGACTGGTAGCCAGCATCAAAGTACTCCTGGCAGGTGTCTGAAGGTATACAGATTCTTGTTTGTCTGGAAGAGGAGTTCTGACATTCAGTCCTTGACATGAGTTTATCCGTTATGACCATGGCTGTGGCTAGGTTATTCCTAGACCGCTGTGGTGGTTCTTGTTTCTACTCTCAACTCTGACTAGATTCACATAGCTGAGAGTTCTAGATTAAAGAAGCATGAGGGATTTTGTATCTATCTGATTTCAGCTAGGGATGAGCATTGGATTCATGCTTCCCATGGCTTACTAGCATTCTAGAAATACAAATGCCATGCTTCAGCCTGGCTAGTCAACAGCTTCCACAACAAGTTCTATGGCTGGTAGTAGGCAGGTTCAGGATGAGGGTGGTAGGGAGAAGAGATTCTCTGTCAATGGCCAGAGCCTTGAAATAGAAGCACAACAATATGCCTCCACACTGTCTTCATCAGACTCCATCTCCAAGGCCAGTGGGTCCCAAACTGTGGGCTGGGATCCCTTGGAGGTCAAACAACCCTTTTCTCAGGGGTGGCCTAAGACCATCAGCAAATACAGATGTTTACATTACAATTTGCAACACTAGCAAGCTTACAGTTATGAAGTAGCAACAAAAATAAGCTTATGGTTGGGGTAACGAGAAGCTGAGGAACTGTAGTATTAGGAAAGGGTCATAGCGTCAGGAAGGTTGAGGGTGGCTGGCCTTGAGCTGATGAATACCGATGAAGTGGTGAGCTCTTCACCTTTTAAGTAATACGTGTATGACATACTGTATGACACTTAAACCTGAAAATTCTTCACGCCTTCCACAGAGCCCATGAACTTGGTTTGTGCAGATTCTCTTAGCTGTGGCAGGGGATGGAAAACACCTTCTCAGAAATCTAGGTAATACATATGTTAAGGTTTATGACCCATGCATTCTCTCTCAAAGATAATTGGCTCTGATGCTTGTCGAACAGAAGTCTGAGAACATGAAAATGAGGCACCATTAGGCCCAGGAACCATCATTTTTATGGTTAGACTATAACTAGTACTATAACTAGAGATGTTACAATTCTCTGTTTCTCCCTCTCCCCTCCCCCTCCCTTCCCCTCCCCCTTCCCCTTCCCCTTCCCCTCTCCCTCTCCCTCCCCCTTCCCCATCCCTCCCAACCTCTCTCTCCTGGGTTGCTCTTGAGGAATATCCTTGTTAGACTGGAGTAGCATTATAGAAACATAGTTGAGAGAGTGAAGTGGGTGTGGGGATCTTATCTGTTCTAAAGTGACATTCCTTCCCAGACAGATCAAAGACCTCCAGTTCTTTCTAGGACTTATCTCTTTGTTTCCGTGTGTCAAGTGCTTTAGTTGCCTGCTCCCCATTTTGAAATGTGGTCTCTGTCTAAAGACCATTTCTACTTTGAGGCTCTTATTGCTTTAAACCCAAAACAGATAGGCTCTTTTAATTATGTTACCCTTAAGTTTCTTGGGGGTGTACCATAATCACAGCACTGTATCTGGTTTATTATAAGTGTTCATTTATGGCTTGATATTTTATAGTTACTCAGATGAATGTGTTCCCCATGGAGTCTTCTCTAAAAATATAGTCCTGGTGAATGCACAGTTCTTCTTGGTCAAGGCTTGTTAGCGAATGAGCAATTCTTTTTTGTTATAGCATTTAGCTTGTTATAGCTACCCTGGAGGTCTGATCTCCCTGCCTTCTAATAATACAGGGACCCAGGACCTCTACTTTTAATGGACTCCGATTTTTTTTAATTCACTTGTCCTTGTCCTGCTTTGAATGTGTAGAGTTTAAATTTTTCATATGTCAAGCAGTTAAAACCATAGAGCAGACACTTTCAAAAACCAAGCTTGAAGACAAAGTGTTTTTGAAGTCTTTAGTCACTGGCTCTATTTACAACTGAAAGAGGTGATCCAACAAGGGCTGCAGAGATGTTTATATACTTCAGGGTTCCATAAGCTGTACAGTGTCTGGAGACAGTTCCAAGAAGGGCAGTGAGCCAGGGGAGCTGGCTGTGGGAAAGCAGGAAGTTGGAGACATCAGTCAGACGTCAGGGCATTTCTACCTCCTTATGGCCAGTCCATGTAGCCACATTTCTAGAATTTAGAAATGAGACATTCTAGTGTGCCAGCTGTTTCCAGCTGGGCAAAGGAGAACCTGTACAAGTCTTACTATACTTTGTGGTCTGGCAGCTTCAGAGTCATGACAGCCCACCTCGTTCCCTAACCCACTGGGTTTCTCTGATGAATGGAACACTCACTTCAACATAAAATACTACAGTCATAGCATCAGCCAATGTGCAGTATCATAGGACTTTAGCTTTTAGCTCGGTGAGGAATGTCTGGTTTTCATTTAAAGAAAACCGTCAGCCTAGACACATGTTTTGCATCATGTATTGGCAAGTCATGGGACCTGGAGTAGAACTTTGTGAGACTTGACATAGCAGGAGTGACAAGACTTTAGCAAGCACATATTCTAATTGTATGAGCACTGCAGAAAGAGAAAGTGTTGACCAAGTTCATGAAACCACTTACAAAAAAATAGTGGTTTCTAGGCCACTGTTAGAATTAGTCACGATTGTCTTACTAAACAAATTTAAATTAATTCTTCAGTTAGCATACAAAATAATGCGCTTCATGATAACCTCATCATATATAACTGTAGTTGTACTGATCTCCTCTTACGATTATATTTTAATCTTGCCCAATGACTTATCTTTTCCTCTGACACTAATGGGGCTAATACTTTCACAAAGCCAACAGTCAGAACTTTCCAGAAGCTTGTACACAGCTGTGCTCCTCTGATGTTTTAAGTAACCTGTTGTTTTCAGTCCACAATGGCTTGCTTTCCTTTATTTTTGGAAATAATCTACTTTGGAAATATTTATATTTCTTAGACAAGTATTTTAAGAGGAGTGTCCATTAAATCGTCGTCTCACTTAGAAATCAGACTCATTCTGTTTGGGAATGATATAATTACAACAGACAATGTGGATATGCAAGCATATTTTCAGCAGATAAATAAGGACACAACTGAATGACAATAGGAAGTTTCTGGCTAAAAATTAATTTATTCTCCTAAAAATATTTCATTTTTACCTAATTACACTTTCTTAGAACAGAATGGACCCAATGCATCCAAAGTCTCGTCCTGATTCTGACAAGCAGCTCATCCTCAAGGTTCCTGCTTTTCTGGCTATTAAGTGAAGGGACCATTTTGTGGAGGAAATAGCTCTAAATGGCTAGGGTAGAGCAAGTGCTGCGCTTTCTGGACTCCTGCATGGAGTCCTTTTGCCGGGTACATAATTTGGCGGAATCTAATTGTACATTAAGGCCAAGTTCTTCTGAATAGCATCTTGGCATCTTCCTACTGTGGTTTTAAATTGCTTTTCTGTCTCATTTCCCTTCTGGCTTCTTTCTGGGCTCTTGCTTCTTTCTCAAGTGTTGCTAAAATTTCTTCTCTTGGGGAGATATAAACAATGTCTACCCTTCCCACAAAGGTCCAGAAGACAAAGGGAGGCATGGATCCACCAAAAATTGACTCTAGGGTAATCTGTATATTTGTTAGGCTTACTGACAGAGCAATGGAGTTTGTAGATAAGGTCATGTTCAGCCTTAAAGTCACCTTACTCGAGTATCTGTGTTCAACATGAATGGTAACTGCCCCCTTGGCTAGGATGGAACCCTTCCTCAGTTCTTCCCAATCGATAAACATCTAGCTCTTCCTTGATGTCATGTGCAAGTAGGGCAGAATAGCTTACACCTAATTGGGAGGAGTTGCTGGATACTCGGGTGATGGTCCTGTGACCCTCCCTGACCACCCTTCTATGAGGGACGGTCAAGAGTCAAGAAGCCCAGCTGTGGTGATTGTTTTAAGTGTGTACAGTTGAACTTCGTGACGATGGTGGCAGGTTAGCTCTGCAGATGTTCTACACAACACTCTCTTGACTTTGGGTTTCCTGTTCCCCATCACCCTGGGATGCTGCACATACTTAAAACCAACAACGACCCTCCCACCCCAAAAAAACCTAAGGCGTTCTCAGCCTTCAAAAGTGAAAGCAAGTGTCTCTCTCCTCTTTGGGCAATCTTAGTCTAGATTCAGCAGGATACGATTTCCCATTTTCTTTGTGCTTACCAATAACAGAGCCTTTAGCAAACAGGACCATTCTTTGCTCCGTATTGTTTTGTTTTTCTATCTCCTAAGTTAGGGTCCTGATGTGGGAATAGGTTTGGCCCCTCAAACATAGTGAGGGTGGCAAATGCTTGAGAACAAGACAAAGGGGTTAATAGACTGAGACACAGCTGCACGCTTGTTTGCGGCACTGTCCTGAGCAATGTCCGGACTAGTTTCAAAGGCATACAAAGGCACCTGACTAGGAGAGAGGAAGGAAAAGAGACAGCTATCTCTCACAGCCGGGCATTGGAATGAAAACAGACTCTAAATGCTGCACACAAAACGTAATAGCCATGGATTGACTACTCTCTTATAAAAGGCTTGAAGTCACATTTAAAAGTGCTATTTTGCTGAAAACTTGAAGTAAGACGCACGCAGAGGTCAATAGCTGAAATGGACACCTCGCTAGGGGCAGATGGTTGCCGAGTCAACCCTGGAAAGTGGCATAAGAGGCTGGGAAACGCATTAAGCATCGGGGCTTTTGGATGGCATCCCACTTAAAAAATCCTTGAGCTTTGGAAAGCCAGGGAAGAGAAAAATATTTTGAAATATTAGTTATCTTGTGAAATAAGAGCGCTTTTGTATCATGAGATGGCTTGGAAACTGATTAAGCACCACTAGGTGACGCTGTTTCTTCATCTGTGAATCTTTCTTGTCACACCCCCACCCCCACCCCCCGACCCCCCACAAGGGACAGCCTGCAGCTGGGGTCAGTGCTGTCTAAGGTCGTTGCCTAGGATCCAGCTTTGCCCTGCCCTGTTTGGAGCAAGGCCAGGATAAAAGACACCTTTAGTTTCATTTGGATCCCTCCGTTGTAAACTACCGAGTCCTGAAAAATGTCTCCAAATACTTTTTTTTATATGTATATATAACTTTAAAATGATAAGGTTGGGCACATTTTGTCTTTTTATGTAAGCAATCAAGCAGACACTTGCACACAAGTGCCACTCCTCCACCAAATTTCAGTTAGATAATTAGACAGAAAACACACGGGGCAAGAATCAAATGAACAATGGCACACCTGTAGGCATTGGTCTGCTTCCTGAATTTCCTTCACAATTCCCATGTAGAAGACCTTATCTATGTGCCCACTGAGTGTAGAACTACATAGAATCTTAGAGGTTTCACAGACAGTTTGCTATAGCTTTGTAGTTCTAGAACTTTCTCTTGACCCTGGGTCTGCTGGATTCTGGGCTTCCTTGTGTGAGTTACTGAATTTCACATAGGAATTCTGCTTCCTTAAGCCTCTTGTAATCACTGATTGACATGGACACCTAGCTCTAGTGTGAGCTATGCTTCCTGCCTTCATCTTTAGCAGAGATCCAAGAAGAGTGGCTTGCTCCAGATGTTTTTTCCTGCTGTGGTTATTATGCCAAGGCAAGAATACATTGGCCAAGGCGGGGCCAATCATGTTGCTGCCTATATTTCTGGGCCAATGCTGCTTGTCTCTTCTTGGTGCTGGTCATTAATGGAGCCCAGATCTGTCCAGTGCATAGAAAGGCTGGTTTTCCCTTGGTCAGCTAGAAGGTTGTTTGTCTGCTATGTCTTATAGGATTTGTAAGAACCAGATACTAGTTGTAAACAAAATTGCCCACTCTTAGCCTACCATGAAAATACCACCTCAATAGGAGGAGTGACTTGGAGACATTTAAAGAAAACTGGCAACATGATATGGGGTGGGGTAGAGAAAGTCTGAAAACACAAATATTTAAGTCTACCATTTTTCAATCTGGGTTCATGTTTGTTTTTTGTTGTTGTTGTTTTGTTTTTTTCCATTTGAGTGATGTTGAATTTCAACTTTGTCTTTTCTTCCTCTACTGTAATGGTAAAAGTTTTATTTTTAGTAAATATTTAAGTTCCCATTCTTTAAGAAGAAAGATAAAAATAGCAACAATCTCCAAACATACCAGACCCTGCCCCTCTCCCCTCTGACCCCTCTCCTCCCTCCCATGTTCCCCCCCCCCAAAGCCAATGGCCCAGCATCTCTTCTCACTAGCTCAGTTCGGCTCCAGTGTTCACAGCTAACAAGGTTTCATTAGTGTGGAAAGAGAATTTGGCCTTTGCTTCCAAACACAGAGCTAAGCTTGATGCAGCCTCAGCAGGGGACAGCTTTCCCTTTCTTCATCTCTGAGCTTCCCTAGTGTGTAATCTTGTCTTTTGAAATAGTTGTAATCAGAACAAATTTCCTAATGAGAGGGGAATGAAAAGATCTCACAGCCTTTGTGGGTATTTTTTAGTTTTCTTTAACAACTGGCACCTTCCCTCAGTAATTGAAAATGATCCAGAAAATCTGTATGTCCTTGGCAACACTTCTCCTGAGCTTTCGAGCTAGGCTTTTAAGGTGACAGCAATTGTTTCAGCTGGTGCAGGGGGATCTGGGGAAAAGGAGGAACCTCTCTCACAGCCTGGTTCCCTTCCATCAAGGGGGGCAGAGTAAAATTCTTTAAATAGTTGGCTGCTGGGGCCATGGATTTGTGGGTGGTCTAGACCCAAATCTCATAAGCCACAAGTCAGGTTGGCTATACGTGCTAATCACCATATAGCTGTATTTCACCAAAATGAACCTTGGAACTAGGAAGTTACATGGTCTATCGTACCACCGTTGGTCTGTCAGGGGCTCAGCTGCTGGACTTCTACCACGTGATAAGGATGGTAGCTTCTGAGTCTGTCTTCAACTCTTCCATGGTCCTTCAGTCCCAAATAGGGCCTATGTTAACGTTGGGAAGAATTTGTTATGCTTTTGAAACACCACAGGTTCTCTGCATCAGCTGTCCACACATCTGACCTCTCTTTCTGCCTTAAAGCATTGGAAAGTCCATGTTTCCCTCCTGGATTCTTAGAGATGGTGCCCTGGTTAGGTTTTATTCTGTTTTATATTTCTTTCAACTTGGCACAAGCTACGGCTATCTGGTAAGAGGAACCTCAATTGAGAAACTACCTCCATCAGATTGCCTTTAGGCAAGTCTGAAGACATTTTCTTGATTCATTGTTAACACGACAGGGCCCAGCCTACTGTGCACAGCATAACCCTGGGCAGGTGGTCCTGAGTTGTTTAAGAAATCAGGCTGGGCAAGCCATAAAGCAAGCCAGTATGCACTACTCTTCCATGGCCTCTGCTTCTGTCTCTGCCTCCAGGTTCCTGCTCTGCCTGACTTCCTGTCTGACTTCCCAAAGTGAGGAACTGTAATTGGGTCATGTAAGTAGAACCCTTTACTCCACAAGTTGTTTTTGGTCACAGTCGTTATCAGAGCAACAGACAGCTGACTAAGATGGCGAGGCTGTTTGAGTTCACTACTTCTCAGTGGGTGTTGGACCCTTGTGAAAGGAGGTTGAAGGATCAGTGTAGGAGTTTACGATGCCCCTGGGAAATGCCTAGAGGAAATACCTGGCACTTCAGGTGCCATTTCTGTGTACTGGAGATAGAGCTGTGTGGAAATAGTCAATCATCAGTAAGGTTATTTTCTTGGACTAGGTGATAATGCCCCATGTTCATCCAGGAGGTCGCTGGAAGTATATAGAGCCAGATGTCATGGGACTGTTTATCATTGTTCACTAATGACAAGTCAGGTGGAGAAGACCTAAGACTGACCAATCACCATCATTCTCTAAGACTCTTTCCCTCTTTGAAGGGTTGTGTGGGTCAGCATTGGTTTATAATGCCTTGAACATATTACCATTAACTGAATGAAAAGTGAGCAGAGATTAGCAGAACCTTGTGTTATCCAAGACTAGTATACTTAGAGCGTGGGCCTGTCTGCAAAGTCTAAGGAGCGCTCAAGAGGTGATAATGACTCAGGGATTTAAAACACACACACACACACACACACACACAAAGCATGGATATGGTCAATTAACTATTGATCAATTTGACAGCCTATAATTACCTGGAAAAATCTCAGTTGAGTAACTGTCTTTATCATGTTGGTCTAAGAGGACGAACCAGCCCACTGTGGGCAACACTATTCCCTGGACAGGCAGGGAATAAGAAAGCTAGCTACATAAGAAAGCTAGCTAATGAGATTGAAGCATGAGACAGGGAAGTAGATCTAGGGTCCCACCCCTAGCTAAGAACCTAATTGCAGTTGATGCCCACTGGCAAAGGGAAACCAAGTTTTTCTCCAATGGAATGCCATTGGGTATCTCAACCAAACTCCAGGGTAGACCTATGCCCGGAAGTAGCTGTCTAACACAAAATGAAGTCAATAGATTTTTTTTTTGGGGGGGGGCTTTTTGTTTCAGCATTTTTTTTTGTCTTTTGCTTGTTTATTTTGATTTTCATTTTTGAGGTTTTTTGTTTGTTTGTTTGTTTTGGCTTTTTGAAAGAGAGAGAGAAAGAACATAAAGTTGTGTGGGTAGGAAGATATGGAGGCTCTGGGAAGAGTTGAAGGAGAAAAACCATGATCAAAAATATAGTACTCGAAAATATTTCATGTTAAACAAGAAAGAAAGCTAGCTAAGCATATGTCCAGAAAGCCAACAAATAGCGTTACCTGATGGTTTTTACCTCAAAGTCTTGCTCAAGCTCCTGCCTTGACTTTCTCAGTGATGGACTGTAACCTGTAAAATGAAACAAACCTTTTACTCCCCCAAGTTGTTTTTGGTCCCTGTGTTTTTAATCACCACACAGGTATCAAAGGAGACCAGGAGAATGCAGGACCGAGGTAGCATGCTCAGGCTTTTAGCAACTGAGATGCCAGGTGTTTGACAGCTAGTTTAGTCACTGGGGGACAGTGCAGGGAGCAAAGTTCAGCCACTAGATCAGAGCTCAGTAATCAGTTTTTATCAAAAATAAAATGCAAGATCAGAGCTCAGTAATCTGTACTCAGTAATCAGTTTTTATCAAGGTTTCTCCTCCTCCTTCTAGTCCTCTTCCCTCTCCCCCTCTTCTTCTCCCCTCCCCTTCCTCCTTACCTCCTCCTTCCCCCTCTCTCTTCCCCTCCTCCCCTCCTTCGCTTCCTCCTCCCCTCCTCTCCTCCCCACCCCTCCTCTTAGCTTTCTCCTTACCCTACTCTGATGCTTGATGCTTTAAGCACTCACACTGTCTTCCTTTAGTCAAGTCAAATTTTAAAATGCTCACCCAAAAGCTACTGAAAGACAGCAGTTAAGAGTAATTTCTAAAAATAGAAGATGAAATAATGAAATATAAAAATTACTAGATTGTTTTTTAAATATAAAAACAGTAACACTGCCATCATCTGTTCAAACAAAGCACCATATGAAGTGTGAGTGTAAAGTTTTAACAGCTGCAGCCGAGCTAAGCTCAGGCGGACTCCAAAAGCGGTGCGTGTGAAAAGAGAGACGATGAGTCACGAGACCAGACGGATCAGATTCTGAATAATATGTCAATTTCTAAAACTGATCATGAATGTATGTGTGTCAGAGTCAGCGCAAGATGTTTTGGGTGTGAATCTGTGCTGCGGAGTAGAATCGGTTTTTTTGAAGCTGTGGTGACGGCGAAGGTGGTGACAAGCGCCCCCCATCCTGTGCTTCTTCAAGGTTGGTTGCTGATCCTTCTTGGAGGCAGATCTGTCTGGCTGACGCTGGTGGCTGTGGCAAGGGCCCGTTCACTGGGCACATCTGTAGAGATACTACATGAACTTGGACTGCATCTTGCCCTTCTTAAGTATCAAAGAACAGTGACAGATTGTTGCTTGTTGACAGGTTGAAAAAAAAAAGCGGCATGCAGCATTGGATAGCATTACTTTGTTAAAATAGTCTTTCTTTTATAAAAATTAAACCATTCTAAACATTTCTCCAAAACATTGCCTATTCTTTGTGTTTTTCAGAGTCTGGCTATGTAGCACCACATGCCTTGAACTTGCTATGTTCAAGATTGATCCCAACTCAGGTAGATTTCTGCTTCCAAAGTATGTTGCTTGTAGGTGTGCACCACAATGCCCAGCCTCTACAAAGAAGTTTCTACATAAAAATTCTTTTAAAAAAGTTGTGTATTTTTATGTGTATGAGTATTTTGCCTGGATATATACACACATGTTCCTGGTGCCCAAGAAGGCCAGAAAAGGGTGTCAGATCCCCTGGGACTAGAGTTACAGACAGTTGTGCGCTGTCACGTGGGTGCTGGGAATTGAACTGGGATCCTCTAGAAAAGCTCATATTCCTCTTAACTGCTTGAGCCATCCCTCCAGACCTGATAAAATCTTTTAACAATCAAAAGGAAACATTTAAGGATTTCTCACATTTTAGTTGGTTTTCTTAATTGAAGACCAAAAAAGAAATATGCTAAGCTATGCATGTATTACTTGGCTTATTTTGTTTACATGTGTATGTCTGCCATTTATATTTTGTTTTAAGAAAGAGAAAGTGAGCAAATGGGTAACATCCCTAAAAAGTCTAAGTATTCTCATCACACAAGTGCTTATAGTATGAAAAATTATGTCGTGATATAAAGAATAGATGGTTTGCAGGATAAGCTTAGGAAGTAATTCTCAATTGCATCCATAAAAAATACTTTTCCTTTACAGTTTATCAATATATTCTATGCAAAGAAACTCCAGTGAAATGCCTTCTACTCCCAAGATGAGATCTTTATACACAGTTCTACCAACAACTCCTATTTAGAAAGGAACTACATGTGGTTTAACTATGTACACATGATTTTCACTTTAGGAACTAAGGTTTAGGGTGTAAGTTTCAAATTACAACTATCTTGTCTGGCTAAGTATACTTAAAGATCTGTGTGGAAACACATTAAAGCACTCTCTCTTTCTCTCTTTCTCTCTCTCTCTCTCTCTCTCTCTGTATGTGTGTTTCTCTGTGTGTATGTGCATGTGCGTACATTTGATCATGTTTGTTTTTAGCATATGAATTATAAGCACCCAGGATAAATAAATTTGCTGCATTTTAGAGACTATCAAGTAAAAGTTTAGAACCTTGTATTTATTACTTTAAAGAATTTACTCAGGGGCTGGAGAGATGGCTCAGCGGTTAAGAGCACAGACTGCTCTTCCAGAGGTCCCGAGTTCAAATCCCAGCAACCACATGGTGGCTCACAACCATCCATAAAGAGATTGGATGCCCTCTTCTGGTGTGTCTGAAGACAGCTACAGTGTACTCATAATAATAAAATAAATAAATACATCTTTAAAAAAAAAAAAAAAAGAATTTACTCAGTGAACAGCTATTCTTGCAGGACTTTTGTGAGTCGATGACCATGAAAGCTGCTGAGAACCCCAGTAAAAGGAGCCATGTGCTCATTGTCTTCATGAGAGTTCAGGCGTCATGTGAGAATACAACTAAGCAGCCATACAAACAACAATACAGTCATGGGAGCCACTGAGTGCCACTGGAGAGGGACAAGGTGATATGTGAAGGTGTGGCCAAGCACTCCCAGCTAGCTTGAGGCAGTTTCCTTGAGGACACATGAACTGGTGTCTAAAGGGTGGAAAGAACACCAGGCTGAGGGAAATGCGTTTGAGATGATGCTGGGTTCAGGGAGAACCTTAGAAGTCCTGTGAGGCCAAGGTAGCTAGAGAATAAACAGAGGAGACAATGAACAGTGAGGCCCCAGAACAGCTGCATGTTGAACCTGCAGGACCATATATCCAACGGGAAGAACGTGCTCTTTAAGAGCAATCAGAAAGTCCATTAAGCAGGAGGATAGTATGACCAGGTTAGACTTGTAAGGCAATCACCCTGACTGGAAAATGGATTTGAGTGGGGCAGCCATGGGAGGGAGGACACCGGCTAGAGTGCTCTGAGGTAGCTTCTTGACCACAGGCTATGAAGGAGGAGGTGAGCTGAGTACTGTCTTATCAACTTTAATTGCACAAGCTTGAGGAGGACTTGTAAGAGGACCACATGTAGGGGCACAGAAGATTCCATTCAGTGCGGAGGATGGGGAAAGATGACATCCCTTGATGTTGCCTCCCCTAGAGACTGAACAATGAGAAGTTAAGTGTCATTCTAACAAAGAGTAGCTGAAGTAGATTTCAAAGTAAATCCGAAATGCCCAGAGTTTCAAGGAATTCTGAGTGTTCTTACTATCTGTGTCATTCTGCCAAGTCACACTACCGTTAGCTTTCAAGATCCCCTCCCTTAGAACTCTGACTTTGATCATTCTTGAATCTCAAGAGGTCCAGGAGCTCATCAAGACGGCCAGCTTCCTGTGATGTTCTCATCCCCTTTGTGATCTCAGTCACCCAGATAAAGTCTTATGAACTGTCCTCACTGTTATTTTCAGGACTCCAGAATTCCCAGCTCATCCCTCACTTTATTTTAAACATTCAAATACCTTGAACACAAGATTTCTTCAAATCTATGAATTCTACCTGAGCAGCTGCCACAGGCTGGAGCTGCACACACATTCACTTGGTCTGGTCTTACTTGGGATGATTAACTTCTGGAAACTTTCATGGTAGTTGTTCCAGTGAGAAAGTAGAACCAGCAAAGGGGACTTTTGTGACCCTCTACACTGCTGTACAGCACCTTCTTACAGCCCTCATCCGGTGCCCTAGCCTTTATCTTACCTCCAACTGTCACTGTTGAGGTAACCTATCTCCCACCCAGAGTCAGCTCCTTTACTTGTGCACTGTTACCTTTCCCTTGGAAGGAGTCTGGATAGACTTCTTTTTCTTCTCTATCCTTAATGTTCCTTTGAACTACTGCCATCTACATGAAATGTATGTCAAATCTTAACAACCAAAAAAAAAATCACTGTCTTGACCCTGTCCCTATTACTCTATTACGTCTTAGCCAAAAGACAAAACAAAACAAAACAAAACAAAACAAAACAAAACAAAACAAAACAAAACA
>NW_021604721.1:970145-1049084 GCF_004785775.1 Grammomys surdaster
CAAAACAAAACAAAACAAAACAAAACAAAACAAAACAAAACAAAACACCCAGGCAAGCAGAAAGAGGAGCTGTATTTGTGAAGAAGACAACCATGGGGAGAAGAAAAGGGGGCCACAGGAAGGGTAGCGAGGGAAGATAAACTAGATCAAAGCACATTTGTCATGTGTGTAAATGAAAAGGTTACAGTAAGAGGGCTGGAGAGACGTCTCAGCAGTCAAGAATGCTTTGTGTCCTTTCAGAAGACCTGGGTTTGGTTCCACAAGACCCCATCTTGGCCTTAACAACATTCTTTCGGTGTAGTACATATGCTCTTTCTGCTATTTCATTCGACTCTGCTCATGTTACTAGATGGAGAGATCTTTTTTGAGTACTCCATTCCAATTAATAATTTCCATCTGTAGTGTTCCTCATTTCCTATGTCCTGTTGTTTGTTCTCCATGGTAGTTACAGCCATCCACTATACAATATTGCTCAAAGACTAACCAAGTATGCATGAGTGCCCATGTGTTTCTGCAAGTGAATGTATCTCATGGTTTTTACATGCTTCTTTAACAGTTCACTGCTAGTTGGTGGCTGGTGTTCCTTTGCTTGGGATTCGGGCACCCATATGGAAGCCATTTTGAGGCTCAGTCCTCATGAATTCAGAATCCTCTGTATGGAGGAGGAACCAGGGGAAGAATAACAAGAGAGCATACAGGGTTCTTAAAATGCTTGTCGGAAGTTGCACATGCCACGTAGGTTCACAGTATGTTGCTAAGGGTTACTCAGATAACCCAGGACAAGGGAGGCAGCTAGCTAGCAGTGACAATTCCACACTAGAACCGTGATGTACAGAAGATCACCCCTGCCAAACACACACCATACACTTACTGGTGATGATACCTCTCACCAGGAGGAAAACACTGTGGAGACATGGTCACAGTGGCCCCTTTTATCTTTTAGAAGCCAGAACAGTTCCTGGCTCCTGGTGGCTCTGCAGGAATTATTTGTGTATACTTTTCTTTTAAAATAGTGCTTAGTTTAGAGAAGGAGGGTTTTGCTGTGGGGGATGAGGCTGAAAAGAAGGAATCAAAGCATAAAGACCATGCTGTAGATACTTTTAACCATCTTGAACCAACCCAGATCACAAACTGGACTGGAACCAAAGAATATGGCTTCATATTTCTCCATAAAACCATTTGGGTAACGTTACATAACAGGATTTCTCAATGGCTATCCTGTGGCTTTGTAGATAAGCAATGATGAATCAGTCAGGGTGAAGAAAAAAGTGTAATTATGTTTGATTCAACTGCCCTCATATACAAACAGCCTGCGTTCCTCCACGGGAGGTTTGCTTTGTTCGGCGGATGGCATGTTACATCTATGGCATAATTTCAAATTGCTTCTATGAATTTTTTTTCTTCTACCTGTTCTGTTATTGACTGTTCTGTTGAGTTGTTCTAACACAAGGAAGCAAATGTGTGTAATTGCAGCATTCTAGATTGAAGGCTTGTTATGGATATGATGTCAGACTTGAAGCCAAGTTCCAAGGTTTATACAACCTCCACTCCATACCTCCATTTGAGACCAAATAGTCAATTGTGTGGGTTTTATGGTAGAGAGTTCATGTTGACTGCCTTTAAAACATACATGGCATGATACAAGATGAGAGAAAATACATATATGGGTCTTTTGTGGATTAAGTTACCAAATATTCCAAAACATTCAGAAAGTTTACAAAATTGGTTCAGCATTAGTCATATTGACAAACTCTGTTTACACTTTTAGATGTTTTTAATGGTCACATATCTGATCCTTCATAAAAGTCAAGGATGTAACTCAAAAACAGATTGTATAATGTGAACAATTAAAATATGCACAAATGGTGGTTTTATAAAATCTTTTTATTAAAATTCGGAAAGTAAGAATATTATTTGAGGGTAAATAAGCCCAAAGTGCTTGCCAGCCAGACCTGTGGACATGGGGCTAAGGCTGTGGCCTAGATGTGTCTCATGGAGAACATGACACATGTCTCAGGAACCCTTCATGCTCTAAGTCTGAAATATTTTTAATTCAACAACCATGATGTTCATCAAACAGTTTGTATCTTGAAGTGAAGTTCTTTTGGGAACGTCTTCATCATCTGATGTCAGGTATATAACCAAGATATGGCTGCCTCTGGATGTTAGAGTAAATAGAAGGAGGAAAGGGGAAAGCCCACAATCCCAGAAGCCCAAGGATACCAGGGTATCACATTGGGAGTATGCAGAAAGATATTTTGGTTGTTGCTTATCTGTTTTAGACAACTTTGTTAAACATACATTTTTAGTATATAAGGAGCAAATATTAGGAAGAAAAAGATTAATGGTAATATATGTCATTTCCTGTTAGATTTCTATCTTCCCTTTCTCCTCCCTCCTCGCCCCCCTTCTTCCTTTTTGCCGGTACTTTTCCTCAGAGGTTAAAACACAAGCCTGAACTGAGCGATAGCTGTCTGAGTCAACTGACTGTAAAGATGCTTGTTAAGTGCTCAGAGCATGACCCCAGTTTGGTAGTGAGGAAATTTCTTATGTTTTGTCCTCTGCTCCAAATGGTAACTAGAAATCTGACCAGCCAAGTACTTCCTATCTGTGTTAGCTTCTAAGCATGTTGTGATAAACCACACATTGCATAGCTTAAACAACAGAAATGTATTTAATATCTCATTGTTCTGAGAGAGCAGTGGGAAAGATCTATATCACAGCTGCTGCTTAGTTCCTGGTAGTTTGTGGTTGTCCTTGTGATTCCTGACTTAGAGGATTGCCTTCCACTCTGGACTCATTTTCACGTGGAGTTCTTGTTGTGTGTCTATGTCAAAATTTCCTTCTCCTTTAAATACATCCACCATACTTGGTTATGGAAACATTCTACTTCCACAGGAGCTCACCTTTCAATCTGCAAGTGCTGATTTCCATGGCCACATTCAGAGATTTATGGAGGATATGGATCAGTATATTGATTCTCTCTTTTTAAAAAAGTTATTTAATAGTCGTATGTGCATACAATATGTTTGGACCATATCTGTCCTCCTTTTTCTCTCCCCCAGTTCCTCCCATTACCCCTGCAACATTTTATTCATGAGTTCGTTCTGCCCTCCTCACCCCAGAGTCTATTTAGTACTCTCCCTCCCTCAGCCATTGATGGCTTATAATTTCTAATAAAATGGCAGGACTTCACGAGCCTTCCTGTCATCCATGCTGGAATGTTCTTGTTCAAGTCTTGTGCCTGTAGCTACTGTGAGTTTGCATACAATACATGGATTTTCAAGAATACAACTCAGCCAATAATGTTATCCAACTAGCATTTTCTAAGTAAGGTGAGGAGAGAAGGTTCAGCAGGGGATGTTTATATTCTCCTGTTTTTATTAGTTCTCTGAGAATGGAGAGTTGGTTCAACGTGAATTTTGATTTTACTTATCACCCAGCTCTTCTTAGATCTACCCCAAAGGTCTCTTCCCATCTAACTTCATATCCTTTTTAAAAACCCTTCAAGACCAGTTTGAGCTACCCAAATATTCCTGGATATCTGGCCTTCCACACGGACACTTTCAATCACCAGGGTGATACACTCTCAGAGAAAACTGTCTCTTCCTCTCCCAGCTGCTAACTGTTGCCATTTGCTCCACAGCTAGGGGTGGGGTTGTGTGCTCGGCTTCCCTCTCCATGCTGAAACTTGGTCTGGCTTGAGCTAGCACAGGTCTTGTGTATGCGGTCACAATTTCTATGACTTCATATGTGCAGCTACCTGCTGTATATTTTCTTGTAGCCATCCTCCATTTTGTTTATTACACTCTTCACCTCCTGTTCTTCATGGCACAAGAGCCTGGGGAGGATACAGTATGTACCCCCATTATGCTGTGTGTACAAACCTGTTCTATTTTGCCTTCAGCAATATGTGGTTTTTTTCCCCTAAGATGATGTCTTAAATTGGATTTTATTGCTGTGAACAGACACCATGACCAAGGGTACTCTTATAAAGAGCAATATTTAATTGGAGCTGGCTCACAGGTTCAGAGGTTCAGTCCGTTACCATCATGGTGGAAAGCATGGCAGAGTCCAGGAAGGCATCATCCTGGAGGAGCTGAGAGTTCAACATCTTGATCTGAAGGCAGCCAGGAGAAGGGTCTCTTTCATATTAGGCACAGCCTGAGCATAAGACCTCAAAGCCTGCCTACACAGAGACACTCTTCCTTTAGCAAGGCCACATTCTAATAGTGTCACTTCCATGGGCCAAGCATATTCAAACCATCACAGAGGATGACTGAGGATACTCTGAATTTCCTTCCCCCTTTAAAATGATTTGTGCCTATATCCAAGGAAGATAAAATGTCTATCCTACATTCTACCCAGCAGGTATATATTAGGATGAAATGAAGCAAAGCATGATGCTTAATTTGGAAAACCTATAATTCATGGTATTTCAAAGTGGTCACCTTGCTTTTTTGTTCTGTAATTGGATGAGATTTGAAACAGCCTTGAGAAGTTATATCTACAGAGATCTATGACCAGACTCAGAGTTCTTGGAATGAGGCCTAGGGAATATTTTTTAAGTGCTCTCCAGAAAGTTTTGATGATATGCCAAGCTTAGAATTACTGATCTTAGACAATTTCTCCTTTTTGAGTAAGCATAGTCAATAATGTATATTTAACTACATTACTCTGTTAAGGAGAAAATATTGATCATTGGTTCCAATAATGACACTCTTCAGCTGTTTTTAGGACAAATATTTCATGATTATTTTAAGGGTTCCAGAATGAGGTTGAAGAGACGCTCCTGGATTTGAGACTTGTTTTATATATAAAGTATAATGTTTAGATAGGCAGCTAGTAAACACTAGTTGGAGGAACTAACTTCTCATTTTCATTACAAGCCAAATTAGGAAAATAATGCTTACTTTGCAGAATTATTGGAAGACTAAGTTGAATAGCTTAGGCAAAGCCACTGGGGGGGAAACTTTCATTAAAGATAATTTCTATTTTTTCCCTCAAGGTGCCAAGAATAAGTGACTGTTGAATACTCAGTCCTAAATAAGACATTTAGCCTCAGTGAACACGTTAGAAGACGAGGTAGAGGGAATGTAGATGCTGTGATGTCGGGAGGGCCATGAGTTGTCAGCTGCTTGGAAGGACACAACCATTGAAACCATGAACTCACAATAGCTGCTTTTACATACAATGGCCCTGTACAAGTCTGATCCAGTCAACTGTCAGTCATGGATAGGGAGGGGCTCACGGGGCCCTATCTCTACTGAAATACTGGTTACTGATAGGCCCTAGGACACAGGGAATCATTGTTTTTAGTTGTATATGTTCTAGTGAACTGACCATGTTCCAGTGGAAGATTCTGAATCCATGGTGACACAGACAGTTGTGGTTAAACTAAGTGGGTCGTAAGACAAAACTAAACAAAAGGTACGAATGTAAGAAAGGAGTTTGTAGAAGGAGGGAGGGTTAACAGGGAAATGAGAAGGAAAAAGCACAAGAGTAATTGGAATGCAAGATATACGTATATGGGATTGTCCAAGAATAACTTTAATTAATAAAAAATCATTTATTTTTATTCGCATACTTTAATATATCTGAGTCATAATCTTTTAATTTTCAGAAACGGAGAGCAGTTAAAATTCATTAATTATGACTGTACATTTTTGCTTTTTCTTTTATCTTTTTTCATTCATATCGCCTGTGTTCAGAGTTTTAAGTGTGTAATTATAATTACTGAACATTTGCAAAGTACAACAGGTCCCCATACTGCTAGGTTAATCTTGTGGAAAGTGAGAATGTTGGCAATAAGTCTCAAATTCTGAAGAAGTGGTAAGCTAAGAAAAATCCAGTGTGACAAATGACCTGTTAAGGCTGTGGGCTTGAGTACATGCTGTAGGGCAGGACAGACCCGAAGGCACTGAACCAAAGAGAGTTAAGAATTAAGCCTTGAGTATGCAGCAGCAGAGATCTCTCCAACATTCCTTCAAAATGTTTTAAGTAAGCATCTAGCTTTCAACAAGTCACCATTATTAATGAATGCTGGTCTTCTGTCTTTAAGAGTCTTGATGTTACTGGTCTTTCAGCCATGCCATTTCTACATTAAGAGTTTTCAAATTTAGAAAGACATTAGAAAGAAAACAGTGTAGAATAAGGGAAGCACAAAGTTCATTTCTGCCTAGTTGGCTCCTAGAGGCCAAGTTATTAAGCTTTTAATTGCAAAATCCATTTTCTTTCCAAATCAATTCAGGTGTACTTTGAGATACCAAGTCTAAGAATATTTTTTGATTTCAGCTTCTTTATATGCAAGTTGGTGGCAGATGTTAGCACCTGCTTTTGGTTCCAAATCACTGCAGATTTTCTTGCCTCTTGTGGGATTCTACCTTCACGCCCACACTAAAACTATTTGACCAAGGATCACAATAACTTGGGTAGAAAAACTCAAATACTATAAACCTTTCAAAATATATATATTTGTTATGTATATCTCTGGAATTAGCACTCCATAGCTGCTCAGCTCTAAACAGAGGAGGACATTTCTGTACTGCTCCAAGGCTCAAGGAACATCATGGAAGTGAAAACAGAAAGAGTGTAGGAGATGAAAAATGGGGAGGTGTGTTATGAAATATGTTGTCTGCATATGATATAGCTGTTGCACCAATGAATACATAGCACCCGTGGCTACCTACTCAAGACCTGCACAAAGTTAGGCCTATTCACACACTATCAAAGATATATGAGGTCTTACCCCTCCCTATAGAGCTTAGAAAATTAATGGTTGCTAAGTAAGGAGAAATCATTTTTCTTCATGGTGCAGCCACTAGTAAATAAACACCATGCAGGCATTAAATGTAGTGGGGCACAGGCACACTCATGCACATAGGCACATGAGCACACATACATCATACACACATGCACATAGGCATACACACACATGAGCACACACATGCACACACGTACTTGTGCTCACACACATGCACACACAAACACATACACATATGCACACATGCGTACATGCACAATGCATACATGCACACAGAGTAGGCTGTAGATGGGAAGAAGAAATGGGAGGGTAAGAAGGATAATGGGGGATATGATTAGAGCACATTTGTGTGTGTATGTGAAAAAGAATGAACAAGTTTAAAAAGATACTCCGTTCTTATGTGTAATTGGTCACAATAAATATGGGAGTTCTGTATTAATGCATATTAAATGTGCAGTCAACTTTTTTTTCAACACACACAGTCCATGGTGGCTTTTCCCTTTCTGTTCCAAGATAATTACAAAGAGACAACATTTACTTAACAAAATATAAGATGAAGGAAGAAAGGAGAAACAATGAGAAAGGAAGAAAATGATTTTAAAATTCTGAGAGATTTCCTAAACAATACAGGCTATTGCTATTTTTCCTGATTGTTAATAGATATTGAAGGTAAGACACTATTGCTGAAGACACCACATATATCTGGGAAAGGACTTGGAAGAATTGAGCTGGAATTGACCCAGAAACCTGCCACCCAAGGACTAGCTAGAAGAAAGCAATCAGCAGTCCTACCCAGCTGTAAAACTGCAAACCACAGGGGTGGACATATATCCCTGATAGAGTAATAGTGGCATTTGTATCTTGGTAACACCCTATAACTTCTACTTCCCTGGATCATTATAGTCTCAAACTGTATACAAAATACTTAGCCTTATACCAACGGGTAAGTATAGCTCTCATTCCCCATCATAGGGGCTTATTTTTTTTATTTTGTTTGTTTGTTGTTGTTTTGTTTTATAGATGAAGGTGATTACAAAGATCTATAGCTCTCTACTACAAGAGGTCAAAATATAGAGAAAGCAACTCTAGACACAGTAGTTTGTATGCATGTACATATGTGTGTACATGTAACAATAATTAGAGATGAGGTAATACTTTGAGTGGGAGTAGGAAGGCAGACATGGGAGGAGTCGGAGGGTTGGAAGCAATATAAATGCAGTACTTGTGTACAAAATTCTCAAAAAAGTGAACTATTTTAAAGATAAATTCAAACTAAAGAGAAATGGTCCTGATGTTTCTAGGCAGGTAGCTTTTATAAGATGATGGTGATTTCCCCTCTGGAAGTGCACAGGGAGCACGGGGAGCATGGGGAGCACAGGGAGCATGGGGAGCACGGAGAGCAGCCTCCCTAGACATGCTGAGAAAAGTGGAGCCTGCTTGAGAGAGAATCTGGAGAAGGCTCGCACTAGCTGATGGCTGTGTTGGACACTGTGACCGTCAGACCTGAAGGTAACAATGGATGGGAGAGTGACTGGGAGATGAAATGACCCATGGATGTACTCACACTTCCTTAGCCACGGCATTCACCAGCCTCCCTCAAAAAGTTGACCGTTAGAGTTTTGATAAAACATGAGGGCTCCTAGGTCAACCAAGTGGCCTGGTATTTGTATTTAGACAGGAAGGATTCAGAGCCAAAACTTCTCAGGGAGAGAGAAAAAACCCTCACCCATTTGCAAAATGATGTTGGCATAGAGGAGCCTGAATCCATCATGAAATACAGTAAGTGACTATTGAGCTGGTGAAATGAACAGTAGGGACAGAGAGCTTTCTGAGAGCAGACTCAGGACCTTGAAAATGGGGAAGCTGAGACCCTTGCATGTATACGATTTCTTCTGCAACATCTCATTAGTTCATTATTGTCCTGTGTCTTTGATCATTTTAGCCAGTAAGTAGGCACTGGCTGTATAATAGACGTGATGTTTTGTGGAACACCCTCAGACTGATCTTACCCACATTCCAAAGACTGATAGTTTAGGCTGAAAAGAGAAGAAGTCTTACCCAGAAACAGTCCTAAAATTTGACATTTATATGTTTACAACTAATAAAATCCAGGGCTTCATCGTCTTGGTTGCAGTGAAATGGAAAGACTGATTAAGCAAGACTGTGATTATCCCACTGCCCAGTATGAGCAAATGCCAGGCATGCTGCAAATGTAGCTCCTTTTCAGGGCTTACTGCCTCCCTGTGTGCCTTTTGCTCAACTGTTCTCAGTAGAATGTCTAACTGTAAACAGCCATGGCAGCGGTAGGACACTGTTCTCTGTAACTTCTTGGCTTTATGTAGAGAAATAATTGTGGAACTAAGATCTCTGGTAAGATTTTCTCCTGCTATTCCTAAGCAAAATACAACTTTTCCTGCCATAGCTCATTGCTTCAACATTGGCCTAGTTCTTTGACCCATTTAGCCAGTGTATAGGTACTCACCGTGTAGCAGGCAAAATGCTTTGCTGATGCCCCAGACTGATCTTGAGCTGATTGTTGCCCTTTGACTAAACACTTAATGCCATTTAGACAAGGGAAGAACGTAATTTTGGCAGCAAGTGATAGAGGAGGCCATTTCCTTTTAGGACTAAGGATTCTGGAGCTATAATGACATCAATTATTTCTATAAAAAACTGCTGCATAAAAGGCTGTATTCCAACAACATGATTTGAAGAAAGAGATTTATTTATAGGTTAGTAGGGCTCTTTCCCTGTCTGGACTATTCATCTTTCCACAAAGAAATCCCAGGAGAACTCACCTGACTCCTAGTCTTTTCACATTTGTGATGAAAAGAGGCCCCAGCTTTATAGTTAGTTATAAATGTCTCTCATCTGGGTGTAGTTTCTCTAGAGTATAACCCTCAAGATTTCTCAAACCCCCAAACATTAAACCAAACGGCAACAATGATCACCTTGAAAGCTAAATCAAGGTGAAACTAAGAATTATTTAAATTCTAAATTAATTTTTTTTTAGCATAGCAACCTGTAAAGTCTGAGATGAGGTATATCTCTCTTGGTGTTTGAACGGCCAGTGTTTATCATGTTTGCTATGTGCTGGGTGTCTTAAACACATCCAGTTCCTCATGACAACCTTAAAAGAGTATCGCTATTTCTTTCCTTATTTCATATGAGGAGATCCAGGTACAGATGCCAGGCAATGTGCCTAAGGGATAAACGGTGGGAATTTGTGGTATGAACTCAGGCTAAACCCGGGCTATGTCTAGTAGTTCCATAGTAGATCTCTTAACTACCGCCCTGAGCTGGGAGAGGCACTTAGGGAGAAATAGGTATCGATTGTCTTCTTGCTGGTTTTGACTTATATACATCTGCTATCTCTGCTCTATTTAGGGTGGGAAGAAATTGAAATATGAAGACTAGAATGACACATCATTCCTCTCACTCACTGAAGAGTTGTGATGAGTGAACCTGTCAAGGGCTGGAGTCGAGGGAAGGTAGACAAGAGTAGCCATTCAGACCACAGGCAGCCAGATCGATGAGAACACTGAAGATTCAGCACGCAGTTGGAGTTAGCCTGGTTCTTAGCTCATTAGCTCGTCTCTGACTTGAACTTTCCCTGGTAGCAGCAGTGGTACCACAGGGTGGGCGAGGCAAGCGGTAAGGGAGTGAATTTAGAACAGGTTCCGGTGAAAGAAGGGATTGGTGGAAACAAAGCGTGCCTTTCTGTCCTTTCCAGCTTAAGGGAGTTGGAACTGGTTGGGCCATTTGCAGTCCTTGATAGGTTTCTCCATTGAGGAAATGAACCAACTGGAGCCGAATCAGAAGCATAAAGGCAGGTTTACTGAGAGGCAGCTGTGTGCGAATCCACTGATCTCACAGGCGGAGGTCAGGGCTAAACGAAGGGGCTTTTATAGGTTTGGGGCATGGGGTGATGACGTATGAGCTAGGGATTGTGCCCATATAAGGTAAAGAAGCTGAGCCTCTAGGAGGGCACTAATAGGTTGAGTAGCTGGAAACGTGGAGATGGGGAGAGATAATGTCTTAGCCTGGAGTTTTCTCTTTCCGGGCAGGGTTGCGGGAAGAAGGACAAAAGAGGTTTCTTAGCTTGTGCAGGGGATGAGCAAGGGTTCCAACCAAGCAGTCTGCAATCCCCCCGTAATAGAAACGTGTGGGATACTTAGGTCAGGGTGAAACGTCTGTGGGGTTATGAAGGGAAGTGGTAAGGGTTTGTTTGGAGCCAGTGCATATCAAGTTAGCTTTGCTAAGGGATGAAAAGGACCATGTCAGAAATAACTCCCGCTAATGGTGGCCCCGGTGAGCATTGCCGTGTGGGGAAGAAAGCAGAGAAGTGAAGCACGTGGGTACATAGAGACTCTGTCTGTGTCTCATGCGGTATTCATGCTAGTCAACCAGGTATGTGAGCATTCTATCTTTGCATATAACATACTACTACATGCAACAGCCTTCTGATGGCTTCCTTGCCTGGTAAGCATGCATATGTGTAAGCTTACATTCCAGGCTTGACTGAAAAGGAAAGTTGAAACAGTGACTCATTTTGCCACCTGGTAAATTAACAGCCTCTAGTAGATGGATGTCTATATATCTGCATTTCACTTTTCTCCCCATAAAAAAGGCTTCACATTGCCTGAGAAGTCCTAACTGTGACCAGGTAGGTGTGGCCTCAAGTCGGGAAAGAAGGCTCCCAAACCCGCTGAATAAAGAAAAAGAGTCAAGTGTTTGCTTTGTAATTTTATTAATACCCACAATGTTTGCCTTTTGCCATTTGGGACTTAAATAGATACACTTAGTGATGGACATTTATGTCAGTCACTTAACTTTATCCTGGCGTGCTTTGAGCCTATGTATGGGGCTGGAAGGAAAGCAGATGTTTACCAAGGTCTTTCTTCTCTGATGTTCTCTGCCTGTCTCTGATCTAAGATTTACTTGGCCATGTAAAGCCAGTGGCTGGTTTTGCAAGTGAAGGTATTCATGACAGGTCTTCTCTAAATACAGCTTCTAAACACACCGAGCTTTTCAGAAAAAAAGTGCATTCAGAAACAACTATACTTCCTGTATGCCATTCTGGATACTAGTACTTGTCCTAAAAAGAAAAACAATGTACAAGAATTCTCCTGTGACTTTAAAGGACACCCTGGTTGGGGACCTTTGGGGTCCATGATGAAATCCTCATGGATGATTGGCTTGTGGCATTGTTTGGCCCTCCTTCCTCATCTGCTCCCCTCCATCCTAACAGAGGTCCTGGAATAGCTAAAGACAGCAGGTGCAGGGAGAGGCTCGGGCTAGTCAGTAGGACAAGTCATCTGTCTGTCTAGCTGTGAGTTTCTGCTGTTCTAGCACTAAGCCCATGAGTCCTGTTACCAGGGTGAATTTTAACCCCATGGGCCTGTGTCAGCACTGAGCTTAGGATCCAACTGCCCCACAGTGCCTGCTCAGTGTTTTCTCCCCAGGTGAGACATCATTTCTTCCAGAAGCTCTTCCTGGCTGCTGGACAATAATTCTGCCTATGGGTACTACCCTCACTATTCGTCTGACAAAGTCCTTTTCAGACTGTCTCACATTGTATCTCTTGCCTATTAAACTATAAACACTGAGAAGCTAGGAGAACATTATAGCTTGTCAATTACACCTACCACGGTGTCCAATACCATCTCTGTCTTTGTGGACAGAAATTGAACTAATTCATGTCAAGTACATAGTGCAAGTGTGGTCCAGAATATTGTTCTTTGTATAGCAAACTTAACAAGTCTAGGTAAATGCTTGATGCCCACTGAGCAGTTCACTCACCCAGCGGGCTGATTTGCAGATGAGTCATCATGTGAAGCTGGAACACCTTGATTTTTCTTATCTTCATCAGCACAGTTTTGTACAAAATGACTTCCAGTTCACATCAAACAGTTCTGTTTTTGGATATTTCATGAAAACTTAGTTTAGAATCTATTTTGCCAGGTATGGTGGTAAACATACACTCTTAATAACAGCATTGGAAAAGTGCAGATAGGAAGACCATGGGTTTGAGATCTGTCTGGGTTACAGCAAGACATGCTTTAAAAAATAAACTAATAAATAAATATTCAGAAACCTCTTACTATTTGAGGTTGTCATCTGAGAGTGATAGACTTAGGAGCTGTAGAGAAGCTGCTGTTTAGGTGATAGACACAGGATAATAACAGTGACTGAGAGGGGAAGACAGGAAGGGAGAGAGACCTGGCTGGATTAGGTAGGTGGGTACCAAACAGGAGGGAAGGGAAAAGATTTGGCATGGAGTATCCTGACCAGGTACTCACAGGATATAGCTAAGCTCTTGGTGGAAAATAAACAAAGTGTGTATTTGGTGGTATACCTTCCACTTCCTCATGCAAAGTGGAGGCAAGCATCAACCCAAACAGCCCTCAGATCTCCTTAGCTTTGCTCACATCCTGTATTCTCCTTTCTTTTACTTAATAATCAGATTTTTCTATATGAGTAACTATCCTTCCTATGAGAATTTTTAATATCGTGTCTCCTAGTTCCAGTATTCCCCCATATGAGCCCCCAGAGCTGTCACCCTCACTGGCTCAGTGCACAGTACTAACCTACGCTCTTTTTAATGCCACCAGAAAGGATTTTCTTCTCCATGTCTAGGTTATCATATCTAGTTTCCAAAACAAATAGTCCTAGTGACCAGTGACCAGTTCCCTCAGCCTTATCAGTTAACACTACTGTAAATGAGTCGGCTGCATAATCCTGAGCTGGCTACATGCCAGATGGGCGGGGACCGATGGGAAGGGTCAGGTCATTTAGGGACCTAGAGTTCTTCCCACGAAAGGGGCAGGGCGAAGTATAAGGAATGTGCTGTGACTGGTGTAAAGACTGGGAGCTTGGTCAAAGAGCACAGTGGGAAGAAATGTGGGTCAACCAGCGACCTTCTCTGAAACTCCGCTGTGGATGACAAAGGGCAAGAGGAGCAAGGCTTCCCTGACCAGTTATCGGGGCTTTTCGATCTTGCTGCAAGAAATGTGGTCTAATGGCTTTGACCACTGAGGTGGCTTTGAGAACCTAGCCTTTGGTATGTGCTACTAGTTAGTACATATATAACTTAAGATGTTGAAGAACTGTCTCCCACTGAGGGAATTTATCTATGCATAAAAAGGAACGTAAAGGGGGGTGGTGGTGGGAGTGGATATCAAAATACTCTGCCAGGAGATGAGGGCAAGGAACAGGAATGAATGCCCTTCTCCTAAAGGATAATATTTCTTAGCTCTCAGGATTCTACCCCTTTAAGTACAACCAGGTAGATACTAGAGACAGGGAGAGGGCAATATAAGGAGACAGGAACCAAATGCCAGGTCTGCGGGATATGCCAGGTGTTTCCAGGTTAGAACACTATCAGAGTGCAAACGCGGTTCTCACAGGATTTGGTTGGGGAAGGGGTGAGGAACTTTTGTCCTTCCAAGTCCCTCAGCTCCTAGGTCAGGCCTTTGCTTCCTTTGTTGTTGAAGTCGTTATGTATTCCTGCAATGTCCTGTCCATAGTCACTGGTACCAATTAACACGTAATACATTTAAAGCACACTTCCCTAGCTGAACTACTGTAGAAAGCATAACCAAAGGCTGAAAGAGAAAGAACTGGGACCATGAGTCTCTGGCATCCTGCGTTTAGATTGGGAGTGTAGTAGACGTGATGAGGCTTGCTTTTCTTTCCTTTCAGCTTTAACTTCATTTGAAACGGGGTCTCATGTATCCAAGGCTGGCCCAGAACTTATTATGTAGCCATGGATGCCCTTAAACTTCTGGATTATTTGCTTTTGCCTGTTAAGTGTTGGGATCATGGGCATGTGGCACCATGTCTGGTTGATCTAGTTCTGGGGACTGAACCCAGGGCTTCCTGCATGCTAGAGGAGCACTCTACCAGCTGAGAAGTAAGTGCCAGGCATGCTGCAGAGCCTGCTGCTATGCCAAAAAGTCACTGTGCTAGCCTTTGTGCATCTTTGTCTGTTGGAAGAGACAGGTATAACTGAAATAATCATCCACACTTGTAACCACCAACTGTGATGCCACGGAGAGCAGGTGCTGTCTGCTCACAGACTTGCCTGCAGAGTATGCAACCCGGAGCTCTGGTGTCCTAGCATTGCCAGGCTCTACACTGGGCTCCATGGAGACCTGAATCTAAAGGTTATTCTCTCTTTTATGAAGTTGGAAAGAGGAAAATGAAGATTAACTCAATTTCTCAACACTTGATTGTACAGTAAAAATTTTATTAGGTTCATGACAGTATATTTTTTTTTTCTCTCAGAGAAGCTGTGGGTGAGTCCTTTCTCGGGTCACTGAGCATTCTCATTAAACTGACATGACTTTGGCTCCAATTCTTTGAGGTGGAGACATTTTCCAACCTTGGAAAAAAATTAACTTTATAAAGGCCCCATAGAACTTTGAATGGTATTAAATTGTTTCACTTTAGTTAGGGATATCATTTAGTGTATTGAAATAAGAACTAGCAATAAAAACAACATAATTAAAAATAATCAGTATAACAGTCTGTTATTTAACAATGAGTTAATTAAAACAGGCATGGATATAAGACATATTTTTCTCTCTAGTTACTTTTGTTAAACATCTTTAGTAAATTCTCAGGAAATTAGCTCCCTAATTTTATGGCCAAAAAAATGATAAATTCCAGATAATAGAAATAATGAGACATTTTGATTAAATTCTACTATAAACTGACCATCCAGAATTTTTCATATTTAAAACAGGCATTGCTAAACTTGTGACTTGCTTTATGATCATGTTCTCTTGTAATTTTAGAACTCAAATTTTGATATTATATTGTTAAACTTTATTTTTAAAAGGCGGGACCTTCACTTTCTGTTTTTCATGGTTGGTGTGGTGATGGGTGATCTTCATTTCCAACTTGACTGGGTTTAGAATCAGCCAGGGGCACAGCTCTCGATGCGTCCTGAGAGGATATTTCCAGAGGCGTTTAAGGGAGGAAGGGAGCTAACCCTGAGTGGCAGCACTGTCCTGTGGGCTGGCAGCCCAGGATGAATAAAAAGGAGAAAAGATCAAAGTGTGCTGAACATAAGGATTCAGCTCACAGCTGCCCAGCTGTGGATGAAACATAACAAGACTGTCTCTCTGCCTCACTCTCCAGCTCTGATGATGATGTCCATACCATCAGCCAAAACAAACTTCTTTTCTTTCCTGAAGAGATTTTGTCTTACTGATGAGGAAAGCCATAAAAGCCACCTGTGCCCACTGTCCCCACTGTCCCCACTTGTTACCTGTCCTTTCGCTACACTGCATATTGACCTACATAAAGTTGGCAATGAATTTGTCATTCATTTGGGTAATAGATACCAACTGACATTTCCGTCTATAAAAGGCATTATTTTAGTGCTAAATGAAGGCCTAAGTTGTAATTTCACATCACCAGAGTGGGCTCATTAGTAATGAATGGCTCAGGTACTGGTTTGATTCTCTTAGCATCAGAACACTGGCTAGCCAGGCCAGCAACTATTTATAGCCTGATCACACTTTTCCAGAAAGTCTGAACATTCTCCAGAGGGCACTGGTCACTAGGACAAGTCTGTCAGCGCCGCCATCTTGTCCCATCTGATTTCTAACTGTTGTGTAAAGATGAGCATGCTTGCTTTCTGACAGGGAAGAAGAGGGCATTTTCAAAGCAGATGATCAGGCTATGAGGATTCACTCTTAATATGGGATCCACTTCCTTCAACTCTTGACTATCAACTTCCTTTCTCTTACTGTTTCGTAGTTAACTTATGACAGTAGATCTATCCCGAAAGAGTGTGTCTGTGCCCACCAGCAAGTCCTATGTCAAGACTTGTATCCAGTCATGTCTCCACATTACAGTGCCCAGTGGTAGGAATGTGCATACCATGCTGACCACAATTATAAAATGGAATCCCAGGGATGGATGGCCGAAAATAGATTCATTGTTTCTGTTTTACACTTGATACTTTCTACTTAAAGACGCCTACATTACCAGAGAGGTCCTTTTCACCATCATCTTCGGCACCAGGTTAGTAATTCCTTCAAGTCTTAAGTATTGAAGATGCTTTTCTCTTTCAAGCTATTCTCTTCTGATAGATGGTGTTGGAAATGATGGAACTGGCAGTGTTTCCATTTTTACTTTGCTTTACAAGCAACTTGAAGAACAATTTGTGAGCTAGCAGTGTCACTGTTGGGTATTCTAGCCTTTACATTGACATTCTCTTTTTTCCTTCCCTCTTATGCCAATGTCTCTTTTATGTCACCTCAGGATTGTTGAGACTTAAGAAAGGTTAGCAATCAATCACACCAAATCCAGTGTGGGCACCATTTTCTGACAAATGGTCAGGCCCTAGCAGTTTTAGAATCAGCATTCCAAGAAAAGAGGCTGGGAGGTAAACACCAGGTTTCTTTGAAGCTGCCTTTATGTCTCCGAACCAAATGCCAGGCTTGGTGCCATGCCATTGACTTGAAAATGAAGGGGCCCAGATTCAAAGAGGAGAATTTACTCCTTGTAGGGAAGCAAAAACACTTTTACAGAATCCAATCTTGTGAATTTTTAGGGAGATTTTGTTTTCCTACCTCAGTAAACAACCTCATTCAGAAATTCCATTTTGTTTAGAGATGATCACTTTCATTTTCGTAACTTCCTGTCTTAGGATCCAAGCTTTACAAACTAACAGTATATAAGGTAAAGTGACACGTTTATGTTTATTCATGTTACATTCCAGGATGGCACCCTATGGCTTGTAGAAGTCTCTATTAAACCTCGGAGAATTCTCCTGAGGTCCTTATTCCAAGCCTATCCCCAAGAATATGAGATCAAACAGCAAAAACCATCATTGCAGGTTGAAAGAGAATACAGAAAGGATACAAATTTATGTTGACTACCAAACGAAATCTGTAAAGAATACAGAAAACTCATCTTAACTCCTTCCCTCTTATGATTGTTTCACAAAATTAAATAGAAACCGTGGAAGATTACTTTGAATTTTATCCTTCTCTACTCTAAACTTACATAAATTGATTGGTAAAAATGTTTCAAAGGATTCTAGTAGTTACCCAAAGTAACTAAATGTGTTTTTTTCAAATTAACAGTTTTGATTTTTATCTGAAAGGGTTAAGTGTGAAAGTCTTAGCAGAAGCCATCAACCACCTCAATATATATATTGGTGAATTAAACAGTTAAGACTGATGACATTTTCTAGAAAATATTTAAAATCTAAAACCTGCAGATCTGCAAATGTAGGCAGATATTGCTAAATTTTCTCAATCTTTTTCTGATATATTTATGTTTCGATTTGTCATAGAAAGGAACTCTTAGCGGCAAATAATAGAAACTATTACAAACTCTTTAGAACAGAGTAAGAAATGTTTTGAATACAAGGACCTGAGGGGTATTTCAGAGTCTGTCTTTCTTCATCTTGAGTCTGCACGCTCCAGTTTACAGAATGGCCTCATCTGAGTTGTGTGTTATATGGTTATTTATTGTGGCTAAGCACAGTGGCTGGCAACAAGCAACTTCAGAATCACTTGTCTTACCATCTACTGCATTGAGAGAAGGAGGGAGAAAGGGAGGGAGGGATGGACAGACAAATAGACAGATGGATGGAGGGTGGGCCTTCCACAGAGGGGCACTCAGCAAACACTCAGACCAGTCCTGATATGCTTTGGCCTCTCTCACAGGTTGCAGAGATTTTGGTCAGCCTCATTTAAACAACACAACCTGCGTTCTTTGTAAGGAAGAAGTGCACTTGTCACCTGAAGAAGAGATGTTGGGGGTGGGGAGGATGCAGCACTAGACACAAAAAAGACAACAAATGATCAGCAGTTGGCCATTTTACAGATGGAGCAGGAATTTGGTGGCAAATTTATCTTGCTTTTTTTAGTGTCTTTCACATATGATTTTGGGCATATATTTATGTACATTTTATTTTGTTTTGACATATATTACACACACACACACACACACACACACGGTATATGATGATTGTATTCGTTACAGGAAAGTTCAGTTTTTACTGGGAAATATATTCACTCAGTTCTTGAGCTTTGCATAGCTCCTGGCTTTGTCCTTGTGTTTTGGAAGCTCTAAACTATAAATAAATTGTTTAGTGTCAACGTAGGCTAGAAAAGAAAGAAATATAGAATATCAAAAAGAGAGAGTAATTCTTCGCTGATTTTATGATATGACCTTAAAAAAGCCCAAAGGTATGCAAATTGTTCTCTACTGCTACAAATCATCGAGAGATGAAGCATTTTAACTAAAAGTATGCAAGCATTTTTAATGAACAGCATACAGTTCCCACATGAAAGTAACGCTGACCTCTGAGCTCCACGTACAGGCCATGACATATGAGCCCAGGAGCATACACATCATGCACACATGTAATAATACATTTAAAAAATATACAAGAAGATCTACTTCTCAGAAATACTTGGATTTAAGAAGGAAAGAGTAAGCCCATTGAACTATATTTGATGTATAAGTTCTTAAATAAAACATCTAGTGAAGCATAGTATATATATAGAAAAGGGCACAAATAAATTATAGAAAAAATATAAATAATGCCACAATGCAAACATATTCATATTTCAATTCCTAGATCAGGAAGGCAATAGCTATAACTAGCAACCAAGAAGTCCACCTTTCCTCACCTAAGAGCCCTGCCCTGGCTCCTCACACTGTGGGTTGACTTTTCCACCTTCTCCAGTTACATAACTGGGAGCATTTAGCATGCACTCATTCACATCCAGCATGTTTCATACAGTATTATGTCTGTGCAATTGACCCATGTTGTTGAGTACAGTTGGTTCATTTGTATTATTTGTTGGTATTCTTCTATTGTATGGTTAATAAAACATTTTCTTAACTATTCCCAGTCTGTTGTTGAGAGATATTTGGGTTGTTTCTGATTTTGAACCTTTGTAAAACATATACTGTGTACATTTTCCTGTATTCTTTGATAGAGCATCTAGATATATTTCTTTTGTTTATATACCTAGGGAAGAAATGACAGATTTCAGTGTATGTAAACAGTCAGGTTTGGTAGATGGTTCAAATTGCTTACCAGGGTGGGTGTGCTGGTTCACACCTCCACCAGCAATTAAGAAGAATTCTAATTCTCTCTTGCATGTTTGCTAACACTCTGTTGCAATGCCAGTTGTAAAGTCTAGTTATATTAGAAGGTACGTGTGTGCATATAAAGAAGGCAGCTAGTCTTCATTCCCTGGCTAGTGTGGGGGAGCATTATTTCTTGGGTTAATAATCTGTTTTACTCTGTGGAGTACTTATTCAAATATTTTGTTCATTTTTCTACTATCTTCTCATGAGGAGTAGGATTCCTTATAGACTCTTGTGATAGTTTGCATATGCTTGGCCCAGGGAATGGCACTATTAGAAGATGTGTCCTCGATGGAGTAGGTGTGTCACTGTGGGTGTGGCCTATAAGACCCTCATCCTAGCTGCCTAGAAGCCAGTATTCTGCTAGCTGCCTCCAGATGAAGATGTAGAACTCTCAACTCCTCCTACACCATGCCTGCCTGGACTGTGCCATGCTCCTGCCTTGATAATAATGGACTGAACCTCTGAACCTGTAAGCCAGCTCCAATTAAATGTTGTCCTTTATAAGACTTGCCTTGGTCATGGTGTCTGTTCACAGCAGTAAAACCCTAAGACAATTCTAGACCCCCAAAAGATACTCTTGCACACAAGCTCATATACATGCTTGAGGCTGGCTTTATCATGATGTAATGAGCTTATTAAACACAGACACATCCTTGTTTTACTGTAATTCTGTGTCTTTTCCTTCCCAGTTGATGCATCTTTATTATGAGTCTCTGGGGGTGTGCCTGGCCTTTCACATCTCCATGTGAGTTTTACAAACAGCTGATGATTTCTGTTGAAGAACTCATGCTAGTGCTGGAATTGCCTTGAGTCTGAATTTTAGGAAGCTCTGCTCTAGCCCCTGAAGCTACTTAAGGCCTAGACCTAAAGTAGTAAGAGGCACACGAGATCTGCAGGGATAGGGAATTTTCTGGGACAGAGAGAACCATGTGCAAAGAGCCTGTGTATAAAAAGGCTTAGCAACAAAGCAGAAGAAAAAAACCTGAGGCAAGGCAGGGGAGACAGAGTCAGTGGAGAAGGCCACAGTAGGCAGCTTGTGTGAACAGAACCCAGGAAGCAACCATTATTGCTTTACTATTGAAACATTCTCTGGAAACACAATTTTACTTTACCATTTATTCAACTTAAAAGGTGATTTAACTTTTTAAAAAGCCTCAGAAACCCACACAGCTATAATTTTATTCTCTTTGACTCAACCCAAAAAAGTGTAATATGAGTGTTGTTGGATTCTTAGATTCAAACTTGAACTGAATACATCTGCAAGTACTTTCTGAACCTGTGCAACTCCCACAATTCCCTGTAAAGAACTCAGTACACTGAAACTTTTCTCTGGAACTTGCAAAATGCCCCTCGATCTGACTCAGTGTATGTTCTCTTCACGGCACCTTCATTCTTTGCTCACAGCAAATCCACAAAAGAGATGAGTCAACTATTCGTGCAGGGGTGCAATTCTGGGGCCATTGTCCTCCAGCATCCTCAGGAAACACTTGCTTTGGAGAGCTCTTTATCAAAAGGTCTTTTGTTTCTTTAAGGGCAAGCTCTAACCTACATAATGACTATATGATTTTGAATGCTTCAAAGCATCCTTCTGTTTTCAAAAATATAAAGTGCTGCCGCCTTAACAATTGCAACCCTGCTCCATGTATGAGCCTGTTCAAGCAGGCTCACACTGTTACATTCGCTTCAAACTGGGACCCTTTACAATGAACTTCATATCAGAGTCACTGTGAGTAAATCCCCAGCGTGGTGTCTTCATGCTCTGTGAGAATATGGTTCAGTGGTTGAATACCATAGTTACATTGTTGGAGCCTTCCAAGGACTCAGATGATAACCAAAGCTGAAAAGCAAATATTGAAGGCCTTACTTATTCCAGAATTTAGGGGAGTCAGGTTCTTACAGAAATAGGAGAAGTGCAAAGAGAAAAAGTAGAATTGCATACAACAATGGGGAATTTCCTATGCAGGAGTGACTTATGCACCAAGCAGTGGTTTCAGCCATCAATTCACCCAGCTTTGTAAGGCCCTAGTAGACTTAGCCTCAACCACAGGTATGGTCTGGAAAACTTATGTCAAAGGCTTAGTAGAACAATATCAGTTTCTTTGGAGAACATATTTATTCTTGCATCTGAGCTTTGCTCTGAACTCCTGAAACCTTATTAGGATCTATTTCTCCCTGTCCCTGTCTCTGTCCCTGTCCCTGTCCCTGTCCCGCTCCCTCCCCCTTTCCTTCTCTCTCCCCTCCCTCTTCTCGTTCCTCTCTCTCCTTATCCCCTCCTCTTCTCTCTCCCCTTTCCTCTCCCTCTTTGTCTCCTGCCTATAAGACCATATACTCCAAACACTGAGTTACTGTTTGGGCTCTGTAAAAATAGGACATGTCCCTGGAACTTTCATATTTTTTTCACATAATTTTCAAATGTCTTTAGAAGACTTTTTATTTGTCTACTAGGCTTGGATGGTGGTGGCCCCTTGTGTGGTGGTGCTTTGTCAACCTCTGTTAAATAGTGGTATAGGTAGCAGGCTTTTAAATAAATAAATAAATAAATAAATAAATAAATAAATAAATAAATAAATAAATAAAATCAGTGGGAGCAGTATGACATTCCACTTGTCTCTTAGTTCTAATTCTCTTCCCTAATGTTTTTCCTTGTTCTAAAAACATTTTAATTAAAGTACAATCACATCGCTTCCACCTTCCCATTCCTCCCTCCACCTTTTCCACTTCCTCTCCCTCCAGTTCCTCTCATTTCTCCTCCTTACTGCCCCTCAAGTTCATGGTCTATTTTGTATGACCGAAACTATTCTGTGGATATTTCTACCTGAACCAATGTATAAATCAGGAGCAATTGTAGAGATGCCAAACAAATACAAAACACTGGGGTGGTATTGATTGCTTGTTGGTCCCCAAATCCCTGTTAAGACTTAATAGATGATAGGTCATGAGGATCAATGGAATTATTAAGCACTACTTCTAAGTACTGCTGACACAGCAATGTTACTACACCCAAAATATAATAATTCTAAAGCACATCTGCAAGTGTGTGTGCAGCACACTTTCCTATAATCCTAAAACTTGGGAGGGGGAGGCAGGAGGGACAGGAGCTCAGGGTCATTCTAAGCTATACAGTGAGCTTGGGGTCAGCCTGGGCTATATGGGAGCTTATTTCAAAAGACCCAACCAACCAACCACAATAATAAAGTCCCCATATACATCTTCTATTAAAAGAAGAAAATATACACACACATACACACTAACTTCAGCAAATAGAGTATAATAGAGATCCTTTTCTTTCACCTTCTCTGGTGAGAAATGACCCCTTTACCTAATCAGCCCTGGGTAGCCTCACTTTGCAATTTCTGCTCACTTTGCAATTTTTGGTTTTAGGAGATATTGCTTGTTTCCTTATCCCATGGGACACCATCTCGTTTAGTATTTTGCTACCTTCTTATCTATAGGATTAAAAAGCAGAACACACGTGTATTCTACCTATCTTTGTAAAGGAGCCATATGACAGGGAAGACAGTATACTTAGAAAACATCACTGAATCCTGACCTTGACAACCTGTGACACACTTTGGTGTCCCCTTCTAAATGCACAAAACAGGGTCTTGTGGAGATGGTAGCTTCACATAAGAATTCACAGCAATTACGAAAATAGGCACAAGCTCAAGCCAGACCAAATCCCTGTAAGGGAAGGTGGGCATGAAGTCCCTCCCCTAGTAAGGAGCTTTGATGATTGACAGCTCCTGGAAGATCGAGAGTCAATTTTCTCTGAGAGTACAGGCCCCAGTAGATTTGGGAGGAGTTGGGGGAGGGGAGTTATATAATCAGCATATATTGTATGGAATTACCAAATCATAGTACAAATTTAAATGATGAAAACAATACAAATTATCACCTGTCAGTTCTCTGTTGGTGCAAGTGGGGAAGATGCTTAGTGGTGTGTATTCCTTGCATACAGCTTTGGTGGTGATAGCTGCTGAAGTGGATGCAGCAGATGCAGTGGTGGGGACAGTTGCAGCAATGGCAGCAGCAGCGGTGGTGGCAGAAGCCAGTGCTCAAATGGCTGTTTTGTTCCTTTGTGATTGATATCATACTTTTGAAAAGGGTCAGACTAATGTTTCTTCATGGAGAATTCATCAATTTATTTTATTATAATAATAATTATTCTGTATTTCATTCTGTCTCTGGCTTCTGCAATCTATTGACAAGATGCTTCCCACATATTTTTGGTGTCTGGCACAACATAGCTTTTGGACCAGAAGCTGACTTTATGGGAAACATGCAAGGCTAATGTCCATAAAACCAAGTATTCTTCTATGTTCCATTCTTCCTATCAACTGGGTTTACAGAGCAATGGAAAAGCCTGCTCACATTTTTGTGAAAACATTAGCTGGATGATATTTTCTTTCAGAGTTAAGTGTTTGTCCAGTTGGATGCAACATATCTTAATACCTTCCAGATTGGAGGTGGTAGTGTTCTAGAACCAGAAAAATTCACACGTCTTGGGCTATAGACTGAACGTGGTTCCACACAGCAGGTTCTTATTGTGATACTTCTTTCCAAAGTCCATCCGACATCAGACTCTGAAACCTTGAGGTTGACTGATTTAGGGTCTTCGGGTCCCAAGAGGGATATTCATCTGCAGAGAGACACGGCAGTGTTTCTACTGAATTACAAACTGAGCCTCTTACTTACCTACCCGAGGTCTTTGTAACACTGAATAAACTAGCCAATAAAATTAAACAAACAAACCCCAAACAGAGTCTGACTAAAGATGAAGGATCTTCATTTTCAGTCCAAGATTTTCTCTCCCTCTAAAGTAGAGCAAGGAGGAAAATGGCGGATGTGAGTTGTCCTAACCCTAGGGGTCTCTGGCAACTCCCTTGAGACCACTATTACCGTGTAAATCTAGAAAAAAGATCTGGCAGTTCCATGTGGGTGGGGCAATCAACACTCTGCTTCCTCAGAAATGGAAGCTCCGGTGAGGTTTTAGAGTACTGGTTGAAGAGAAGAGGCCCACAGAATGACAGGGCCATAGGGAAGCACATAAGAACAAACATGGCCCAGACGGCTTGCTAGACAACTGCTTCTTCATGCCCACATATGTGTGTGTTTTATGATGACCCCTTATCTCTGTTCACTTATCCCACTACATTTTTTTAAGGTTAAATTTAAACCTTTGAAAGTCACAAAGACCAGAGTAGAATGATGTCAGCAGGAGACAAGATAGAAGGATCTGGAAATTTCAGGCTTAGAGCTAAATGCAGGGACTGATGTAATTTAGGGCTCTATCAGTTCAGGAAATGGGAGAATGGGCTTTTATGTAGAGGTAAGGTTGCTATATATCAGGCAGACAAATTGGTTATTTTGCAGAGCTAATTTGGTAGTGAATAGCATAGTGTCTTCATGTGCACAGCTCATGCTCCTGACCTTTTTCATGTCCTAATCTTTAACCTTCCTGGTTTTAGTGGCAGCTCCAAAACCAAGTAATCTCCCCCCCTCTTTTTTTTTCACATGTTAGAGATGGAAGCAGTGGGGTTTATCATCAGAACTGCTTAAATCTGGATGGTGCTGCTGTTTCTTCTAACTGGCACTGCCTGTCTCCTTGTCATCTTTTTGGAAGCTGCCCTGGCTTTTTTTAAAAAATGGCTTAGAGATGCCATTTTTACCATCTCTAAGGGGATTAAGTTCCCATCATCCTCTGGACATGCTCTCATAGATATCAGAGGTACCTACATGCAGCTGAGTGATGGCAGTTGAAGTATCCAGCTGTCAAATTGTCATGAAACCGTTACAGAAATAATGCCAACTGCCAACTACAGACACTGTTTGTCAGTGTGGGCAAATAGAGTTTTGGGGGAGTGTTGGGGTACCCACTCACATACAATCACCTTGGTCCACATAGATACTGAGAATATGATGCTTTAATTTAAAGTTGACTAGTATCTCTGGAATATAAAAGCATCCTCTTCCTCCCTTCTTCCTCTCCCCCTTTTCTTCCTCCTACTTACTCCACACTCTCTTTTAACTGAGGCCTTGCAAACATCACACACAGACACATGCATTCACACACACACACACACAAATACACACACATGCACACATACACACATACACACAAACATATACACATATACACACATACACACAAACACATTCATACATACACACACCACATACACAGACACACACATATACACATACACACACATACACACAGATACACACATATCCATACACACACACACACATGCACACACACAAATTGCTAGTAATTTGAATGCTAGTATCTGGTTTTAAAAAAGTAAATTTTTCTTTAACTCCTACCTCATACCTAGCAAAAGTTCATCAACTTTACCTGAGGGTTTAAAGAATCGTGAGAAGTCAATAAACCTCACAACTCGAATACTCCTTCCCCAACCAAAAAAAATTAATTAATTGTAGCAAAGCTAAAGCAATTTAACTCCAATCATGGAATTTGTTATTGAGCTGCTCCCTGATAGCAAGTAGTAACATTCATTAAAGGGTCAGCAGGATAGGAGCCAGGAGAAACTGCTTTTGGCACCTTCTGGCCATATGCAGTTACCTCTTAAATTCTACTAAATTACAGCATCTTATCTGCAAAATTAAATTTTTTTCTAAAAAGTAAGGTGAACAAAATCAGCCAGAGGAGAAATGAATGCTCCTCTAAGATCAGTCCGCAGATCTGAGCCGCACAGAGAGGCCACTGAAGGATTCAAGATAAGCTTTCCGAGTACACTTTCTTCTAGAGTGCTGCACACCGCCCCCGCAGTTGCTGAAGCATGTCGGGAGGTACTGGGCTGTTGATCTCATGGAAACATACGGTGAAGCCCAGTGGGCAGACTCTGCTGCTACAGAACTCAGTGGGAGGACATCTTCCCCTCATCTGAGAAACGAGAGACAGTAGCTTGAGCCATTGGACACCACTCGAAGCCTAGCCCTGTTCCTGGAGCTAGATGCACAGACTAAGTAGCTGTGCATCTAAATAAGCCTCAGTTTATGGGGCTAGGGAGACCACTCTGTTGATAAGGTGCTTACCATGCAATCATGAGGGCTATATCCCTGGCATGCTTGTAACCCCTATACATGTGCTGTTGCACACGCTATAAACATGTACATCCTCACACGCAAACACGCAGATGCGCACCTGCACACATGCACCTTAAAATGTGTTTATGAGTACTACTGCTTTAAGGATGAAGTATAACTACCTGTCAAATGCTCAGCGTTACGAAGGATGAGTGATAACGATGACGAGGAGAAGGAAGGGTGTGTCAGAGAATGTCAGAGTACTGATATTTGATGGGGAACCGGGTACCAGCCAGAGCAAACTTTAAACTTTGGATGAACTAGACTCTTACTAAAATCCATAAAAACAAAAAGTATCATTCTTCAAACCAACAGAGGTATTCCAAAATGTATTTAGAAAGTATTTAAATTTAGATTTTTATTTTCATTCTTAACTTTTTTTTTATTTTGGAGTAAGAGAAAACATTTCATAGTTAAGGTATTTCAAATATCCCAAAGGAACAGAGAAAACATGTAACAAAACTAGCCTGTGACTTTGGCCTTTGGCTATTATATAACTGTATAAAAATCAATCATATTTTGAGTAGTAGAATGCTACAAAAATGCAAAACCTGTGAATTGTATTTTCTGAGACGCCCTTGAATGATGGCATTAGCTCCATGGAGGTGGATAGAGAAACTGAGGCAGAGAGTGTTGAATAGACTTACACTCTTCATTCTTGCAAAGAATAAAAAGCAAATATGTGCATATATTTGGGATCATATTACCAGTTGAACAAATTTCGCACCAGTCAGGTGCTACCTGCATCTCCTTGCCATTTTCATAATGCTTTGCTTTGCACATTGTGTCCTGACATTTGAGCACACAGCTGCAATATTGATAATCAAGATAACATGGAGAATAAAATCTGCACGAAGTTAACACATTAGAACTTTTCCATGAGTAATGTGCTTCCTGAGATAAGCTTTATTGCATAGAAGCGATTAACAAGTTTATGAGCTGTGTCATTCATGTTCCCCTGATCGCTGAGCCCGCTGGAAAATGAGATGGAAAAGACATTTGAAACATTCTCCTTCACATTCCTTGACTGTCTGGCCTGTGTCAGATTCGTATATTAGAAAAGACAGTTCCTGGAAACTTCTCTGTCCTATCTTGAGATACTGGCATCTTCTTCTTATGGTCTAAGTCAGCATTATTTTGTAGACCAATGCCAACTATATATCATCCCAGAACACCTTAAGTACTAAAGAAAACTTTAACACAGCAGGTGGATAACCCTCCTGTGCAGAGTCACACATGCCAATCAGACATTGGTCGCGAGAGGATCTTGGTGAAAACTAATTGTTCAGTCTTTTCTGTGGCTCTGAGCTCTTGCCATCAAATGTGTGGAATGTGGCATCTCTCCTGAAGTAGGAGAGTGAAATGGACTATATAGTGTGCATCAAGGAAGAGCTTCGCTGACTAGAAAGGATTTCATACATCTAAGTTTTATTTTATAAGTTGTAGTGAATCATTTGCATGTGTTGAAAGAATGACATAAGAATATTTATCAAACTAAAAGCATCATTTTGATGCACTTATTTACTTAACGAGATTCCTTAGTAATTTGAACAGATATTTTCAAGGTAGAAATACAATGTTTTCATTTCTCTTAGGCTATTTATGGTAGTTGTATGAGAAATATTTCCCTGGGCCTTTGTCACAACCCTGGACAAGGAGACTGAAATCCTAAATCTGTGTACAAGACCATCATGAACTCCATGACTCTGTCACTCCTGTGAACTTCTTTCCTACACAGCAACAGCAATGAGAAGATGACGGTGCCATCTCACAGAATCATGGTGGAAAACCAAAGAGAAAGCACTAGTGAATGGTTATAAAACTCAGTTTAAACAGCGTATTATTCCTCTGACAATACTAACCATAGTTCGGTTATACTTTAAATGAACTTGCCTAATAAGAATAGGTTTTCCTTTGGGAGCATTCTTCCAAATGTACAGTTAAATGAAGCCATTATATCAGTGCTTGCTGGCAAAGGCCAGCAAAAATGGCTTTGAAATGTGCAGCATCTTTAGTGCAGTAGCCATTTAAATATAATTGGAATGCATTATCTCAAAACATTAGAGGGTGAGCCATTAGATGCTTGATTATTATTGCTAAAAATAGTTTTCTTGGCATTCAAAAGTGTGACTTAAGGTATCAGTGTGAATCCAAATGAATTTGGTATCATTACCAATATGCTTCAAACTTTAAGACATTTTAGCATAGATAATGTTCTTATTTTACGTAATCAAACTTGCAATAAGAACCTATAATTTCCCACAGAAAAGCCAGATAACTGAGCCAAACAATCTTCACTGTATTTTTCTTCAAACGGTTATGACACACTTGCAGTTTCTTAAGTAATTGACTCAAATCACCATTCAAAAGGCGTTGGGGGCTTCAGTTATGCATACACTCTGCAATAAGTCAGTGAATCATACATATGATGAGGAAAGGTCAATTTTTCTCCATGTAACACCAGAAGAGCTTCAGAAGGGAAGAGCTACAGCATACAGCACCCAAAACAAAGGACAACTCACCAGGAAAGAACAGGTCTATGGAACAAAGTTCTCCCAACACATCTGGAAGGTTATGTGGAAAATATCTTCCTCCAATCTAGACCTTTGACATTTATGTTTTAAGAAACAATTCTAAATATTCTCCTCTTCCTGAGTGCTTCTGGAATAGTTTACTGACAAAATATCTTGATTAAAATGCTGACTCATTCTAAGTAAACAGAATTACCACACAGAATTCGTGTTTTAGAATAATTGATGCTTCTCCTTTGGGATAATTTCTACTGGACATTTTTTTCCTTTTAGTGGAACATACCATAAGCAATATTGGAAAATTTTGGTCTTGAGCTGGAAATGAAGTGGAATGTATATCCACTGAAGGGCACATGCTGAATGCACTGCTTTATACAGATTCTGTTCTGGACAGCAAGAGTGAGTGAACCATCTCCCTTCTCAATGACTGCGTGCCTTCCACTCTCATCAGTGGGAATGCACCAGTCACAGAGGCTCTGTCTCCCATTCATGCCATCAAAGAAGGCTCAGATAACAGCTCACAGATAGTACAATCTTTAGGTAAGAGAGTCCAGCAAAAGTTGGGAGAACCAGATGTCTTTTGCTGAGCACCAAATGGGAATCGTGGGAATTACCCTGGAAGCCTGAACATGGGACATCTCAAACCTGAGGTAAATCATGGTCATGAGGTGACAGCCTCTTGCTGGCAGTAATCTACCATGAGCACTCAGAGTGCCATCAATAAACAAGGTTTAAAATACTCCTTAGTCATGATTATATGTGAAATTCCACACACTGATAACATCTCTGTCCTCTTTCAGAGGTGAGAAATTAAGTATAGTACATTCTTGGGCTATTAAATAATTGAACAAATAGGTAGGTCTCAATACAGCTGAGCCCTCAGCAGCACAGGTTTGAACTTAGTGGGACCATTTATATAGATTACTATGGGTGGGATTTTTTTGAGATTTATAATAATTTGAAATAGCTAGGAGACTAATGTAGAATCATTGCAAAAATTAAGAAAAAGATAATCCATAAATACATAAAACATGTATAGGTAGTAGTCTATTTTACCACTTGCTGCCATCAGACATATACAGAACTATACCAGAAAGCTGAACTTTATCAAAACATACATTCCAACGCATACAGGCTGCCCGTGTTGCCATGCAGAGAAATGTAAACAGATGGAAAATGAAGGTACTGGTTCATAACTGTACAAGATAAGCTGTGGTCATCCGTACAGTCATGGTAACCTCATGGTCTCCTCACTGTTACTGTAGTAGGAGCTCAAGCATTGCAAGAGCTGGATCAAAATGCTGTGTGGCGCCAGTTGTCTCCAAGCAGGGATTTGTCTCCAGTGTCTTCTGTCCCAGCAAAAGAAAGATCTCTCAAGCTCCTCTCGTATTCTCATCGTTACACAGCACACAGAACATACGAAACTGGGTTAACTGTTTATAGCACTGTCCCATCAATAATAAGAAATCAATAAACAGGGTTTTAGTAGTTAAGATCCTGTTGGAGAGTTAAAGGTCAGTTGTATGTGAATTTTTGACTAAACATTGGATAGATTTTCCTAACCTAAGTTGTTTAAGGGCTATGTGCATATGGCCAAATTTGCTAATGCATATGACACCATTCAGACAACTCTCTAGTTATAGATTTGCAACCTTAATAAAAGATCACATGATGAAGATTCAGTGAGACCAGAGGTTGGTCACAAGGATACCTGACCAAGTTTCATCATTTAGATCTTTCTAGCTGCTGATGTTTGAATACATTTTTTTAAAAAATTATATTTATTATTTAAAATTTTGCACATAATACATTTTTGTTGGTTTCTTTGTCTTCCCCAACTCTTCCCACATGGCCCCAACCTAGAGTCTCAGTTCTTGAAGACTGTTTAGTCTCAGTTCTGAGACTGTTCAAGAATCATGATTTTTCACATCAGGCCTGCCATCTTCTTTCTTCCTGTTTTCCCGCTCTCTTTATATTGGCAAGGGTTCCCGAAAAGTAGACTCAAAATTTATTAAGTTCAATTAGTTTGAGACAATCACAACTCCAGTTTAAAGCTCTCGAAAGTTTAGATGAGATCAGGTATTTTCAGGGTGCCGTGATTACAGACAAATGCCAGGTTTTTTGTTGTTGTTTGTTTGTTTGTTTTTTCATTTTTCCCTTTTACCGAAAATAGATCTGTTCTCATACAATACACCCTGAGTATTATTTCTCCTCCCTCTGCTCCTCCCAGTTCATCCCCACATACTCTCGCCTCAGGATCCGTTCCCTTTCTGTCTCCCATTAGAAATGAAAAGATTCTAAGAAATAACAACCAAACATGACAAAATAAAACCTAAGATGAAGCACAAACTATGGGACTCTTTTCCTCCTGTTGAGTTCTCAAATCCAACTCCAATGTGACAGTTCTTGCTTCAAATTTCAGTATTATTAAAGTCTCATGGAATCTACTTTATGAGACATTTCATTATTCAAATCTGTGAGTGGACAGGCAGATGGTCTTTGAGCCTATTGTCTTCTCACCCCAGGTTCCTGTGGAAATTCTCTTTTCTGTCATGAGACTCTGCAGCGCTTCTCAGTCTCAAGCTCACATGCCCATCATCTTTCTTTTGTGCTAGGAATTAATCAGAGTCTTGCGCATGCAAGTTCAAGCTAAAACTCCACCCCCAAGCCGCTTGGGTTTGGGGTTTTTTCTTTCTTTCTTCCTTCCTTCCTTCCTTCCTTCCTTCCTTCCTTCCTTCCTTCCTTTCTTTCATTCTTTCTTTCTTTCTTTTTTTGAGAGGGTCTCCATATGTAGCCCAGGCTGCTTTCAAACTTCTGATCCTCCTGCCTCTGCCTTTCCAGTGCTGGATTACAGGTATACACTACCACGCTGTACAGATATTGTAGAGATTGTACATTTCTAAGAAGTTTCCAGGGGATTCTGTATCTGGCCTCTGAGTTGCAAGGCACTAAATGTTTGCTTCTCTGCCTATCATTTATTCCACTTGGCAGGAGGAAGACTGGTTATTGAAGAATGAACACATGTTCAGCCTCCAGTCTCCCATTGGGGGAACCTTGGTGTCAGGGGCAGAGGCATGAGGACGTTCCCTTGTGATCTGCTTCTCTTGCATTCTGCCCAAGGGTGGTAGTGCCTATCTCTCCATGGAGCAAACTCCTGAACTCTTTGTACTTCTAGGAGAAGCAAATCCTCAATCAGAGACAGATAGAAAAGGTCAGTCCATGTAGTAGAGGTAGCATATTAGACATCCCTTTGGCATTGTGTCTAAATATGACTCTTTCCCCAGCAATACTAGCAATGAAACTGACATTTTTTACTTCAGTTGAATTCTGTGCAGGATTCTCAGTTTGTTCTGAATCTCATGGAGGAAATTAAAATAATCTATCTTGTAAATCTCAATGTGTTGAAACACAAACCTTCTCAGACAGGGCTCAAACTAACCTTATGGTTGTCGGTGTACATATTATCTACACCATGAGATTTGGGGCTCCTTTTGATCAGCATCAGGGGTAAGACACAGATGAAGGTTATTTTGAGTAGGGTTTTTAAGCAGGTCAGAAACTACTGAGCAGGTTTAGGTTCCTTCAGTAGATGATGGTCAGGCCAAAAGACAGGCTTATTTCACTGATGGACTAGAAAAGCTCCCCATAGGGCCAGGCCTGGGGCCTCTTCCTAGGGAAGAATGCTGAATAAGAGGTTTGAAATTTCAAGATTGATTAGCCTTGGGTAAGGCAGGTACTATACAATGTTCCAGGTTTGAGTTAATTGTTACCAGTAGCTGTCCTTTCGAACATTCTGTGGTATTCTATTGCTCCATCTCTACCTGTATGCAAATTTGCATCCATTCAGATTTACATTGTGACACAGTATTTAATTCAACTGAATCTAAAATTTAGATTTCAGACCATGTCCAGTTTTATGGCCTCTTTAGTGGTAATCATCCCAACCCAGATCAGCTTCAAATGGAAAGATATGTGGTGTATTTGAGAGTATTGTCTGCCATATCAGGTGGAACAGTACTCATTTTGCTTCTTTGAATTATTGAAAATATGTGATTCACAGATTAGAGTTTGTTTCATCTTTTGAATTTCTATTAATTCACCTAAAATATGAGGAAATGTTCAAGGGTAAATGAGACAGGTAAATGACTTATAGAACAGGCAACAAGTAGATGGTTGGTAAAGTCCATCTAATAGAGGGTCCTCAGTATCTATTTCCTGCCACAATCACTCAAAATACACACAAGGACCACCCCATTCTGCCTTGTCACATATATCTGAGGTCAAGTGCTTATTCATTGTTGTATCAACTTACAAAAAGGACGAGAGTGTGCCTCAGCCTCACGGAACGTGTCATAACATGACATTACAGGATTACATCATGTTAGCTTTCCTGCTTCCTTCTTCCCATCTGTCTCCTGTTCTTTGATGTAAGATGTCTCTGGGAGCTTAGCATATGAAGCTAGGGCCTAGCCTGAGATCACTGTCCTAACAGACAGCCAATTTCTGAAGACTGAACTCTCCAGTGACACAATTTGATGCGTTCCACACTGAGAACAAGTAACTAAACTCGACAGCAGGATGTTACCTCTTATGATCAAAACACCAGAGATTAGGAACGTGCTAAATATCACTTGGAGGATTTAATAATATGCAGGCAATGTGCTACAGTAAGAATCATCTTCCTCTTCCTTTTTTAAACACCCACAAGGAAGTCACAGAACCAATCTCTCCACATCTTTGCTTGTCTCAGGTTCTTAGAGAGCATTTGAAAGTTGTGCTATTTTGAACAGCACCTACTACTTCCTCATCCCTGGAGCTTGCTGCTTTTGGGTGAGTTAGCTCTATGATGGCTATCCAAGCCTGTGTGGATAAATGCTAACAATGCCCCAGACCCCGCTCCCGTCTCTAATGCAGATGGCCCTGGCAATGTGGGAACACATCTCTTTGCTTTCTCACAGTTCCTTGAGCTTCTTGGGTCAAAGGTCAACAGATCCTATAGTCTAACCACTTAGAGAATTTGTTCTTTTTAGAGAGAAGCTCTTCTTTCTGGTCCCAGAACTTCCAACAGGAAGGCATAAAAAGTTGTGTATGGGGAGAAGAGAAAGGAAGCGAATGGAGAGGAGGAAGGAAAGTTCAAGGTGATGAAAATGAAGATGACCATGATACTAAGGATGATGATGAAGATGAAGATGATGTTGATGAAGGTAATGAAGAGGATGAAGATGATGATGAAGATGATAATAAAGATTATTATGATGATGAAGATGATGGGAGAATAGGGATAAAGAGAACACTGACAATTAAGAAAAGACCCTGCTGAGCATAACGGTAAACCACTGGAAACTCCTTGGATGTTAGGAGTTGGTTTAAAAGACTTTGGCAGTGGCAGGTGCACATGTGTCCTTAGGCAAGGCTCTTCATCTGTTTAAGTCTTTAACTTGTGCTCAAGTCCTTGAGGAGTACCTGACACCGGATAGATGTGTAATGGATGTTGGTTGAAAAACCTCAGGTGCCAACTTTTATTGTTTCCTTATTTGCTAAATATGCATCTTCTTTTATTTGTCTTTAAAGAGGAGGATTAAAAACATTCCACCTCATCAGTCCCCACCCACATCACACTTCATTAGGCCCCGCCCACACCCCCTCCAGTTCATTAGTCTCCACCCATACTCTCCCACTAGATCCCTCCCACCCCTTGCTGAGGCGCTAGTGGCAGTTGGTGGCTAAATGGAGAGAATTATGCGAACACACACAAGTTCAAACCTACTGAAAGTCGCTTCTGTCCTGTTCCAGAGCCTGTCCTCCAGTCGTCATCCCTGTTTCCAGACAGAGAGCATTGTTCAAGAGCCCGCGTTTTAACTGCTCCCTGTTAGTATGAAGTGAGGGCTGGAGAGATCACTCCGCAGAGGTGGCTCTGGTGCTGCTGTGTATTCAGATGCTGAATACTGGCCCCCAAATCTGGTTGTCCACTCCCATGGGATATCCTGGAATACACCACTTATTGTTGTGTAGACTTTGATCCCAACTTAGTCCTGATTGGTCAATAAAAAAGCTAGACAGCCTGTAGCTGCACGGAAGAGAAGTAGGGGAGGAGGGGAGGCAGACAGAGAGGGAGAAGTAAAGGGGATGGGGAATGGGGAGGTGGAAAGAGGAGGAGGAAGGAAAAGTGGTGACAGCGAGAGAATGGGAGGGAGAGAAAGAAGAGATCACTGTGGGGTGAGCATATGGCCCTGAATTCTGGTCTAACAGAGTAGGAAAGTCGCACGCAGAATATTATAAGTGATATCTCGGGCATCAGCTCAGGGAAGTAGACAAAATAGCACAGAGCGGTGATATCTGCCTGGTCCACTGCTTTAAAGCTCATTATTATAAATCTAAAGGTCTCTGTGTCTTTAATCCGGGAATGAAATGGTCAGAAATGGTTAGAAACCCCTAAAAGTATTTAAAGACAACAAGGAGTTATAGCAACACCCAGAATGATAATTACCACAACATCCCTCAAGTGGTTAAGAGCCCTGGTTGCGTTTCCAGAGTTGAGCTACATTCCCAACACCCACAGAGTGGCTCATAACTATCTTAACTCTAGTTTCAGGAGGATCTTCTGACCTTCATGGCACTATGAATGCACATGGTACACAGGCATACTTGCAGACAAAATAGTCAAACACTCACAAAATTAATTAACTAATTAATGAAAAGATTTTAAATATAAACTGTTACATTTGTAGATGAGAAACTTTATCATGGACAAGAAGGGGTTCTATCATCTGTAACTAATGACATTTTTTAAAACCAATTTAAAATGATCGCAGGTTTTTATTCCCCACAGCCCCTGGGTTCTGCTCAAATGGAGCTTTCCAGTGGACTCGGAGCTTTGAGGGGCCTTCTCTCGTCCTCCACATCCCACTGTTATTAACAGAGCGAGAGCTTTTGATTTCTTCAATGATGATTTCAGCCAGTCATACGGACCTACAATATGGACAAATGTGTCATTGGTTTTCTATAATGGATCCTTGACTAAATATAGTTTTCCTCCACATGATGGAATAGGAAACTCAGAATGTTTCTCTGCAATTCAAAAGAATATCCAAAAATTAATAAACAGCAACTGCAGTGATAGAAGCAAGAACAGAAGCCTAGAATTTTTTTGTCCTCAAAGGCATAAGGTTGTTTTGTCAAAAACGTGAAAACTGTTTTTTTTTGTATTAGTAGAACTGATTTGTAACAGTGATTAATATACTTCTTATTCTTTTATCTTATGTATAATTTTAATAATTTTTAAAGGAAACTCTTGTAGCCTGTTGGATAATCTCTGAGGTCTGATCACACAGGAAACTTTGTCCAAGTTCCTGTTTAGGGTACTGATTGGTGCTTTGGAATAGGAAGGCTAAGCTGCTGGCTTCTCATTTCACCTCCTTAAAGACCACACTAAGTTATTCTGTTTTCGTAATGTTCTTTTAATGTCCCAAGTCCAAGGGCAATTTTTGATGTAAAAATTATAGCTTTGAACTTCTTGAATATTTGCTTTTTAACAACAACTTAGATCCTTTGATACTTAGGACTATCTCTTTTAACTTGCAAATATATCTCTGTTGACCATATACAAATGCTTTGTCTTAGACACCTGTGTTTTATGTAAGAAATATACTGGTCTTTATGTTTTCTTATGCTTTTTGGTTTTGAGTTAACATAATTGTTTCCCATCTAGAGACCACTCTGTACATCTACTGCATTCTCTATACTGACTCGTGTCGTCTCACATGTCACAGATACTGAAAGAACATAGGGGTAACCGTGATGGTCCACACTGCAATATCCAGAGATCTAAATGTTGGGCACATTTGCTTCCTCATGCTCAGAGCAGAGATATGGAAAGGAAAGAGAAGCAGATGTAATATGGTAGATTCAACATGAGAATGTGCTCTGAAATGAGCAGAATATCTGCCAAGCTGTAAGTTTTAACAAGTTTTAAATAACTCGACACACAAACCTTTCTCGATGTTCTCATGGCTCAGAAGCAGGAGGTCTGTCGATGTGTTAAGTGCAGCTCTCTTTTGTAGGTGGAACATTGTAGACAGAAGGGAGACCGACCGAAGAGTAGAAGGAAAGTAAAGTTGACGTATTGATTTTGTGACTCATGTATATGCAACAGAAGATCACTGTCCTGTTTTCCGTCTGTGTGATCTAATTAATGTCAGTTGTTACCAACAAAATACATAGTACACGCTTCGTTATGTGATAGCTAAGTCCAATTTCCTTTATTGATCAGGAGGCAAGTAATAAGCATTCTAGTTCCGAAGCCAGGAATGCTTTGTTTGTCTCTTTACCCCAAAGCGCCCTACAGACCTAGCACAATGCGCCTAGAATTCCTCTCCACCAATGTTGGCCTGACTGAATTTTAGTTATTACTACAAAAAAGAAAGGTTAGTGGTGAGGCCTCCAATAAAACATGGCCTTCTTCTTGATAAAGGCAATAAACTCAGCTGGCCCCGTCTTTGACCTCTGCCCTTCTCTTCTTTCCTGCTTACTATGATAATTTTATGTTTGAAGGTGGGAGAGCTGTGACCATAAAGACAAGGGCACCATGCTAAAGATGGTCACCCACGTCTGGATGGACAGAGGGTGCTTCCTGTATAGGTGCCTCATCCCTGACTGTTTCCTTTCAGCATCTGGGAAAGTCAGATCCGCAGACTCCAGCTGGCTTCAGTGCCATGCAATCAAACACAACCTTAAATAATGCCACCTGACTTGACAGCCACTTCCATAGTGATGGCAGGGATCAAATGCCTTATTGTCTACTGCTTCCTAACCTAGAATATTGGGGATTTTAGTTTGGCTCTCTTTTTGCCTTCTAATTCCCTTAGCTCATCTTTTTGACACCATTTCAGTTTGCTTTGTCCTCCTTCATACCCATGATCTCTTCATAACCATGATACTCTTCTCCTACCCTGCCTGTCTTTGTTATGGGCAACCATAGTTCTCTGTTCTCATTGTAGACCTAAGGGGACCAAGACATGGTGGACTTCAATTATGCCACTTCACTGATTAAGAACCAGGAGAAAAGATATTAAAATGCTGCCCAGATTAAAAAAAAAACACCAAATTAAACAAGGCTTATAGACAATAAGCTGTGTGTGACAAACACTAATTACAGTGGCAAATATTGATGTCACTCAGGTCCAGGGCTAATTATCATTTATGCTTTATCAATATTACTTTCTCTGCTATACAATGAGGAAGGCTTTATAAGCATCTGAATCTAACTAATGAGGAAACTTGGGAACAGAGAAACAAAGTAATATTTTAGGATCACATACCTGGTTATGCTTGGAGAAGTATCTGGGAGATTGAATACTGGGGTTGTCGGCCTTCACTGAAATGTGCGTGATCTAGATCAGTCCATAGCATCTACCCGAATGGAGTTCTCTAATAGCATACAATTAGTCTGTCATTGAGCAACACAAAGTTTAAAAACTAAATAGAAGTTCACTGAATAAATGTGAAACTGTTGTATCTTACATGTTAAGTCATACCTGGGAATATAATACGGTACAAATATCAATTTTCCCTTCAGAAACTTATATTCTCCATGACAGAAGACAAAAATGAGCAGGTAAATTATTTCATATATGATGCTATCAAATCATATGGGAAGCAACTGTGAGTAATACATCCAGGAGCCCATAATGTCTGAACTGTGCCTGGAAGGTCAGCACGTGCATTCGGGCATGTACATGGGAAATAGTGTGTGCTGTGGCCAAAGGGTAAGAAGGAGCTTGGGGCCCCCTGAGGTGCAAAGAGAGAGGTATGGCTGCAAGATAACTCAGGGGATACTAGAGCTTCAAGTAAGCTGGAGGCTTAGCTCGAAAGCAGCAGTGGGAAGCCATCAAGTGCTTTAATGAGTAGGAAATAGGGTCAAACTGGCATTTTGTCCCATAGATAAGGCATTTTTAAAAAGAAATTTTGTTTTTAAAAATTTTTACCATCTTCATTTTTTGCATTCTTTGTTTCCATGCAATTCATAATAAACACCAAATTAAAAAAAAAAAAAGAAAACCCCAGATTCTTGGTTTATCACAAACACTCTGGGCACTGGGAACTATATGGAAGTTAAGTGCTTCCTGTTTGTATAGACAGTGTTATACTTGCTTCGAGTGAATAAGAACGACCTTTGTTATGAATTTCAGGACACTGGTATGTGGAATTTCATGCATTCTTGCACATCTTTCTATGTTTGCTTGAAAGTCTCTATCTTTGAACAGGAAGTGCTATGCAACTTTTGCTGAAAATATTACAGCTCGTTTTTCAAATTTGGTCACAGAAATGAAATCCTTTTCTGCAAGGCCCAAAGTCCTACATCTCCTTAAGCCCCATTCTGACATTCTTATCACACAGCTAAAGACATTTTCCTTTCTATTGCTGTCTTTCAGTCCTGGAGATGGAGCCCACGGACCTGTATATGCTAAGCAAGTGCTGTACCAAAGGGATGTGTTAATAAGATCATTTTCTAAAACAAATAAAAAATATCCAGGGACTCCTCTGTGTCACATTATAGTCGTGAGACAAATCAGTAGTTGGTAGCTACGTAAATGGTGGTGTCTCCACTCTGCAAATATTAGTGATGGTCCTTAGGTTCTTTGACTCATTTTTCTGCTCGGACCCATTAACTTGTGTGACTGTTCTGTAGACATAAACACAGAAGAAAACATGTTCCACTTAAAGCAGAGTGTCTAGTCACAGTGAGTTTCTGCCATGGGGCTATGTGACACGATACAATGTATATAGAAACAAATAATGAAAAACAAGGTCTCATGCTGAGGACCTGAGACCATTTGACTTGTGAATACCAGATCTATCTGCAGCAGGCTGAGGACATTTAACTTCTCCTTGTGATGTACATGTGGGCTTTCTGGATGATGCCCTCACTTATCAGTTTACAGTATGAGAAAAATCTGTGAATCTATGTTAATTCTAGTTTTTTAATGCTATTAATGTCTGAGAAGAAAAGGAGGTCCTATATGGCTAGTTTTTCTACATCTATAGTGGATACAAGACTATTGGTAGATTAGTGGCTCTTTAACTGTTGGAGTTTGTGTGTATATGATGTGCGTGCACATGTTCATGTGTGTGTGAGGGTATGACACGGTATTGTGCATGCATGGAGTTCGAGGACAGCCTCACTTTCTGCCTTGTTTGAGACACAGTCTTTTACTGTTTGTCATTGTGTACACCAGGCTACCTAGCTTGGGATGTTCCCTCCAGTTCTATCTTACTACAAAAGCACTGGGTGTACAGGTGTGTTCTACCGTACCCTGTTCTCATTGTCTCTGAGCATTTAAACTTAGAAGTCTCACACTTGTGCGTTAAGTACTTTACCCACCGAGTCTTCTCCTGTCTAAGTGGCTCTTTCTTAAAGTCCGTGACAGCAAGTGAAATAGTCAATGTAGTTCACCCTCTTTACCTAGAAGCTTTCTGAAAAAAAAAAAAAAGTCCTAATTTTAATAGTTTTTGTCCCATTCCTTCCTAAAGTCCCTATGTGCTGCCACATGGCCCTGAGCTACTCTGTCTTTCTAGATCCCATTTTCTACATTTAGATCATGTGCTGTAGGCAAGAAACACTGGCAAAGGCATTGATTGTTCTGAGGACCAAATTAGAAGTTAGGAGTAAAAGGGCTCTGCACGCTATTAGGTACACATTAAGTTCTCAGTAGAAGCTCAACCCTGACTGCTTCTTAGAGAGCAGAGCTTACATCTCAAGATTAAAGTGAAGGCAGGATGGTATATCGGGCAACATCTTTTCTGGTGTTTTTATACTCTTCCTCCAATTTCAATATGAGAAAATTCCACAGATTTCTTTTCTATTGTCCATGTATACTTAATTTGGAGAAGGTGAATGGGAATTTGAAAGAAATTTAAATGACTAAATTGAGAGGTTACCGTACACTATGCTATTACTTTTCCTCTTTCAGCTCATGTGAATTTCCTTTCCAACTTTTTTTTAATCTATCTCATCAGCTCTGGTCCTGAACCTCTAGTCTCTAAAGCAACAGGTTGGATCTGACTTTAAAGGCTGCTTGCCATGGTCTTCTTGCTGCCTCAAGCTTCAGCCTCCCCTCTGTGGGAGTGCAAGCCTGGCATCTACTTCTCAGAGTCTCTCCTTTGCCTGCCTCTTCATCTCATTAGGCTGCTACCTCCCTCTGACCTCATCAGTCTGTGTCAGGCTTGAGTGATATACCCTGTGGCAAGGAATGGGGTTTGTTTCCCTGGTGTTATCAAAAGAGTGTGACTGTTGGTAAAACACAGAAGTTCAGCTGTATTGGTCACTGTGGGATCAACCCTGATGAGTGGGAGGGATCTGGGTTAGTTAGGATGTAAGGAGCCCCTGAGACACTGGTGAGATAAAGTTCATTTTGGCTTGTGGGTCTAGAGGTTAAAGAACAATACTGGGCAGCTTCGTTGTTGAGGGCTTCTGGTGAAGTGGCACATACTGTTGAGAGCCCATGTAGGAACAGTCACACATCTTGGCCAGGAAGCAGAGGGCAGTGGAATGGAATGGAGTTGATAATTAGTTTTATGTGCACACTCTCCATGATCTAGATGCCTCTCACTTGGCCCTACTTCTTAAAGGTATACACTACTCCTCCATGCTACCATCCTGGGGGCAAAGGCACCACTTGTTTGTAGTGAGATTTCTAGAATTTAGGTTTCTTTAAAACACAGAAATATTACAAGAATATGTTTCTGTTTTAATCCCAGGTGTGGATATATGGGGCTGCTTCTCAGCAGATGACTATGATTTGCCTTGTGCTCTAGCAGAGGCTTTGGTTTTGCAAGCTGCAGATAGTTTCTACGTTTGTGTGGTATTTGGAATTCTGGGAATTTTTCAGAAGGTATTTAAATGCTAGGACCCTGAGAGGTGGGGTTGGTAGCTGTTGGTCATTCAGGGGGCTTGGTTGTAGTTTGTTAGTAGTTGTGCTCAAAGAAAAACAAGAATCAAGGAATTAGATTCAGGGATCTCTCTCTCTCTCTCTCTCTCTCTCTCTCTCTCTCTCTCTCTCTCTCTCTGTCTCTCTCTGTCTCTCTCTGTCTCTCTGTCTCTCTCTGTCTCTCTCTGTCTCTCTATCTCTCTCTGTCCCTCTGTCTCTCTCTGTCTCTCTCTGTCCTCTCTGTCTCTGTCTCTCTGTCTCTGTCTCTGTCTCTCTGTCTCTGTCTCTCTGTCTCTCTCTCTGTCTCTCTGTCTCTCTCTCTCTGTCTGTCTCTCTCTGTCTCTCTCTCTCTCTCTCTCTCTCTCTCTCTCTCTCTCTCTCTCTCTTCTCCCTTATTTAGTGATAGGGGGTGAAACTGAGGACAAAGGGTGGGAAAAGAAGAACCCACAAAGTAGCAAAGACCAGCTGCAAGTGTCCATATAGAAACCAAGACAAGATTAGTTACTTAATCCTCCCCTGCATTATGTGGATGGTTGTAAGCGAGGTTTTCTCTGACTTAAACTTGTAATTCATAAATATTTTCCCAAGCAAGATCTTTTCCCAAGATCTTTGCCCTGGGTGATGCTTTCATTGCTGTTCTTCATCAAAGGCCACATGGAACAGGTGGAAGTAGGTCATAGTTCTTTTTCTGTAGATGGGAATGCATCCCCAAATTGCCCTGGTTTTAGTTTTAGAATGTCTATCTTTTCTATACCCAAATAGACTCCTTTCTTCAATCTGTACCCTTACATCAGTCCATCTTTGTGAGTTTAGAGTCCCAAGCAGAACTTGCATAGAGTTTTGTGGCCAGAAGGCTTAAAATACCTCATATGAAGTATCAAAGGCATGCATTAATTCTTTCAGTGGAGAAGATCAAACTTCCGGCTCAATTTTGGTTGTTATTTTCAAGCAGAGATATGAATCATTCTTATATTTTAGGATACAACAGAATATAACTCCTCACTTGATCCTCCAGCAGCTCTTGCTGCAGTGTTCCATGGAAAAATGTTTACCAGCTAAGAAGTAAAAGTCTCATACCTCAGAAAATGCATTAAAAAACACCTGTGGTTAGGCTGGGCATCCTGGAACTTTATGAATCACAGTTCTCTATGGAATTGTGAACTCTAAATGTAATCCACAAAAACTATTTGGCCAAGAACTGCTGTTTAGAAAGGTCATTCTTTTTGACCTTGAGGCAGAATGATAAAGTAATCTATTTAGGCAGTGAGGCATTGGCAGAAGAAGGGAAACAGCAGAATGATTCTACCTAGAAGGTGTCTGCCAATGCATTATAATAATGTCGCGCTGAGGCTGGTGGGCAAGTGGGTGTGGTGATTTGACTGAGAATGGCCTTCATAGACTCATCTGTTTGAGTGCTTGGTCCCCAGTTAGTGCAACTGTTTGAAAGGGATTAGGAGATGTGGCATTGCTGGAGAGGAGCTGTGTCACTGGGGATGAGCTTTGAGATTTTAAAACCGGACACCAGGTCCAGTCTCAATCAACCCCCACCCCCACCCCACTTCCTGTCTGTAGGTCAGGATGTAATGTCTCAGCTCCTGCTCCTGCTCCATGACTGCCTGCCATCCCCCTCCCTGCCTTGATGATCATTGGCTAATCCTCTGAAACTGTAAGCAAGCATCCAGTCAAATGCTTTTTTCCCTATAAGTTTCTACATTGGTCATGGTGTCTGTTCACAGGATTTGAGTAGTAACTAAGACTGGGCAGTAGAATCAATCTAGACATATTAACCAAACCAATGTACTTGAATAAACAAAAATAATTAGATTCATAAAATTAGAAAGAAGGAAATGAAACAGTGGGTATTTGAAAATGATAAGATCATATACAAAATTCAATCAATAAATGCTACCAAGACTTTTATAATTAAATAGATTTAAAATTTTTTTTTACAATATTTACTATTCCATTTCTAGAGAGAAAGAATAGAATACTGGGTAATAATGTAACAGAACATTGTGTAAAATGGTCCTAGATAAGATGTAATTTTTCACCAACCAGTAAAAGCATATAAACAAAATGATAGATCTTGATTTTGGATAGACTGTTCCATGTCACAAGACACAAACTCTTTCTTAACCTTTACACATCTCCAAGTTGTTTCTAGAGTTTACACGTGAAATAAACTTGCAAACTCATATGGACCATACAAAGCAAAAAGGACTGGAGAAAGAAAACTAGCTCTAGAGAAAGCAAAGTCTGCCAGAGTCGGGGTAACTCGAGGCATCTGAGCTTCCAGTGGGGCAGTGTGGAGCCTGGAAACAGCAAGGTTTCCAGGGACAGAATCAAGCTGCCTTCTTAAATGCAGTTGTTTCTGATGCAATTTAGTATAATCCTTCTGAAGACACACTCTAAGAATATCTAGCTAACTTTTAAAAAAATGTGTGCACTCTCGTTTAGCACTTCTAATTTTAGAGGCTCATCAAAAAAGCATCCTCAGAAATATGCAAATCTGCACAGCTGTGTCTGTTATAACATTTCTTTAATAGTAAAAAAGAAACAGTCAATATACTCGGAAGATGCTCCAACATATAACAAGGATATATGCTCCACTATGTTCATAGCAGCCTTATTTATAACAGCCAGAAGCTGGAAAGAACCCAGATGTCCTTCAACAGAGGAATGGATACAGAAAATGTGGCACATTTACACAATGGAGTATTGCTCAGCTATTAAAAACAATGAATTGGAGAAATTCTTAGGTAAATGGATGGAACTAGAAAATATTACCCTGAGTGAGGTAACCCAATCACAAAAGAACACACATGGTATGCACTCACTGATAATTGGATATTAGCCCAAAAGCTTGGAATACCCAAGATACAACTCACAGACCACATGAAGCTCATGAAGAAGAAAGACCAAAGTATGTGCTTCAGTCCTTCTTAGAAGGAGTAACAAAATACTCAAAGTGTGGGACAGAAACTGAAGGAGGGGCCGTCTGGAGATTGTTCCACCTGGGTATCCATCCCATGTGCAGTCACCAAAGGTAGACACTGATGTAGATGCCAGGAAGTGCATGCTGAAAGGAGCCTGATATAGCTGTCTCCTTAGAGGTCTACCAGAGCCTGACATATACAGAGGTAGATGCTCACAGCTAATCATTGAATTGATCATGGGGCTCCCAATGGAGGAATTAGAGAGAAGACTGAAGGAGCTGAAAGGGTTTGAGGCCCCATGGGGGGGAACAACAATACCAACCAACCAGAGCTCCCAGAGTCTAAACCACATAGGAAGGGACCCATGGCTCCAGCTGTATATGTAGGGGAGGATGGCCTTGTTGGCATAGGTGGGAGAGGAGATCCTTGGTCCTGTAAAGGCTGGATGCTCTAGTGTGAGGGAATTTGAGGGTGAGGAGGTAGGAGTGGGTGGATGGGTGGGGGCACATCCTCATAGAAGCAGAAGGAGGGGGGATGGGATGGGAGTTTCTGGGTGGGGGGAAATGAGGAAAGCGGATAACATCTGAAATGTAAGAAAAATAGCCAATTTAAAAAAAAAAGAAACTGAAAACAAAAGAAACAATGAAAAAAAAAAGAAACAGTCAGATGAAAGTATCCAACAGTAGGTAACCAAATACCCAACAGTAGATAACTGCTAGCAGTCAAACACTGAAATAGCCAGCTGAGGAACATGATTGATAATGAAGGTGCTCCTTAGAGATTTGCAGCGTAAATTTACTAAAGGCTCTGAGGAAACGTGTAAGAAGAACTCGATTCCAGTTTGTTCTAAGTTTCCCTCCAATTTATTTGACCAGAGTAGTCTTATTATTTATGAGGAAACCAGGAAATGTAGATGTGCTCTCAAGACTAAACATCAACCATCTTCCTGTTCTGTGCTGTCATTCCCAACCCATGAGATCTAACCCCAAGATAGTCATGTCCAGATCCATCACTGCCCCTGGGCTGACAGCATCCTTATTAGATTATATGCTCCCTTAATATGAGAACTCAGCTGGCTGCTGACATCCACCTCAAATATCGTAGTTGATGTCATATAAACTCTTGGTGAAGTAGTTTTTTGTTTGTTTTTCTCTGTATTTGCCATGACTCAGGCATAGGTCTCTAGACATTAGACGGGAAGAAAAGTGTCATATTATAGTGAAAACTTTCTCTTTTCTGCTATAACCAGGATCTGTAACATTGTGGCTGGAGGTTCCCAAGCTTCCTTACACATAGGTTTAAAGGCCAAGCTTTTCTTCAGTTCACTGGCATGCCCACAGTATCTGAAACTAAGGAGGCATGAAACTTCCATGCAGTTAAAAGCCCCTGCCTCTACAGACGGAAACTAAGAAAACAGATTCTGGGAACTGTAAAGGGTTGTAAATTACCCAGTAGTGAAGGAAGAGAAATTTTGGAGCAATGCCTTGGGGCCTATCAGAGGTGATTACAGGGATATTATTGATGTTACACACTGTTCCATAGCAGCTCGGAGTTGAGAGGGACTGAGCCAGCCAGAAGGAGGGAGTAGCAGGCAGATGCATACATCTCTAACATGGCTGTAGAAGTCAATAACTCCTGGGTTAATTAGTTAAAGGTATTAGCGTATGCAGCCATTCACTTACTAATTCATAAATACACAATAATTGATAATACTAATTCAGGGAAAGTTATAGGTAGAGAAACTCTGCATCAGAACTAATTAATTTCTGTGTATATACATGGTATATACATGGTAGACACTTAAGCTATTGCTTACCATAATATCCTACGCAAAAACTTGGACCAGAGTATTATCTGAGGTGGAGACTTGTTAGGCCTGTCCCTGTGGCTAATGGGACCAGACAGATGATGATGGCAGCATTTGGGAGATGGGTAACATCTGCACATAAAGCCAAGAGGTTTTTCTTCTTCTCCTCCTTCTCCTTTTCTCCTTCTCCTTCTCCTTCTCCTTCTCCTTCTCCTTCTCCTTCTCCTTCTCCTTCTCCTTCTCCTTCTCCTCCTCCTCCTCTTCCTCCTCCTCCTCCTCCTCCTTTCTCCTCCTCCTCTTCTTCCTCCTCCTCCTCCTCTTCCTCCTCCTCTTCCTCTCCTCCTTCTCCTCCTCCTTCTCTGCTAAAAGCAGGATGAATCATCTCCACTTCATTTTATTAAATCTAGAATCTCAAGAGCATCGTTGTCTTCAGCCTTTGGGTTTTAAGAAATCAAAGTTGCTAGAGATTCTCAGCAGCCTTCACTAAAGTGTCCACAATTAAATAAATGAGTCGACAAATACTAAGAAACGCGCGTAAATAATTTCCTTCTAGATATATAAGTCAGAAAGATATCTTTGGCCTCTTATGTTGGTTTAGAAATAGTTACCCAGTTAATATGATACTGCCAAAGAGTTTTTTCCTCACTTAGGCATTTAAAACCAATTTTACAGATTTCTGCGGTTTGCTAATTGATTTCCAAATGTGGCTTTTGTAGCAGAAGAAAATCAGAAATGCATTATATTTTAATGAACGGAGGAGACAGGGAAGTGTTCCAAGAGAAAATTGGTTTGCAAGTTATCTGCATTTATCAAGCAACAAATAGAAAAATATCTTTAATTTAATTTTCTTGGCAATGAATAGAGAAAGAAAATAATACTATGTAAAATAAGTGTGCCTATATATATCACCACAGAATATGTTAAGCATCACACTGTTCTGTGTTTATTTGGGAAGGGAAAGGAAAAATAACATTTTTTTATCATGCAGTTGAGAAGAGTTTTAAATTCTTTTGTATTTTTTGTACTGTGTGCCAAAATATTTGTTTATTTTTTTCTTTATAGCAAACATAGATTATTTACTTTTAAATTTAATTAAAATATAATTATATCATTTCTTCTCTCCCTCTCTTTACAAACTTTTACCCCTCTCATCGTGTCCCTTCCCTCCCAAATTCACAGCCTCTTCTTCTTTAAACATTGTTGCTACGTATATATAAAAATTAATAAATACAAAATGCTGAGTTCACTTAGTGTTGTCTGCATGTATATGTGTCTAGGTCTGGCCACTCGGTATTGGATAGCCAGTTCAGGGGTTCATCCTTGGGGAAGAGTAATTCTCTCAGCAACTGTTTGCAATTTATAAAGTAAAATCATGTATATATATAAATCATGTATATATATGTAAAATTTATAAATATTTATGTAATATATAATATATAAATAATAATTATCTGTGTAATTATGTGCATGATTTCTCGCAGTCTTAGAGCTAGGTGTATAGCTGGGCATACCTACAACCACTGTCCTCCCTTGGTCTCACTCTGAGAGCATCACACCCAGGTGATCTCACGTCTGCTGGATAAGCCTCACCTGCCCACCTCCTAGTTTGGAATCTTTTGGAGGACATATTGACTCTCCTTGGACCCTGGACCCCAGTACCATGACACACATGTATGCTAAGCAAGCCATGACCCAGGGCCTACTTTTCTCCCACTCTCACTCTGTCTTGAATGTGGCGTTAGGGAGTTATTTCTACTTTCTCAGTATCAGTACCTCAATTGTAGATCCACGGCCATTTACTCATAAGCTGGGCTTGATAAAGAGCCACCATCTGGAGCACACTTTGTATGGGGAAAGCATGTTTGGCGCTGCAAATACCTAATTTACTAAGCAACATTTGCAGCCCAGCCTGCATATGTAAGTGAATGTCTGCCAAGGTACGTGGACTGAGATGAATCAGGAACCAAGAGAAATGAAAAATGAATTTGGTTGCTAAATATGGTTGTGCATAGGAACAGATTTAAGCATTTGAAGCCTGTAGATGTTTCTCTGACGAAGCTGGCAACAGTATTATTCTAAGGACATAAACTGTTATTTAGAGGGAAATTTGACAGTCACATAATGTGCACTTGGCAAAACAACCACAGCTGCTTCTCTACTTAGGCTAGGAGCTCCCTATCCAGGTAATTTAGAACAGGCTTATAGTAGCAGGCAAGGAGTCACATCCTCCTGTGACATACATACATACATTTTGAGTTTGAGCATCAAACTCAAAATTTTAACAAGTGGTTACTTCAATAACTGGTTCACCACTATTTTAACGGTAGTCTCATCCTGCCGGTGTGATCAGTGGTGTAGCATTCAGGGTCTGCATCCAAGCAAGACTTCAAATGACGGTTTTCTCTCAAGCAGCCTGCATAGATAGCACTCTGATCATGTAAGCGTTATCCACCAGGAAGACACTTTTAGCCCAGTTACCGATAAATTTTTCTATGTCTTATGACCAGGGCTTGTGGCTTCTTCAGTCTTATCACCTAGATCTGATGGACAATCGACATCAGTGGCCATGGCCTATGTTGTTTTGTGGCCTTGGGATCCTCCCTGACTAACAACTTGTAAAGAGGTAGTGCTGGGTTCTTGGCTAATTATTTATAGCTCCTAGAAACACCTTTTATCAACCCACCCAGGGCAACCATCTTTGTTGGGAGCCGACTCTTAGCCGAAAGTGGCTATCATCTTTACAGCCATCTTGAGCCATATACCCTGACAAGAGACTTGTTTCAACAGCCTGCAATGGCTGAGCGCACTCTGATAAACATCTTGTTACACTGTTTAGTGCCCCCAGCTGCCAGGTGCTCCTGGTATCCATGGCTACAAGGCACGTGACGTAGTGGCTTCAGTTGAGATTGTCCACGAGGGCAAGTCACGTGGTAAAGGGTATAAATACCCGGATTTCCTTTCTATTGAGGAGGTAGAAAGTAGGAGGTAGTAAGTAGTAGGAGGTAGTAGGAAGTAGGAAGTAGAGGAAGGAGTGAGAAAGTGAGAGGTGTCAGGAGACTGAAGGAGTGAGAATATAGTAAGAAGAGAGGAGAATAAAGAAGAGACTTGAAGAGACGCCACCAGACTCTGTCTTGTATCTATCTTTTGCGTCTCTCGCCCCTTTTTTCCCCTTCCTCCGTCCCTACTCTCTCTCTTGCTAGACCCTGACCTGCGGACCGGAGCAACAGAACCGGCCGGCCTTTACAAAGTAACAGAACCTGACAGCCGTTACAAAAGAAACGGCAGCTACACATCTTTAGTTCTGTTTTTTGATTAGCTTGTCAGCTATCAGATTCCTTTATAGATTTCTTTATGGTGTCTCCCCTCCCAAAGTGCTGCATGTATCTTACCTTCTTCATGGCAAGTTTCTCTGTCTTATTTTTAAATTAATTTTTCAGTTAGCATACAAAGTAAAATGGGTCTGATTATGGCATTTCATACATATATTATGGTCCTTTGCCCTTTATAACTCCTTTTAGTTAGCATATGTTCATTATATATGATAATAGGTTTCATTATGGCATACATTTCATGGCAATTTTCAAGAAAGGTGTTGTGCAGAGCCCAAATTACATGATTTTCCACTCCAACCTCTGAACACTCAAAAGCATCTTTGACCTCTACTCCTGAAGGGGCTTCTACTTTATGTATAATGAAAACATCACCAGTGCTTTCTATATGGAGACCACTGGGAACATCTGCCTAGTTGAGTTAGATCAGTTTATAACTCACTGCCATGAGGAAGAACAAGAGCCAAAGGACCATGAAAAATATGGAGAAGGGCTCCGGGATTTGGGCTCATATTAGATGACATGGGGGGCGCACTTAAGGAAGTGGAGCTCTTCCCTGAATGAGATAGGAATAGGATTCATTCCTTGACTGTGGAAGGGCAAGTGCATAAAGGCTAATGTGAATGGACAGGAGCAGCAAGGCTCACATCAGCCAGGACGGGGGACACGGGTTGGGTTGGCTCACTTTGTTGCTTGTGTGTTTGGACATTGTTCTGGAATGGGCTTATGTTTTTAAATTCATCATGGCCATGAAGATGCCTTGCCTAGTGTTGATCTACTATGAAATTGTTGATAACCTGTAGTAGAATTCCAAAACGAGTGTGGGAGTCTGGCCAGCACTCCATTTGTGGGAGTCTAGCCAGCATGGCACTTGTGGGGATCTGGCCAGCACTTGTGGGGATCTGGCCAGCACTTGTGGGGATCTGGCCAGCACAGCACTTGCAGGGGTCCAGCTTGCACTCCACTTGTGGCTGCTTTGCTCTTTGTCAGCATTGAGTTAATTTTCAACGTTTTATCTTCCTTGTTTGATATCCTGGGTGGGCAGAAAGCAGCTCAAAACTGTGACCTCAGGGCACGAATCTCTGACATCCCCTGACTCACACTGAAGACACTCTATGGTTTCTTTTCAAGGCTGTCTTTTGATCTCTAGTGGGGAATCGCCTTTAACATCAAGGGAGTGTCCTAATTCTTTCCTTTTAAGTGGAGTTCCATGGATGGAGTCATAACCCAGTTTTTCCCTTTATGCTGAGAAAGCTCTGGAAGACATTGGTTTGCCTGACCCATTCTTTCAAAGGTCTAGGCTTCAAGGAGGACTAGATGAGGGGGAGCTGATTGCTGAAATGACACAATTGCAATCTTCGCTTTCTGACCATTGCTTTGTGCACACAGCCAGCATCTCTATGCCTGACCATTGCTTTGTGTACACAGCCAGCATCTCTATTCCTGACTACTGCTTTGTGTACACAACCAGCATCTTTATTCTCGACCATTGCTTTGTGCACACAGTCAGCCTGGCCATTTTTAAATCGACTAAAATTGTGCAGAAGGTTTTGATAAAATTATCGTATACTCAATCATACATAGATTACTTGTTTGGCTCTTTGTAATGAATAATGGCATGACTCGAGGTTGTTTGTTTCTGTAGTTTTTTTTGTTTTGTTTTTGTTTCCCCACTTGAAGCTGTATTCTGGAATCCAAGGGGAACTTAAAGAAGAGATCCTGGTATAATTGGTTTGGTGTAGGGCCCAATCATCTATCTATCTATCTATCTATCTATCTATCTATCTATCTATCTACCTACCTATCTATTCTCTCAGACAAATATAAGGAAACTCACTGTGGAGAACAAAAGGAGGCTTTGTCCCTAGCTTACAGTGTAATTTATCCTTCGAGGAGACTTGATATCATTACAATAGTGGCAGAATTTGCATGAGCCAATGAATTTTAAGTGGTTCTTAGAAATGATTTTTCTAGCTAAAGACCTGCCACAAGAGTGAGTCTTGTTGGAGAAAAAAAAAAAAAGGCAGCTGGTTCTTCCAAAGCTTTGGTGATTTAAACAATTGTCTATCTATGGTCATCCTCTGTGGCCTATAAACAGGATGAGGGAGCAGCCACAGAAAAAAGGTAGAGCCAGGACCTGGCGCAGGGTTGACAATCAGACGCATAAACAGAGATTTGGGAGGAAACTGTGTTTACTGCAGCTCAAAGGGAAGCCCTAACCTCCAGGCAACCTGGGGACGTTGGTGCCTATAAATAGACTTCCAGGTTATTTCCAGCTCAGAATAATAGCTATTCTAATAAATGTCTTCTTATGTGTTGTAAATTAATCTTTTTCTGATGCTCATGTGCTATCCATTGTGCTTATGATTTCTGCAATAATTGCATATAACTCCCTCAGCAACTAACTTAGTAATTTAATGTAATGTAACTATAATAATGCCACTTCAGGCAAGGGCAAACACAAAGGGGCCTCACATGGGTCCTGTGCTGCTTATGCTAAAGGAAAATATTTTTGTAATGAAAATGTGTAGACAAAACATTTTCAAATATGCACATACAAGCACACACATGCAAACTTGATTAAAATAAACTTTTGTTGATTGACTGTGGTGGCAGAGACTTACAAATCAGGTTCATATTGGTAATCAATAAATTAGATTTCTGGAATACATTGTTATAAAATTTTTCATTAAGAGAGGTTTAATCCTCCCTCCTGTTTTCCTTCCTTCTTTCTTTTTTTATTTATTTTTTGAGATGGACACTCACTAATTATGTATCCAGGATAGGCTTAAATTTACCTCTTTCCTGCTTTGGCCTATGTGATGGCTATTCCTGGTTGTCAACTTAACTACATCTGGAATGAGCTACAATCCAGAAATGGAGGGCACAGCTGGGATCCAGATCTTGCTTGAGGTTGGAAGACACAGGCTTCTGACTCAGATCTTGACATGGGATGACACATGCTTTTGATCCAGATCTTGAGGCATAGTGGCCAGGAAAAGCTTAGGCCCAGACAAGGTAGTGCAAGATTTTAATCTCAGGTGACAGAGCAAGCAGATCTTGGAGTTCAAGGCCAGTCTGGGACAGAGCAAGTTCCACTTCCAGGCGAGGTACACACATTTAATGTGGGCCCCTACCTTCTTCTGGAGGCCTACATAAGAACATTGGAAGAAGTAGACTCACTCTCTTCTTCACCTGCTTTGCACTTGCTTGCCAGCCCATCTGTTGGAACCTACCTCTTCAGGATTCTAGCTTATACAGAAGGCCAGGTGAGACAACTAGTCCCGTGGGACTGAGCTACTACTAGATTCTTGGACTTCCCATTCACAGCTGCCCATTACTGGGTTAGTTGAACTACAAACTTTAAGTCATTACAATACATTCCCCAAATATATAGAGACATTCCATAAATTCTGTGACTCTAGAGAACCCTGACTAACGCAGCCCCTCAAAAGCTGGGATTACCGTTGTATACCCCTGTATCACTCCTTAACATCTTACTAAGGTAAAAACATGGTGTGTGTTGTCCCCTAATGAAAAGATAGCAACTTTCATTGAGAAATTATGAAACAAATATTCATAACTGGCTGAGACTAAGTATTTTGGAACTAGAGATTATTGGTTTGAATATTAGCTCATTATTTGAAGTGTTTACAGTTTTCTGTCATTTGGAAAGATAAGACAATGTTGTTCACAGAACTGTGGTAGCAATTAAATAAATTTAATGTAATAAAATAATTGGAATAGTGCCAGCATATTGAGTACTTAGGATGGCTGTAAAATGGGTTTGACAAGCAGGAAAACCTGCCAAAACAATCATTATATACTGAAGCTGAGCGTGGCAGAGTATGCCTGTAATTCCAGCACTTGGAAAGATGGACGAAGGAGAATCAGAAGTTCAAAGCCAGCCTTGGCAACTCAACTGGAGTTTGAGGACAGTTTGGACCACATAGAACCCTGTCTAAAAACACAAAGGTGAACAGACAAAATCAACATATAACTGATAGTGATTTTTATGTGATGAACCTGGCTTATTGTCAATTAAATAAAAACCTACTCTGGGGAATTGACACTCGAGAGGGAGCTGGCTGCTTTTAATTGGGTTGCTGTGTCCTCCCTATGACTTCTGAAGGGGAATGGTATTTTATTTATATAGAAATCTCTCTATTTCTGTCTCAAAGTGGGAGGACTCACAAAGCAAGCATAATTAAAGTAATTTTAAAATTTTTATTTTTAGCATGAATAATATATAATTTCAATTATAGAAAATGCTTTGTTAAGCATAGAGTATCTGAAGGACAAAGAGAATATATTTAGTTGTTGACACTCATTTTCAGGGGCCTTGCAAGGTTTAGATTAAACTCTATAATGACATTGTTAAATTGCTGTACTAAGACACACTGTGGACTTTTCTGGAAATCACACCTTGCCAGGAATTTCACAGGGCCCTGTGGAAGCCCAAGTTCTGGCTTGACACTAGCTTGTAACTGTTAAGCACCTCTTTAAGTGAATGTAAACTATACCGTGAGCAGTGTCTCTTGCTTTGTTAGGGGGTGCTGTCCACTAGCCTTTCTTAAAGGAAGTTAAACTGATATCATAACACATGAGCACAGTTACTAGAAAATAAACAGAAAAAATTAAAAATATTATTGTACTCATGTCTTCTACTCTGATTATTTTTATTATTATTATTTGAAATTAATAACTAAAGGTCTAATCACTTGACACCCATCCCCTAAATAGTAATAACAGCTAAGACAAAACAAGGGGTCACTGTACATTTATTACATTATGACATGATTGTGCTTTACATAGTAGGTTTACTGTATATTTATTACATTACATCTTGACTCTGCTTTACATAGTAGGCATTTGTAAGGGAAGATTCTGATACTAAGGTCTAGTACCCTAATTGGTTCTTGATTTGTCAATAAAGAAGGCCAGGAGCCAATTGCTGGGTGGAAGGGACAGGTGGGACTTCTCGGTCCCAAAAAGAGGAGGTGAGGGAAGGAGAGAAGGGCCTTTTCTGTCATGCTTTGGAGGAAGGAGGATGCTGCAATCAAGTAAAGCCTCAGGGAGAGCTAGGGTCTGTGGCCTCTGCTACAGGAGGGTGGCTAAAGATGTTTGGCAGGGGCTAATTGGAACAAACCACTAAGTTTGGGGCAGAAAGAGAGACAGAGTTAATAAATTGGTAAGGGCACGCATTTCCACGAAGGAGATATTTGCGCCCAGCATTTGTACCTAGCGGGCAAGTTGTAAAGTAATAGAGCTGTCTACGGGTCAGGGCTGGCAGAGGCCGATCCCAGAGCTGAGCCAGGTGGAACAAACGGGAGCTGAGAGGGGCGGGTCGCACAGCAGCTCCTGGACAAAGGTGGGAGCGTGTTTTTTAAAACTGCATGCAACACTGTGTATTTAATATATTATGGTATGACTCCATGCTTTAAATAGTAGGTATTACTTACCTAATCTTCACAGTAACTCCATAAGTGTCATTATTAACTCTGGGTCCCATAGCATAGGTGGTGGTGGGATTATAGAAGTTAGAAAACACATGATACAGTATGTGAAGCTGAATTTAGAGATCCAGAAGTCTGGCCCAAACCAGGCATTCTGACCTCAACTAAAATGTGTAGAAATGAAAAGGAGTAACTCCAGAGTATCAAGTTATTTTTATGTAAGGTTCTAAACTTTACTGAAATGCCTTTCCTCCTCCTCTTCCTCTTCTTCCTCCTCTCTCCTCCTCCTAGTCCTCCTCCTTCTTCTCCTCCTCCCCCTTTATCACCATCTTCTTCTTTTTCTTTTTTCCTCCTCTTCCTCCTCTTTCTCCTCTTCTTCCTCTTCTTTTGCAGGTATCCCACACCTTTATACCAGCTAATTTATAAATTACAGTCCTCCCTCATCCTCCAGATGGTGCAGGCTTGTACCACCACACCTAGTGGTGTTACAAAAGTATTATAAAAGCCCATAATACAAGTCAAAGTTTTAGAGCGGGGGATTAGCTTGTACTATAGCCCTGTGCTAATCTCTGATGTAGGGGAAGATTTTTTTCTCTACTCCTGTGAAGCAGAGATTTGTATCACAAATCACAATCTCCAATATTGCTGCACAATCCTGCCTCTACCCTTCAAAACCAGTCTGCTTTTCTACCAGGGAAAGAAGAAGAAACCATTAGCTTGTGTCTGGGAAATGTAAAGGAATTACTGAACTAGCTACAAGCTGGATATATGTAGAACCAATATCATTTTCCACTGGCTGGCTCAAAAATGTATTCAAATTATGTAGTTTTGAAATGCTAAACATTGGGATTTAGTTCCTAATAGGAAGGTTTAGGGGATGCTCTCCCTGATGAATATCCCCATTAGTGAATTTGAATAGCAAATTGCTTATAATCATACACAGCAGTCTTCATGTTTTATTCATGGTTCCGGAAGGGCACAAGTGTTTTGTCCTTCTACTGGGTAAGACCACAAAAAAGCAGACAAAAACCAAGGTGGGGATAAACAGCTGTGTCCTGTTAGTTGATAGTCTCTTATTTTGGTATTTGTTTGTGAATTTTGATTCATTCTCAAGTACCCAAAACCTGTCGTGTAGGCAAGATTCTTGTAAAAACAAAACAAAAACATGACAATTATTAAGAATCATGGATTTTTGAATGAGTCCTTTGAAGCAATAAGTTAAATAAATGCACAGTGGATATCTGGGAGAGTTCATGGGGTATGGCACCTCAAGATATAACTGAAACACATGGTGGCATGTAAAGTGACATTTCACTTATGTGCTGAGTGAGCGTCATATTGCTGGCCCAGTTAAACACCATGTCTTTGTAAATAGTAAGACTAAGGATAGGAAGTAACACAGGCTTACTATGAAAACAACAATGTATACTTCTGCAAAGTACTCTCCTGGATGCTGGAAACGTAATTTCTTGTGGTTTTCTTTACAAAGTTAGATCTTATTATCTCCCAATTATTTCTCAGGAGAACAAGGAGTACAGAGAGTAATGGAAACTACAGAAAAGAGAGTGTGATACATGGCTGGGGACTTGGGAGTCACATCCAAAACCTTAGTCCCACCTCTGAGGGCCTTTGTGAACTATCACAATCAGACTTAGCCTCCTTCCGCCTATCCTTGACAGTCTGGGAATCGGCCTCACAGGACTGCAAGAGCTGAAGGCAGGAAAGAACTTGAGAAGTTCACTTACATTTTCAGGAAGCCGTGGGAGTCCACCTTTGAAGACTGTACCCCATGTTTGGGGTGTTTTCTTCAGTTCCCTCTTTTCAACATTTACTGCCTTAGGACATTCACTTCTGGGTTTTGTTGCTACAGCCAAAGGGTCTCAATCAAGACAGCAGTAAAGTGACTAACAGCCCCTAAAAATTGCTGAGGTCTGGAAGCATCCTCACCTTAACTAAGTTATCCATAGTTCTCAGGAGGTAATAATGTAGCCGTGTGTGTACACGGTAAGAATAGCACAGGCATGATCCTGCTGTATGTGGGATATATGCTTTGTTCTTGGGGTTTTGGGACACATGTTCACCAGCTACATGAAACTGTCTAACGTGGTACAGAATTCTTATCACCCACAGCAAGTGCTTACTACGTGACATGGATGATTGCCTGACTCTGAAGTCTGCAAGGGATAGAGGGTGTCAGTGATAAAATTTACACCTAAAAGGCAGATGTAGAGGGATGAGAAGTAAGATTCTTCTATGTTACAAAGGTTGCAAAGAAAGTCCACAAAGAAGTGGGAAGAAGTGAAGTGTCTGACTGTCCTCCTTTCTAACTCCATCTACCCTAGAGAGAACAAAGCCACAGCAATGCTCACACAGCAGTGCTCGAGCAGGTGGAGCTTCACAGTTTCACACACTCAACAGTGTTTCCATAGAAAAATACTGCCAGGAGCTCCACCCACCCAAGCACAATTTATATTTAGTTCTGAAGACAAGGATTTGCTTGACCAAGACCAAAATCAAACGGGAGATGAGACTGGTTGGAGCCTGGCCAAGGAGGAAGGAGCTGAAAAGTCCTGGGAGGGGAGAAACTGCAGAGAAACCTCTGACCCTAAAGCTCCTGCACTGAAGCAACAGCAACCTCCTGCTGACAGAGTTGAATTAAAGTATAAATGCTCCCAAATATCTGTTGCCAGGAAGTGGATGACATGGTAATCGCTCCACAGACTGACTACTCAATTCAGTGATTTCCTGAGTCCGGAGTCGCCAGAAGAGTCATGGCAAAAAAAAAAAAAAAAAAAAAAAAAAAAGCCATGGGATTGCTGTCTCCAGGCCTGTTTCCTCTGTTTCCTGCTGTAGGAAGGCCTGTTTCCTGCAGAGAGACGCCTGATTACAGAGCACTATTTTAGAAGGTCGAAGCCTCAGTGACCAGTTTAGGACTTTTGTTTGATATTGATTTTGATTGGGTGGCTACCATAGAAATCACAGGAGTACAGATTCTTTTAAAAAGTGTGAAGTGGTTCAAAAGCAAACACAGCCAGGGATGGGAGGAGGACAGCTTTCATCTCAGCATTTTGAAGCATTGGGTTTTGTTTGGGGGATGACCCTCTTTCCATTAAAGCACGGTTGTTTTGTTTTTTATCAGAACTGAATTTTGGACAATGAGGGTAATATTTGTCTGTGACCAGATCTGAACTGAAGCCTGCCATTGAGAGGAACCATCAAGAGGCTGGAGGGTTAAGATGATCTTGGGCCACAGCAGGGAATTTTAAGGCTGATGCTGGGAAAGCTGCTGTTTATCTCAGTCAGAACTGCTTTCCTATGCTTTCTGGCAGCTCTTCTAACCTCACAACCCGACTGAAATGAGAACAATCATCAAAGAATGCCAGACAAGTAGTCAACTATCTGTATTAAAACACCACTAGGGTCTTACTTGATGACAAGGTCAAAAATCGAACACGGTGAATGAAGTAATTGTACACACTACTGAAACAGAGTAAATTGTTGTTTATTTGATCTTGTTATGGAAATGATCTTTCTAAGAAGTAAAAGGGAGTGCCAAGTGGGAAGATTGCTGCATATGATAATGTAAAGAAAGAACATGCAGAAATGTACATGTCTATGAAAATATCAATTAGTTTTTAATAAGCAGAATTGTTGAATACTTTTGGCAACATAGATAACACATTGTTACTGACATTATAAGACAGGCTCTTATAAATAAACAGTGAAAATATGAACATATAAAAATATTAAGTAAAAATACTTAACTGTTAAAAAATATGCAAGTGATTAATAAGCAAACAGCTCAAAGTTGTGGGACCGTGAAAGGATAGCTTGGTTCCTGGTCGAGCACAGGCCTCAAACCCTGGACCCTAATGGGACAACGGCAGGTATTTGTCTTCACTCCCAGACCTCAGGCCTCCTGACATGCAGCCAAGACCTCCATTGGGCCTTTCAGTCACGTAGGGCAATACCCCTACAGCCCCTCCCAAAGAGAGGTTTATGTCACCTAGCACAGTTAGAGGGTGTGACTACAGGCCTCAGGGCCTCAAGAGATTTTACATACTAATGAGTTACCTGAAGGCCAGAGGGTGTAGCCAATTAAGCATTCCTTCTTAGACCCTCCTCCCTTCTCCCTCCCTATTTAACTCAGGTCTGCCCTGAGTTGGGGGGTTGGGGGGAATGCAGCCAGATACATCTACTTTCCGACATGACAATGAAGCTTGTAAAACCATGGACTTCCTCGTGACTTTGGGGCTCTGCCATGGGGAACAGTGGAGAAGTAGTCGAGCCAGCCAAGCAAGTGCTGGTAACCAAGAGTGTCTCACCTCACAGGGCATCCCTTTCGCCCCTATCGGCTGCAGGCTGGTCCAGCCCACAGGCCTTCAACTCTTCTGTGGCTCTCAGCAGTGCCTGGGAGCCCAGGAGTCTGAGACCAATCGATCCCCAAAAGCCTTCTTGTCCAGGGGTCCCCATTCAAGAGCTCTGCCCCAACGGGACCTCAGACTGAGTGAGATCTCCCTACGCCCAGGTGGAGCACCATAGCCTCTGCCTGGCACTGTGTGGGTGAACTCAGTCAAAATCCCATGCTTCTGCTCCCCAGAGCCTCGGGAACCACAACAGCCCAACGGAACCCACGCTCGCCCACACTCGTGAGCTAACAACCCCATACAAGGTCACTCCTCAATAATTAAAGGAATGAAGAGGGAGCCAAGATGATGTCGATTTTCCCCATCAAATCAAGAGAAATAAAATATTGATATTCTGTGAGACACTGAAGGTGATACTGACAGGGATAACGATAAATACAATTTTCTGAAGGGCAATTTAGTATATTTATTTTCTTAAAAGTCTTAAAAGCATTGTCCTTTGATTCAGAGATTCTATTTCCTAGAGATTACCCTAAAGGAAATAATAGACATATAGAATAGATTACATCCAACCAAAGTCACATGGCATCATGCCTTGATACTGGGATCACCACAATTTTTTAATACCAGGGAAATAAATGAGCCATGGTAGAGCCACATGACGATTTGTAATGCAATTGTTAGAAGTCATGTTTCTAAAAATAATGAAAAATAGAATCCTGGAAATGTGTTTTTTTAAAAAACAATCAACCAAAAAAAAAAAAAAAAACAAAAAGCAGAATATAAAGCAATGCGATCTGAATACTGAAAGAGGTGGAAGGCATAGGCAAATAAGAAAAATAATGTGTACATCAATTAAGAAAAGAACACATGGCTATAACTAGAAGTTAATGCAAGTTTGTGTTTTCTCTTTTGGAGGATAATGGATATTTTACACATTTCCTTTATATAGTTTTCTGACTTTCATTTTTTTTATAGGCAGGAAGAAATCTCATAGTAATTGTTCCTTTATAGATTGTTTGAAGGTGGAAGAGGACTTCAAGTTTTCCTTTCATCTCATGGTCAAGAGTTTAGAACCTAAAGGAGAGATGCCTTTTAGACCATGACATGGCTTATACAATACTACACGCCTACTCTCCTTTTTCATAAACACAACAGTCATCCATGAAGCTGCTGCCCTGGACCTCTCCCCTGCGTGGCAGTCCTCCACAGCCTCAGTCTTTGCTCACACCACCCCTTCCTCGGCTCTCTGAACACTGACCCTGTTCTCTTGCTGACATTTACAGTTCATGTCTTATTTAAAGCACGGCAGATTTTAATTTCTACTTTATAGAAAAGGGTCACACGCACATGGCTTGTTGCTATCATCTGTCTTCTTTTATTAAATTCTAAAGACTGTTGACTTACTGTTCCTACTCAGAGTTCTAATGAATTGTTACTGACTTTCAGAAAGAGATGATTTTTGCCCCACTTCAAAGCAAACCAAGCTTAGTGTCAGTCTCTCAGATCCAGTGGTAGTGTCTACTGGATCATACCTCAGCAGCAGACAAAGCCTAAGGGCCAGACAGATATGAAGTATTCAATTCAGGTATTAGGTACCTGCTGATATCCTGGAAACAGGGCCTTGATTAAGAGAAGAAAGACACACATTCTATTGTAACTTACTCGCTCTCCAATCAAACTTGAATGTGTATGCTTGCAGACTCCTGGGGTAACCAAGGAACAAGTAAGTGGCCTGATCCTTATCAGACAGAAGACAGTAGCAGCATCAGAGACCCTGGAGGAAAGCTGTAACGCACTAATCACTTTGACTACATCTCCAGCTTCAGTAATTTAAGTCTAGTTTTTCTCTGTTGTAAATGGCATCACACTCACTGTTACTATAATAAGAGTTTTAAAGCAATTTTTTACTTTAGATAAGAAAGTGGGAATTTTCTTGAAGTCTCTCTCTCCTTAGTCCCCCTTCCCACTGCCAAGTTACAACCTCTTTATCAGTATCTATTTCTCCTGCAACCCCAACATCTAGGGTGCTGGAGACAGCAAGTGTAGTTTTAACCCTATTATGTCAGTGAAGCAGTTGCTGAAGGCTTCACCCAACTTGCCACAGACCACCCCAACTGCCCTCTGACCCACATTCATGCACTGTCTTTTCGGTTCTGATTTTGATTTAAGTTGCAACAGGTATCTGTGACTGGGTGCTGGGCTTCCTGTCTTTGGACTTACTTTTGCTACCCATTGGGTAATAGCACTGGACACTGGTGCCTGAAAATATAAAGATTATCACAGACTTTAAAATAGCAGCTGTATGTTCTAATGACTTCCTGTCAAATGGAAGGCTACTTGTGGCATCCTTATGAAGGCAAAACCCCTTCTTGAATTGTGAGCCTTTGCAAGCCGGCCTTGAAAAGAGGTACCGTGTGTGATCTGTAGCATGAGCATCTGGGACTATTGCTGGCCACTAGAAATGCATGTGCTCTGGAAAAATTTGGTGTTGAAAGTAGAGTTTTGTAAATCATTTCTGCTGAGTCTGATTGTGAAGCACAGAGACTATACTCAGCAAAAACAATAGATCATCTAAATATGATCCTGAAACAGGTACCATGGTAAATGGGGCTCCTATATTGTTTCTACTAGACCTTGACTTAACTTTAAAGTTACTATAACTAATGCTAGAATAAAGGGACTTTCTCTGATAAGGATCTGTTCCTTGAGCTAGAACACTGTGAGAAGACCAAAACCACATATATAAGAGCAAATGATCAGGTTAATGTGATTGGTGGTCAGGAAAAGGCAAGTCTCAACTGGGATAAATACTAATTTATAACTAGCTGATGTGCAAACATTTTTTAAATCTGATGTTCTCAAGTATTTAAAATGGTAAGGACCAATAGACTCTCAGTCCTGTTGTCAGGAAGCGAGATTGATAGAATCTCTTCAGAGAATGGTCTGATGTCATCTCATGGGAGTTCAACCCCATGTGTGCATTCTCTCAGCAATCCTAAAACTATAGAGCAACACTATAAAACAAACAAACAACAACCTGGAAAATCATTGCAGGGTCAATCAGCAAGGGACGAATATACACGTCAGAGAATATGATTACAGCTCTTTGGCCCTACTCTCTTTCTCTGGTTTTAGCTCCAGCAGTTACTGTGTAGATGGAATCATCTAGGAGGGCATCGACTGTAGATGCTGGCAGGCACTTCAGCTTTCTTATTTGAGCACACCAAACAGTCATGGAGATGAGAAGACAAAAGGATGGCATAGCTTCTGAGAAAGGATGTAGAGAAAAGACCGGAGGTGGAAATGGATCCTTCCTGTAGGTGAAACGCTGTTTTAAAAGGTTAACATCGCATAGTCAGAAAAAATTTGTACTACACCTTCCTCTGTGCCAACTAAAAGCAACACTAAGCAGAGACTGGGTTTTTCATTTAAACATGAAGCTTTGATCTGCAAAACTCATTATTGTCTCTCAATTTGACTAGAGTTAAAGTGTAAATTAAAACTAATTCATTGATAATGCCTTTATCTAATTACACCTATTTTGTTTCTGTACTGGGATTTTAATCGAGGTACACACTGGGATACTCTGTGTGTGTGTGTGTATTAGTAGAGTATATATATATATATATATATATATATATATATATATATATATATATTTGTTAGGATTTTAGAGAAGAAAAATATCAGAGGAATAAGTAATTGTTTATGTATTTTAAATCACCACTCTTTGTTTCTGGAACTTTGTTGTTATATTTAAAAAACAATGTGTCAAGTTAAACATAACAGTTTTCCTTCCCTGAAACAAAGAATGGTGGAAAAAGGGACTTCTCAACTGCACTTAAAAAAAAAAAAAGATGCCATAGTCATTGCTCTGTAAAAATCTGTGGTTCAGCTACTTCAAAAGAAACATCAGGAGACCTCTGCTCTTGGCGCTGCATGATTTCAACTGAAAATGGTGTCCAGTGATAGCTGAGAAATTGTAGCCTAAAAATGCCTTCTGAGACTCGCTGGGGATAAGAAAATGGCCTAGTTTCAGAAATGAGAAATTTAGACTACACAGACCACAAAGCAGAAGATTTTTGTGTTGACACTAAAAAGCATAGCTAAATTGTCATTACGAGGCCGTACACAGGGAGGAGGGAACCTACAGGCAGAGGTGAGTAAGATGTCCCACTTCCTTTTGATGGAATCTCTATGCAGGCAGATTGAACAACTCCAGTGTCTGGATGACTCTGCAGCTGGGTGGGAGGTCACAGATTTTAAAACTCAAAATATCGTGACAGGATGGAACAATGGGCCCAATCTAACAAGATAAAAAGTAAAAGGGAAAGATAAAAAGGCTGCCTTGAGGTCCAGAAAATTAGTAACACAAACACGGGAGGCTTGAGAGATTGTGAGCCCAACTGGCAGGTTGAGGCATGTTATATTCTGCATGTAGGTGCCTGACTGTGGGCATGAAGAGGGGCTCTGTCCAGCCCAAGCAGGACAAAAGGAGTACAAAAGGGTGTGGGCTGGGGAAAACAGGTTTGGAATTTTGGTTCACTGTGAATTCTGAGTTATCACTGCATGATTCGACAAGAGCTGATGACATTATTTCTCAAAATGAGTGTCCAGGGCAAAGGGAGTCAGTACTCCAGCTCAGTACTCCAGCTCAGCACTCCAGCTGAGCACTCCAGCTCAGTACTCCAGCTGAGCACTCTAGCACAGGACCCTAGCTCAGCACTCTTATTCAGCACTCCAGGTCAGTACTCTAGCTCAGCACTCCAGCTGAACACTCCAGCTCAATACTCCAGCTGAGCACTCTAGCACAGTACCCTAGCTCAGCACTCTTACTCAGCACTCCAGGTCAGTACTCCAGCTCAGCACTCCAGCTGAGCACTCCAGCTCAGTACCCTAGCTCAGCATTCTTACTCAGTACTCCAGGTCAGTACTCCAGGTCAGTACTCCAGCTCAGGAGAGCATACTGGCAGTGGAAAGGGAAAGAGGGCTGGGAAACCAGAAGAGAGAGGGGGAAAATATTTACCTATGATAACCGAGGAATGTGGAAAAGAAGAGAGAACAGTCATGTGAAGAAGGGAAGATAGAGGTACCATAATTGTTCGCCACCAGAAAATTAGCCGTGGTTATACGATGCCAAGAAAATGAGTGGCAAAGACCTAAAAGAATCAAAGATTATATATATGTGTGTGTGTGTGTGTGTGTGTGTAGATACAGATTTGATAGATGATAGATAGATAGATGCTAGGTAAATGATACATAGTTGGATGGCAGATAGATAGGTAGATAGATATTTGATGGACCAGGGAGATGGGTCAGCAGATAAAAGTAACCTCGCACAAGCCTGATGACCTGAGCTTGATCCCTGGGGTTCATAATAGAAAGAGAAATCCAACTCCTAAAAGTTATCCTTTGACCTCCAACCATTTAATACACACACATACCTCTCTCTCTCTCTCTCTCTCTCTCTCTCTCTCTCTCTCTCACACACACACACACACACACACACACACACATACACACAGAGAGAAAGAGAGATCATACACCTCACATACTGACAGACAACACAGACAAACATACACAGAGACAACATAGACACAGAGAGAAGACAAACACACATACCTACTACTTCTGTTACTACAACTACTACTAATATTAAAATAAAATAAATTTTAAAGTGCCTTTTGAAATTAATGAATAAGACAGGAAAAATTTCACAAGGAAATTTCAAAAATTTTTTTTACTGTGCAATTTGAAATTAAAAATTTTAAGTTATATAGTCTCTGAACAATAGATGAGACTATAATCTTTTTAAGGCTAGGGTTTCTAGAGTAGTAAGACCAACTTTTTAACAACTTCACTTGATCCAAAATGGGATGGATGAAGTTGTAGTGTCACTGAGGTGACTGAGCACAGGAGCCACTATGCAGATGTGGAAAGAGACAGACTGCACATGAAAGGCTAGAGTCGGGTAGTTTTAGATTCCTTCCTAAGTTGAGTCTCTGAATGTGAGACAAGGAAATTTCTTTAAGAAAGAGGAGAACTGAAACCCATAGATCTTTCACTAAAAAACACAGAAATGAAGAGAGAAGTGTTATGTGTAGGACTAGAACCTGTGAAGTGTTCCATGCATTGTGTGCGCAGCTGAGGGAAGAGGCTATCACTCACAGTTTTGATAGTCTGCCTTTGACTTCTCTAAGGAGTCCTGCCTCACAGGCAAGGAGAACAAGGGTAGGTTTGCACTTGGGGCCACTATTATGGCTTTGTATGAGTTACAATCAGTCTGAACAAGGAGACAACTCCTTACTCTAGGCCAAAGATCATGTGGAGCAGAACTTTACAGCTGGATTGAACTGGAACAAACAGGGTCACTGAAACTTGCTGTATCAGGGGAGCCAACGTCCAAGTTAGGGCACTTCTACATGATGAGCTGTTCTTTCACCATGGGGGGAGCATTATGTAATAGAACGGCGTGGGCAGAGGGATGGTTTTAGGTGCCACATTTGCTTTTGTTGGTTGGTTACATTCTCATAATTGGCAAAGTCTTGAGCAGTTTTGTGCCAATCATATTAAATATTACTTTGTAAGTGAAGTGAACCACTGGTATTTTGTACCTTAGAAGTGTGTTAGGCAATATGAACCTTGAACTTTCCGTGCCTTAATCTAAGTACAGCGCCCCCACCCCCAGCCCTGGTCCCATATAGTTATATAACTTGGCTACTTAAGGCTTTGTGTGACTCTTCTGTTGATCCTAACCATCTCTATGGTTACCTCCTTATCTCGGGCATTATGTAAGCTCCTTGGGAAGCTACATAATACTCTGTGTGTCTCAGACTGTGCCTTACAGCACTGGCTGGTAGCCTTATTGGTCTTTGACATGCTACAATAAAGGTTGTTATGTTCCTATGGAAAAATACAATGCAAGGAAGCATTTGAGAGGAAAAGGGAGAGCAAGGAAGGAGGAGAAGGAGAGAAGAGAACAGTTGAAGTGAGTCAGGAAGGAAAGTGTTGGAATAAAAAAGGCATGTAGCAAGATTTGAGCACTGAACTATGTCTATGAACTTGGGGAGACAAGATGAGGCAATTCAGACACATTTTAGGGTGATCCCCAGTCTTCCTATAATACTTGCTTAAGAGTTTACATGAGTTCCTGGGTTTCTGCATCAACTAGGTCAAGCATGTAATTTCTCCCTACCCCAGTTAGCAGTGGTTATTTGCCAGATTCTCCAGGGAAAACCGTATTTTCCTATCTGAGGGTATATACCTTTTTATTGGTGTCTCTTTAGTTATGTGTATGAATCCTGAAGTCCCTTCCGTGACCACAGGATGGATTGTAAAGCCCTGGAGAAAACATGGTTGTACTAGGGGTTGCTCTGAGGCCCTCCCTATGCTGTGATCACCCTGAGGTCCCTCATTACTTCAGAGCAATGCTCAGGGATTCTCAAGCCACTCCACACTGACCAAAAGTAAACAGAGTGTGTTTTGATCTAGAGACTCAACTTTTAACATACACTTTACACATGTAGCTCCTAAGTTTCCACGTGAATTCACCAGCAGCAGTGAACAGATTTCTGGGGAATGTGTTTTAAATGGATATAAACAAGGAATTGTTCTTTAAATGTTTGGCAAATAGCGGTGAAAGGTGAAGAAGAAGGAAGCAAGCTGAGGCAGGAGGATTGCTGTGCGTTCAGGGTCAGCTTGAACCACATAGGGTCTTCCAAGCTAGCATGGAATACAGAGTGAGACACCATATTTGAAAAAACAAAAAGAACTAAAAAAGAAAACATTTATAACTTGATATAAAATGAGCCGTTAAAAATAGGAAAATCATTAAAGAAAAATAATGACCCATGACACGGTGAATCCCTGGACCTGGCTTTTCCTTCTTTGCCGTTAGATATATGGTCCAGCCATACCAGTGTTTATCTTACAATTCTTTCCAGTCCTCCTCCTCCGCCCTGTTCTCACTACTGCAGTCCAAGGCCATCCTCTCCAGCCTGGATCACGGAGCGCCCACTGAAGCGGTCTTTGCATTGCAGCACTATGAAGTGCTGCTGATTTAGTGTTTTAAACAGACTGGAGTCTGCTTTCATAGAGACAGTTTTGTGTGTGAGGAACCAGAAAGTGCACAAACAGGTTCATAGTTTAAAAGATGGCAAGCGTAGGATCCTGGATGGACACTAACAGCACCTAAGAATTCCCTGAGGAATTACTGCGTGAATTTTGCTTTCAAAGACCTGGAGACACTCTGTGTACAGGGAAGAACACTCCCATTGGCTCATAGGCAGCAAGGAGACTTGAAAGCCTGAGCATGCGCATTTCTGGAGACAGGAGACTAGACTGATGTTGGAGGCAAGTTGGAAGGATTTCTGTCTCTTTTTGGCCATTGCCATCCGTCTCTCGGAGCTCAGTTTGTGTGTTTCCTTCCCCAGTTAGTTTTCCTCAATATTCCTTCCATCCCTGCCCTTATTACTGATCTGTGTTAGTGCGTGGTCTATTATTAAACAAAACACAATGTAATTCAATTACAGTTGTTCTCTGTTCTTGAGCACCACATCTGTGGATTCAAATAACTGCAGGCAGATAATACAATTAAAATTCTATCTGAACTGAGGATGGATGATTTTTTTTCATTGCTCCTTAAACTATCTTTGCGGCACTTATAGTAGACTAGGTATTTTAAATAGTGTACAGATGATTTAATATCTGCAAATACTGGAGGTTTTTATATCTGCAGAAAGACCCAGACCCAACCTCCTATAGATATGTAGGAATGACTGTAATGTATCCGCCATATACTTACCTGTATTTGGTGGGGCACTTCTGAGGAAAGAAGCCATGTGATATTCAAATGTAGAATCTTACATTAAAGTTTCCCTAGTATTCTACTGCAGGGAGGCATTGTGGCAACAGTAACCACATGGTGTTATTCCTGGGAAAAGTTATGTAAGATGGAAGGTAATCTGTGCTATAAAGATTTTTAAATTAATTTTTAATTAAAAATTAATTCACTCTCCATAAGCCTTTAAATTGCTATTCATAATCTCATTGGAGTAGCAAGATAACTAGGCAATTTTTAATTACTTTGCTCCTAAGGGAAATAATTTTATTTTTAATATTTGTTCTGGAGAAACTGTATACAGGTATGCAGAATTTTAGATTGAAAAAATAATATTGGGCCAGCAAGATGCGTCATCCAAGGCTGATGACCCGAATTTAATCTCCAAGAACCCTCATGGTGGACAGAGAGAGCCGACTCCCAGAAGGTGTCCACTGACAACCCCATCCCCAACACACACACTGTAGTTGTGGGTACTAAGAATGAAGTGGGATATGATTTTTATCATTTATCCTGTCCTAACCACACATACGTCTCATAGGTAAAGACTGACAATCCTTGATGGTCAAAAGTGAAGTAGGGAATTTGTATTAAACATGTGACTGAGGAATTGTGTATGGCCTCCTGGGTGAGGGAAGTGAAGCTGACTGAGGTTCCCCCAGCCTCCCCCTTGCTGTTGGCTCTCTCAATCTCCTCCTTACCCTGAATGTCAGCACAGATTTCCCAGTGGCTGCCAGGACCAATGGACCAATGCAAGCATCTACCTGCCAGGCCTGTGAGGATTCCAGTCTGTGAGCATGTGATTGTCCTTCCTGTACTTGGATAGTCCCTGGGTTTCTACTTATATTTCAGAAGATTCTAGTTCAAATTATGAGGCGTGTCTGGACCCTATTACAGAAGGTAGGCCATCTTTACTTCTGGGAACAAACTAAAACCAGACCTCATAGTTAGCATCGAATCATGCCTGTTTCTATCAGGCTCCTATGGAAGTAAACTGTACCATCTCTAACCGTCTAGGATCATTGTAGTCTTTGAAGTATTCTTGAGGCTATGTAAATGTCCACTAATGTACGTACCTTCCTTTCTGATTATGTGTAAAGCTAGTTTGCCATGCAGTGACCAAAAAGAACACTAGGAGTGTAGCTTTACTATACCACACTTTGACAGAAGCAGACTCGACAGCTCTGACAGGACAAGGTCACTAATAAGCTCACAGGTCCTTTGAAAGGTGTGAATATTCAAAATATATTTTAAGGCCTTTCTGAATTCCAATCTTCTTTCTGTACACATCTATCTGTATTTGCTCTGAAAAAAAAAAAAAACAGACAGCCCACAATATCAAAAAAAGAAAAAGACAAAACCTTTGAAAATCATTCCTCTCATCCTAAAATGGTGTATTTGGATTTATGCTCATGGTCATTAGTTCCCCACCTTACCTCCTATTTTAATATCTCATCTCTGTGTGAACAAGTGAATAATGGATAGAAAACTGAATATCCAAATGCAGTTCTATTTAAAGCAAGGTCAGATGAATAGCTAAGAGGTGGATCCCATCTCAAAGGATGATCTTTTGTTTTTTTTGTTTAATTTTCCTGTTGTTGTTTAATTTCCCCCATCATTTCTACAGTTGAGTTGGATTGAGAGCCAGATGCCAGATCCAGTGACTGGCTCCTGGGAAGATCCCATAGGGTAATTCATGCCATGGGAGGAGATCTCCAGACCTAGTAACCCGTATTTGATGTGTGGTCTTACTGGAGTGATCACTCATGCTTCCTAAGACAAGTGATTTCTGCCCACTAGGCATGTATGATGTGGTCTTTTAAAATACAATTTGTCAAATGCAAAAACATATAATGACCCATCAACAGGTTTAATCCAGACTTCCAATGCTGTAGAAACCATTTATAATTTTAGTAAGGTAGCAAAATAAGTAGGTAATTTTTATCTCTGCCCTTAGGGGAAATTGGTATGGGACCTTCAAATTTCTGTTTAGATAGCATTACAGATTTCATGATGTAAATACAAATAATCAGAGAGCTACAGAATAATGGCAAGTATAAGAGAAAGATGAAGGTTGTCATTATATGCTTACAAATGCTAATTCTTCTTTTTAGTGATTAATATGTTCAAAAGTTCATATTCTTCTCAGATTAACAGGGTGAAAGGTGGCTTTTAAAAAGGTAGTCTATTCAGAGCCAAATAGTCACATGGCTGGCTCAGAGCTTTAGATAGAGATAGCCTGGTGAACAATGGACAGTATTTTGGTGTAAGCTGTTCACTTGTGGGTCTGCATCTCATCTCCCTTCTCCATTCTTTATTCCCGTGCCTGTCCTGTCTTAGAAGAAGTGATCTTTGCATTTCCTTGGCTATTAAATAGCATGATTTGCTTAAGGGTTTCAACAAATTGAGACAAACATCAGTGGACTCTGTCCATCATGCTTTATGTGTTATGTTGGTCATTCATGTTGGAAGATAAAGAGGCTGTCTTTTGGTAAGTAAAAATAAATGTGATATACAGCAAAGATGGAGGATCTGGAGGATGAGGGATGCAGAGGAGCTGGAGGATGAGGGATGCTGCTGGGCATGCTTTGGCCTTTGCACCCTGGACCTGGAAGTGACTGTCCTTACTTGCTAAAGACTTACAGACAGCATCGAGACCTTCACTGTCAGCAGGAATTGGGGGCAGGAAGGCTCATGAGCCTCCAGCCCACATGAGGCCCTATTGGTAGTTAAAACCAGTGGGATGGAGGGGGATAAATTTTCCTTATCATTTTAGCCATTGCTAAGTTGTCCACAATCAAATAAATAACCACTCACCATGCCTGTGAAAGCAGTGAATGTAATTAAACTCAGGCAGGACAATAGGAGGAACATGTTGGAAAGGAGGAGCAGTTCAGAGGGAGCGAGGAGGAGGAGAGAAAGAGTTAGAATGATCAAAATATATTCTACAGAGTTCTGAAATTGTCAAGCAATAAATTACAAAGTGAATTTTAAAATATAAATAGAAGTGAAAATTGGGATCATTTCATCTAAGCCAAAACTGTGGACCAATTCATTGTCTGACAGCAAATAAACTTTAATTCAGTTTTAAGCACCCTTGTGAATAGTATGTGTTCAGGAGGCTAGCTTTGTAATCAGCAGCTTTCTCATATAGACTGAGTTGTGATTTATTTTACATATAAAGACATCGTGGTTTGTTCTTTTCGGAAGAGATGTTTGAGGGATACAAGAGAGGATGAGGATGGCAAACTTCCCTTCCCTAAGCAGACTGCCATGCTAATATCCATGGATGCCCCAAGGCTGAAGCATTACAGTTGATTTTTAAACTGCTTGAATCCCTACACTCCCGCCATCCCCTATATGAGAAATTCTTAGTTTCAAAAGGAATCTCTGTGTATGTGGTGTGTGTGTGTGCACACTAATGAGAAAAAGATAAAATTATTTATTTTAATAGATGTTTATTCGTCCTAAAAATAATGCATTAACCTATTTTTCCAGCTAAACCCATAATTCTTTTTTTTCTTTTTTAAAATTTATTTATATATATTTTTTCAAATCGTAATTTTTACTTATTCACACAGGGGTTATAAACACAAAAAGGCAGGACATGGGGAAGGGGATGACACTGGAGCATGGATGTTCAGGGGGAATACAGATATCTTTCAGAACAGGGTATCAGCTGGGTGAAGGTTCAGGGGACAGGTCGCTGTGACTCCGCCTATGATTCACTTGTCCTTATCTAAGTTGCAAAGCCATAATTCTTATAACACAAGGACTGTTCAGTGTTGCAGTGGTTCAGTCCAGCAACAATTGTACCTGGTATGTGTGTGGTGTCGAGGCCCATGTGCACATCCTCATGTAGACATTACTTGAGTAGCAAGAGCCACGTGTTTGAGTATTCCCACTGTCATTTACTCAGCAAGCATGCACGGGACTGCTCTTTTATCATGCCGTCTTAAATACAGAAATACAGAAATGCAGAAATATAGAAATAATACAGAAATACAGAAATACAGAAACACAGAAATACAGAAATACAGAAATATACAGAAATACAGAAATACAGAAGTACAGAACCTGGGAGAAAAATGGCTGCTGGTAGGACAAGCTCATATCTCTTTGAAGAGATCAGGACCTTTGTTGTCTGCAGATTTTAACATTTTTCTGTGCACAGCATAGAAGAAAGAGCACGGCTGCAGAGGCTACATCACCACCAAAGGGTGCTGAGGATACCTAAGAGGACTCACTCACATCTAAGCTGCCAGGCACACAGGGTAACTAATGGCTTCAGGACCAGCAGCTACAGATAGATGCAGATAATAGTGAAGGCTGAGAAGACGGGTTGGGGTGGAAATGGGACTACAGAGGGAGCACGTGGAGAGGAGCATCCAGCCATCGTGTGCTGTAATAGAACAACACTGTAGAGCTTTTGTTGCCACATAGAGCCTGTGAATTGTCCTGAGAACGTAGCTTATTGTGTGAAGAAGCAGTGGGTGAAGAAGCAAACAAGGCCATGGACTGTCATTAGAAGCAATGTCTGGGAATCTAGATCCTGTCTCTGAAAGCAGTGGCCTGAAAGCTCAGCTCCACCCGGGGAATTCCTTTTCCACACTCTTTGTGCTCAGGTTATCTTGACTGCTTCCAGCCCCTTGGGGAATGTTTTGGTTTTCAGTTTCTTACATGTGAAGTTGTATGTACTACCTGCTTTTCTCATTCCTGTGACCAAACATTGGGGAAATACAACACCCACACTCTTGTGTCTCTTCCAATAAATCTCATGTGACGTTTATTGCACGGTGTGGCTTTGTGGCATTCCTTGGCTCTTGACTGCCAGGATACCTTTTCCCTTGGAGATGCAACCCTTATAGGCAGGATTAGTAGAAAAATATTATTGTTTCCAGGGAATGGGGGTGGGAAGGGGGTAGCAAGGTGGAGCTGGTGCCATGGGAGTTCACGTGAAGACAGGAAGTGGCTTGCTGTGTTTTGAGAACATTGTGTAATGTAATTAGGTATAATGAGGCCAGAGTTATGTGGTGTGGAAAGCTAGAGAGTCATCTTAGTGAGCATCAGATTTCTTCGGTATGCAATAGGATGTTGGACTGGTCCTTGATAGGGAGTCATGTCAGGATGCTTTTCAGAGAAATCTACCTTGAGGGTGGACAACCCATGCATTGAAAGAGAGCATGAGTATTATAGGAGGAGAGGGCTGGCTAGAGAACAGAATGTTTTAATAACATCAGGACAGGTAATGACAGCAGGCAGTAGGTGTGAGGGAAAATGTGGAACACTGCCCTGAGCTCATGTGCTCCTCTTGGTACGGCAGGCCCCAGGTGACTGAGTTCTCTGAAGCCAGTCACAAGAAAGGGCATAATGTTATTCTTGGTGTTTAACGATCCTTATGTTCAAGCATAGATCACTTAAAATGCACAGATGAAACAATTCCTACCCTCTAAATGTATATAGCAGGTTACTGTCAATTACACCTCCTAAATGCTATCACACCTCCTGAAGCACATTCCTTCCTCTTTGAAAAGCAAGTATGCTTTCGACCAGAAATGTAGGACCAAGCCAGATAGAATCAGGCATTTCCTAAACTCCCACTCAGGACACATCAAGTGGTGGGTTAAAATCAATGTTCTGCTCCAGTAAGTGTATGTCAGGAATGAATAGGATGGGAAGGAAAAGGAGAAACAGGCACAGAACGTATTTAGAAGCCTGCTACTCCCTGTCTCCCTCCCACTCTCAGGATATTTCCAGGATCTGTGGATCTTGGATTCTTGATTTTCCTAATCCCATAGTGCCTGCAAGGAGTTTCTGCTGGCAGACAGAAGGCAGGAGCCCAACAGAGCCATCTCTAGCCCAGTGTATCTCCGCCCAGAGCAGTAACCATACTTTAACATCATCCTGCGACATGGGATTATCATTCAATGCAAAGAAAACTATGGCTTGGGTCTCTGGGCCCCTGCTGCTTCATCTCCATGGAGGCTGTCAGATCTCATTTCAGAAAAAACCTTTCAATTTATCAGGAGAAGAGAGCATAGGAAATGAAAATCCAAGGGTGTAGAGAACCTTTCTCATTTAACAAGACAAACACTAAGGAAGTATTTGGAGATCCAGAATTTGCCATTTTTTCAACTTCCTTGAAGGATTCATCATCCTGGCAGTACTCCTCTTGGGAACGTAGTAGGGCAGATGGTAATGACAAATTGTTGAATGAGACCTGAGACACCTGGGACAGACTTCCCAAGGGTCACACACTGAAGTTACACTTAAGAATAAGCTCACAGCATCCTTTAGAGTCCCCACAAAATACAGAGCTAGAAAGGAGAAACATTTATTACAGACTAAAGCTAAAAACACATTGCTCTCACTCCACTAGCTTGTAGGAATTCATGGCCACACAGAACACAAAAGAGTGCAAGAGGAGAAGACAAGTGATTTGACCTGCTTACCAGTGATGAGATTTTCAGAAGAGCAGAGCTGAATGAATCACTGCATTTGATTCCTGGTTACTGTTTCTAAGCAGGGCACTCATCTTAGGCTCAATATATTAAATCAATTAACTCTAAATAACCTTTCTGGAGGTAACTTAACTAGGTTTAGAGTTTTTGTTTTTTAAAAACAAATCAAAGAAATATGGGAATATGGATTCATTTTAATCCCATGTGTGGGTTACGGGGCTGCTCCAGATCTGATTGCTTCAGATAAAGCACAAGGCAAACTGACTGTGCTCTTAATTTTGCCAGAGGAAAATAGATTCTGCAACTGTGTGGAATTCTGGGAACTTTTCAACGGATATATAAATGCTAGGGCCCCAAGAAGTGGGGTAGGTTGGTGATTGGTGGTTGGTTGTCGTTTGTTAAGTAGTTGTGCACAAAGAAGAAAAAATTAAATATCCTTGATGCTGAAGATCAAACTTGCCCCAAGGAACACACCCCTAATCAGCAGAAAGTAATCTAACAATTACATTGCTCCCTTTTTCCTCTATCTTTTTTCTCTCTTATCTAGTGTTAGGGGGTTGAAAGGACAAAAAAAGGTGGAGAAGGTTGAAGAAAGAAGAACCCACAAAGTAGCCATTGGCATCTACAGATAGGGTCTTGATTTTCATTCTTAGCATTACAACCTGAAAACTATTATTATGAGGAAATTTCCATTTCTGTGACTTGTGAAGCTAGCATTTTGACATCTCTTGTAAGAGAAAACATTCTCTAATATAGTAGAAACATGCTATAATACAAACTCCCTGTGTTCTCTCTGTGTATGTGGGAGAGATGTAGGTGTGTATGACCTCTTAGGATGACCTTACAATATGATTCGGTTACTGGCAGTTCAAGAAGTGCTTCCTGGGACTTTGCATCAGTGCAATAACTCTGGGTTCCTGAAGTATTTTGTATTGTCTGTCTAAAGGTAGAAGGACTTGAACATGATCACTTGTAAGATAAGTAGTGTAGACCAGGGATGGTGAGCCTGCCTAGCACGTGTGTAGGCGATGTAACACAGACAGAGAGCCTGCCTAGCACGTGTGTAGGCGATGTAACACAGTGATGGAGAGCCTGCTTAGCATGTGTGTAGCTCAGGCTCAGTTCTAATCACTACACATGTAGGCAAGCATGCTAATTATGAAAAGCAAGTTAGTTCTCTCCAAGACTGTGAACAGGAAAAAACTACAAATAATTTCAGAATTGTAAATGTTAGGCAGACAATGACATAGTTATCCAATAGAATACTAGGTAGCACTTGAAAATTGGGAAGTGTTGAGTTACTGACTTAGAAGTGTCCATTGTGAGAAAGTGGGATTACTGTGGAATTGTGAATAAAACATAATTTAATTTTGGGAAAGGCTAAATCTACATATACAACATGTGTTAGTTCATATATATGACCAGATGTCTATTTACCTGAATGTGTCAATGCTTTAGGGGTTAACAGATAGCTGTGGAAGTGGAAGGAGGAAGGCAAACATTATATAATTTCCTTTTGGGGCTATCATAGTAGACATGTATACACTTATGTATCATATATTTACATTCTATATAAAACAATAAATATTTAATATAATAATAAAATTATGGCAACTCAGGATTGATTTCATAAAAATGTATGCATTGTATTTTCAGACCATCGCCAAGTGCCTTTGTAAGACCACTATGAAGACATATGTGGGTCAGGGCCAGGAGTGGCCAATGGGACTGATTTGATGCTTTGATGGTCTCTGTGCTCAGAGCTGCAGCTGTTTGTGTTCATTTTACAGAGTGTGCTTCAGCGCTGCACCTGAGTGATCCAGACTGCAACTGTGTATTCCAGCACCGCAGAATGACTGTTATCGGGTAATCAGTCTTTGTGGACTATGACTTTCTAAGGATGTTTTCATTGCCTGGTATAAATATTTTGACAGTAGCCTATGTGCAGTAATAATGTTTTGCATAACAAAAAAATCAGCAGGTGCAGCCAAGGAAAAGTCGGCTGCTTGAAGATTCATTCTCAGTTGTGTATGGCTTGACTCTGCTAAATGTACTCTGTTGTTATCATAACCACGGTGTAACTGGTTGCTATGGATGATATATAGCAATAAACGCTTCTTTGAGAATAAAGTAAGAACTACCTACCTAGACGGGGAGGTGTAAGGTGGCTAAGTGTATCTGCTATTCTTGCAGATGATTCAGGTTCAGTTCTCAGCACCCACATGTCCCTGCACAGCTGCCTGTAACTCCAGTTCCAAGGAACCCAATCGTTCCTCCTGCCCTCCACTGGCACCAGACACACATGTGGTACACATGCATACATGCAGGCACTCCAGTAACATGTATAAATAAAAATAAGTAAATCTCAAGGAAAAAAACCAACCTAGACAAATGAAGGAAACTCTCAAGAAGTCCTCCATTCAACGTTTCTCCATCAGGAAAGCAGCCATCTTACACTGAGATGAAGGACTCCCCAGTGTTGTGCATAGCCCCAGCCTTGTATTTTGATACTAATTCCCCTTTCCTATGAAGGGCTGCAGAGGAGGTGCAAGTCATTACACAGGTGACTTCTAGTGAACCTTCTGCCCATCTTAATTTGTAAAATAAAGGCTGGAGCCAGTGATTGGGTAAAAGAAGGGGAGGTGGGGAAATAAAGGTATGTGGAAGAGAGCAGAGGGAAGGACTGGAGGAAGACAATGGAGGAGGAAGACGATGAAGGAGAGGATGACTGGGAAGCAGGAGGTAGAAGGACAGACACAGGGTCTGGAAAATCCTCAAGTTATAAGGGTCTCATAGCTGGGGAACAGAATACTGTAAGGGTATCTGCCCAATCTAGGCTTACAGAATACACTCATAATTTCTGAGTTGTGTTTTCATTGACTGGTCATATTTGGGTTGGAGATTTAAAGATCTCCCACTACACCCCAGAGGTTGCTGAGTGTGTGCTTTTAGTGGAGAAGGAAGAACTACAAATGTCATAGGAAAAGAACAGCTCAGATTTGTTCTTTCAGTGATCATAGACAGTGATAAGAAGCTCCTGAACTAAAAGCCTTCCAAGACAGAAGGGCTGTAAGCAACTGTTACACAAGAACTCACCTGTACAGAAGTCAGGTCAGGGTCCCTGGTCTTGGCTCAAACACAATTTTCTTTTCTTTTGTTTTCTTTTCTTTTCATTTCCTTTTTCCTTTCCTTTTTCCTTTCCTTTCCTTTCCTTTCCTTTCCTTTCCTTTCCTTTCCTTTCCTTTCCTTTCCTTTCCTTTGCTTTCCTTTCCTTTCC
>NW_021604721.1:1049184-1060470 GCF_004785775.1 Grammomys surdaster
CTTTCTTTCTTTCTTTCTTTCTTTCTTTTTTGGTTTTTTGAGACAGGGTTTCATAGCCCTGGCTGTTCTGGAACTCACTCTGTAGACCAGGCTGGCCTCAAACTCAGAAATCCACCTGCCTCTACCTCCCAAGTGCTGGGATTAAAGGCGTGCACCACCACTGCCTGGCTCAAACACAATTTTCACTGTGTGCTTAAATAAAAGCTCTTGGGCTGGAGAAACCCTGAGTGTTTGTTACGCAAGTGTGAGGGCTGGATTTGGGATCTCCAGAACCCAGTTGATGTTAAGTGGCCTACAGTAACTCCAGACTTGGGAAGCAGAGAAAGGAGATGCCCAAAGCAGACTGGCTAATAAGTTGCTGAGCTCTGGGTTTGCTCTGGGTTTGTCTCATTAAATGTAGTGGGTGCATGATCAAGGCTAGTTCCTGACATTAGTGTTTTGCCTAAATATGCATATGCACAGCACATGCACATACATGAAAAAGAGTTATTGATAGTAGCTTTAAAATATGATACCTGTATTTTATGAAATCCACAAACTTCAATTGAGCTGGTATATTTGCTTTATTTAAATGAATGTGTGTGCATGTTTGTGTGTGTATGCGTGTCTGTGTGTATGTATGTGGAGGCCAAAGGACAACCTTTGGTGTCATCCTGAGGAACACCATCTATGTCCTTTGAGACAGGATCTCTCATTAGCCTACAATGGCCGTGACCTCCAAGGATCCTACTAAGAGGATTCTGCCTCCCTGGCACTGGGCTGGCAAATGTAAATTAGTTATTTTACATATTTTTAGGGATTAAACATTTGTCCTGTTAGGTAAGCATTTTACTGGCTGAGCTGTATCTCCAACCTGTTGTATTTTTTTTTTTTATTAGAGTGTTAATCATATAGGTGTGGTGGTGCACACCTACAATCTTAGCACTGAGTAGGTGGAGACAAGAGAATCAGGAGTTCAAGGCCAGCCTCAATTACATAAGTGAGTAAGAAGTTACCCTGGCTCGTCTTTCAAACAAATAACAATGCACTAAAGTGTCAGGTGATTTTTGCTTTACACACTGCATATATACTGATGATAGAACGAGCACTTCTCAACACAGACTTCATTTCCTTCCGTGGATATATTTAGAAAGTCAGCCTGAAGAGTACTTGCACTTAGAACGGAGCCCAGCAAATCCCATCATGCCAAAATCAGATGGATGAAGGGCAGCAGGTTCTCCCATTAGCCCCAGAGGTTCCAGAGTTACACATTCTGTTAAAGCATTTCCAATTATTTTCTCACACGGAACTAGCATGAAGATAGAACTTAAAGAGAAGCCAAAGCTTATAATTAATAGAAACTGTCCACTAATGGCACAAAACCCTTGAAAGTCATGACAACAGCTGCAGAGGAAAAATTTAATCCAAACAAATTATCTAATATAAAAAATGTTTTCCTCTCTGCTTTTTGGGGTTACTAGTTTAGTATGTTTATGTAATTTATTAAAATAAGATAAACACAGCATTATGAACAAAGTTCTCTCCATTTCTCTCCCCTCTCTCTTCCTCTCCCCCTCTCTCCTCTCTCTCCCTCTCCCCCTCTCCCCTCTCTCTCCATCTCTCCCCTCCCCTCTCTCTCCCTCTCCCCTTCTCCCCCCTCCCCCCCCTCCCTCTCCCTCTCCCTCTCCCTCTCCCTCCTTCTCCCCTCTTCTATCCCTTTCTCTTCCCCCTTCTCTTTCTTCTTTGGATTGTAAGTCATTCCATTTCAACTTCCCTAGATGGATATTTTAAATCTTTATAAACACTGACTTTAAATTATTGGCTGAAAAAAGTAGAGATACGGCAAGCTACAGATGTCTTCCTGTGTGGTCCTTTGCTCAGTGTGATTCTTGTTTATATTTACATTCTGTTATATATAGTTATATATATATAATTATATTATACAGTACAAGGCAAATTCATAAACGTTAATGTTTCTCATTCCTGGATTCCCTTTGAAAGTCATGGATGGTACACTTTGCAGCTTTAATGACCAAGTTTGGAGCCTCACACTCCTTACAATTGTTCAGTAAAAACGTAACAATCTAACACATTTTAATGCAGCAAGTATGCAGAACGCTCCTCCTGGCTGTTAACTTTGACTTAGAATGTTATTGTTCTTCTCCAAATTATCCTATTGTTAGTGAAGACTCAGCAAGATGGCAAAGGGACAGGCCAGTGATGTAGGAAGACACAACACAGTGTGCAGAGTAAGGGCTTAAACATTGAAAAGATGGAGATGGCTTTTCAAGATTCAGCTCTTGGTCCTGCAGGCAAGGACCATTTGTAAACTATGCTTAGTCTACAAAGCTAGAAAAAGAGTCACCGAGCTTCCATCTTTTGGAGTTAGTTAGAAGGAAACCATTTTTGTGGAAAGAGCGAAGTAGCACCTAGTTTGACTGGGCTGCTATCTCGCTGAGTTTGGGCACCCTAGAAACCTGCAGCAGGAATGGAGTTATCTTGGATTCTGATGTACATGAGCTGACTCGCAGGGGGAATCCATATATTCTATTTCTATATAGATGGCTGAGGATTACAAGTTTCATTCTTTTTGTCAATTTCTGTAACTGTATCCACAAATACTGTGATTAGCTATTTAATATGTTCAGATAAAAGTACCTGGATAGGCACCAAGAGTTAAAAACTATACTCAGTTAAAAATTTTCCAGGAAATAACTGGGACTCTTATTTCTTGATACCCCTCAACCGCAGGATTAAATAAAGTTTCAAAATGATTCATAAATCTATTGTAATATACATGTCTGCTAAGCAGTGTGAAAAGGTGACTTTTCTGTGCCTGTGTGTTCATAGATGTCACACTGAGTACAGACCTCGACAAACTTAATCTATCCCTGGGGTTTCACTGATGGATATTTACTTAAGGTAAACAAAATATTTCTACATAGATGAGAGCTTACAAATAAGGATAGCGGATAGAGCTTCAAAAGAAATAGTCTACCGACTTCTGAGTAACCTGAGCAGAGCATAATCAGAGCTACAATACCAGCAAAACTGCATGAAAAAGACTCCATTTTAAATTTTTATGGATTTTTATACTTCTCCAAACAATATTTTTCCTAGTCTAACATGTATAAAAATATTTAATACTAGTATCTTAAAAATTAGGGAGAGAGTGGAAAAAAAGAAAAAAGAAAAAAATGTTGTTTTAAGTGCAGATCTTTTTCTTTTGTAGAAAACAGTTTTTTTTTTTCATACAATCTATTCCAGTCATGGTTCCCCCTCCCTTAATTCCTTCAAGATCCTCCCTACTTGGCCTTCTTTCCAAACCCAGACCTGGTTTTTGTCTTTCATTAGAAAACAGTCATCTGAATAATAAAATAAGATGAAACAAAAACAAACCTGAATAGGACCAAGCAAACAAAAAGAACCAAAGAAAAAGCAGAAGAAACACGTACAGTCACCGAGACATACTTCAACACACACATGAATCCCATAAAAACATAAATCCCGAAACTATAATATACACGTAAAGGACCTGTGGGTAAAAAAATAAAATAAACAATGTTCTGACAGAATATGGGAGGAGGGATCTCTAGGTAGCAGTCCTCTAACTATGCCTCTGAGCTCATTGTGTATTGGGTATCCACTGCTGGGCACAGGCACCCACTGCTGGACATGTATTAGTTTTTCATAAGACCCCTCACATGGCCCTTAGTTTTAGCTGTCTCTCTGTATTCTCTCTTACTCCCTCTTCTCTCCTCTCCCTGTTTGATCATTCATCCCTGCCCCACCTCACCTATCCATAACTACATACTCAACTTCCCTTTCCTAGGGAGATCCATCTGTTCCCCCACTCCCTAGTTCTTTACTCTATACCTAACCTTTATGGTTATATCAAAGATTTAGCAACTAACATCCACGTATAAGTGAATACATACTATAGTTGTCTTTCTGGGCCTGGGTTACCTTACTCAGGATTTCTTTCTAGTCTTATCCATTTATTTGAGAATTTCATAATTTCATTACTTTTAATAGGTGAGTTATATTTCATTGTATAAATGTGCCAAGCTTTGTTTATTCATTTATCCATTAATATATATCTAGGCTGCTTCCAATTTCTGGATATGTTTATAGAGAATCTATGAACATGGTTTGAGCAAGTGTCTCTGTAGTAGGACGAAGTATCCTTTGGGTATATGCCCCAGAGTTGTAAGGAGATATAACTGGCAAAAATAAATAAATAAAAATAAAAAATAAATCCTCTGAATGTTATGAAAAAACATGTATAAGGAGTACAAGACTGACTATTGATGCATTTTTGACATAAAATTTCATTTTGAATTGCATAGGTGAGACATTTTTGAAAACTCAGTAACACATCTATTACATCTTTACTAAAATGCATTTAAGTTAAATAGCTGAAAATGCTTTAAGCATTCAGAGTAAAATATTTCTAAATCAAAGAAGACTATTATAAACGAGGAATCTCTTAAAACAAATGACAAAGATGCTTTGTTAAACTAAGGTTGTATTGAAAGCCCAGTCAGTAGCCTCATGTTCTCAGGGTGAAGGAAGAAAGGGCTTAGGGAAGCAGCTCAGTGGGTAAAGTGCCCGGTGTGCAAGCCTGAGGACCTGAGCTTGGATTCTCAGCACCAGAAAAACAGTGAAGTGTGATGGCACCCACTCAAAATCCTAGTGCAAGGGTCAGAGACAGAAGAATCACTAGAGATCTCTGGCCAGCTGGTCTCACCAATCATTGATTTCAGAGTCAGTGAGAGACCAGGTCTCAAAGAACAAGGTGAAGAGCAATCAAAACACTTATTATCACATTCTGGCCTACACATACACATGCTCAAGTAGATAAAAAAAACACACTACCCCCCCCACACACAAGCACAGACACACACACACAGGCACACATACACACACAGGCACACACAGGCACACATACACATAAGCAGGCATACACACAAGCACAGATACACACGGGCATACATATACACACAGAGGCACACACACACACAAAGGCACAAATAGGCACACATAAAGACACATACATACACACAATTTAAAATTTTTATAAAGAATGAAAAAAGCAAAATATCTCACTCCCCGCTCCACACAAGACAACTATCCCGCAGACCCACAGTTCTCATTTATGGAATCTATCTTGACACAGTAGAACTAACTTGCTTAATTGCATATAGCCTTAGACAAAAACATAATTCAACTAAAAAGTGTGCCCATTGTCCTTGGCGGCTGCAGGAAGGTCTGAATCTTCATGAATATTAGCCACAAATTACATGAATCTTTCCCAAAACCTAATCCAAATTCTTTACCTTATCTGTGGGGGTAGCTCTTCCAGAGGATTCGGGTCTTCATGTTTATGGTGCAGTGTGAGAGGTCAGGAATAAATTTAGAAGCGATTTGAAGCCATGAGAGCTGTAACTGTTTTATGGTGGAAGGATATCATAGTGTTAGAAATGGAGTGGTGAGAACACTAAGTATCATTTAAAACTTTATTTAAGCTGTCTCAGAGTAGACACGTTTCAGAACAGTATGCAAAGTAAAATTCTTTTACTTAAAAAGTAAGAGGAAATGATATTTCATCAAATTTAATAAGATCAAATGTAAGGCAAGCCAATTTTAGAAATATTGATATATGAAATATATTCATTTTAAGTGAAACAAACATTTTATTAATGCTTTCACTAAAAATATTTTTTAAATGTTACACATCTATAATCCAGGCACTCAGGAAGCTGAGACACTATTGAGAGTTCATGCTCACAACCAGTCTGCACTAGTCAGTGAGATGATACCATCTCAACATGGTGTGGGGATAGAGGAGGGAGAGTTTAAAATGCTTTAAAATTATAAAGTTGGGTACTATGAGAAGGAAGTGCTATAGGATAGAAAAAGGAGCCCTATCCATCCATCCATCCATCCATCCATCCATCCATCCATCCATCCATCCATTTGCCTACCCACTTACTCATCCATCTGTCTGCCCATCCACTCACCCATCCATCCATCCATCCATCCATCCATACATACATACATACATTCATCCATCCATCCATCCATCCATCCATACATACATACATACATACATACATACATCTTTATGCTGTGTCCTTCTACACTGCTTGAACTTCTTATCCAGACCATGTATCCAGGTGGTATGTGCATGTGAATGAATCTGGTTCACACAATGCTATTCAATGTGTCAGCCACTGTTTTTATTAGTATATAAACAAATAGCTTTGTAGATGCTGCTTGGCATCACAATTAGTCAGCATGGCAATCACAATTCATGGAAGGTGAAGGCAATTTTCCATTTGTGCTGCAACTGCATTCTTGCCTGCTGGGAAGTAGACAGAAGCATCCTATGGGTTGTGTTGATTCAGCTTGGCCATCTGAAGTAACCCAGCATTAACAGTTGGAATGGAATACTGCTGCTTTAGTCACGGGCTCTGCTGGTGGCACTTTGTGGTATGTGGTGTTAATTATGTTCCTTTTATACAATATCAGTGACTGGGTAGAAAGAGTTGACGGTGAGTGTCAGCCAAGATTCAGGATAAAGGTGGCTCCCTTGGAGTTGATCTGGTATTTCACTTGGGGGAGGAAAGAACACAGATCCAGGTCAGCAGGCAAAAGGTTTGTGGGCAGGAGAACACAGGCCAAGGAAGGCTGCAGAATCCAGGAAGTGGCCTGCTTTATTATTCATGAGTCCTGCTGCTTCTAAGAACATTCTGTACCGTGTACAAAGTTGGCTTAGTACAAATTCCAAAGCCATTTTCTTAATCATGTAGAATCTCATTTCCAGAGTAGGCCGATAAGTAAGTTGATAGTTAAACATTTGTAAACTAATACATTCCAGAAAAATCCGCCCATTGGCCATGTGGCCAAAGGACACCACAGTGCTTCAGTAAGTGTAGAAAACAGTGTTCTCATGCATACTGGAAAAATATACTCGTTTGCTTCTTCCTTTATACAAGAAATGACTTGTTGAGTGCCTACTGTGTGCACTGTACTATACTGGGAACACACACAGCTGAGGACAGGTATTTACAGGGAGCACATATTCCTTGCAGGCTAGTAAATGCTGTGGGTATCCACATCTGGATGGTACAGCATGTATATATCCTCATTATGCAAAACTATAGCAACTATGTGACGTCATTTAGTGTGTTAAAAGTATCCCGTAAAACATGCGTTTTACTGAGAAGATAGGCATATAATATATTAACCATTTTCCAGCTTTATTAAGGTGTGGTGACAAAGAAAACATGTATTTATTACATGATGTGTTAATATATGTATTCAGGAGCTGGAGATAGGGTCCGTGTTTTTGAGTACTTGCGGCTCTTACAGAGGACCAGTTTGATTTCCAGCACCTACATGGTGACTCACAACCATCTGTAACTCCAGTTCCACCTTCTAGTCTCCTTCAGGGTCCTTGGAGAAACCAGGCATGTAAGTGATACACAGATGTACGTGTGGCAAAACACCCAAACACATAAAATAAATACAAAATAATAGAGTAAATAAAAGCTTTAAAAAACACTTATTCATGTGTCTCAACCAAGCTAGTTACTACACATGACCAAGCTCAACGAATGTTATTGATCTCAGCAAGCCCATTCCCTGGGCTGTGTTTTGTCAAGATGCTTAGTAGTGCTGGTGGGATCTTCCATTCACTCGCTCATGCGCATTGCTGATTCCATTGCAATGCACCGTGCTGCCTGAGAAGAGCCACAGATACACATCATTTACCTACACTACACTGCACTCTGCTTTCACATTCTAAGCATAGGGGCGTGGGGGTGGGGGGAGATCATGTCACATCAACACTTGCTGTGCTCCTTCCCAAAACTGACCAGCAGGGCAGAGCCATCTTCACCCTCCTGTGGTTCTGAAGTGTCAGGATAAAAGGAGACCTGCACATACTTGAAGAAGCGTTGCTCTGTTCCCTCTCCCGGCAGCCTTTGTGAAGTATTCATCTGTTCTGTTTCTACAGATTTGCTTGTTCTGAGTCTTTCACCCTATGAAATACCTGTCACCCGTATATCTGGCTCTTTTGCTTCACATGCTATTTTCAAAGTTCCTCAATGTTGAGCATGTTGTAGGATCCATTTCTTTTTTCAGGGCTGGGTATGTTTTCAGTGTATACATACGTCACCATTTATCCATTCACTCTTCAGCTAATGAGACATTGACCCTTCTCCTTTCTGCCATTTTTGACCAGTCCTCTATGAATACACACATGAATGTACTTGTTTCAAACCCTGCTTTTAATTCTTTGGGGTAGATTCTCAAAAATTAAATAGCTGAGTGATATGGTAATTCTATGTTTAATATTTTGAGGGAAAAGACATGCAATTTAAAGGCAAACAGGTATTATAGATTATTGTAGAATCTGATAAGAGCGAGGAAACCTTTATTTTTCTTGCCTTTCTCTTCCTGCTGCCCACCACGGCTCTACAGCTCCTTTGAGCCTGCACAAGATTGGGACTTTGACTCCAGATTGACCTTGTTAGTTAGATCAGATGCCTGCCAGCAGTGAGCTCTGAAGCATACGAAGGTCCTGAGCCCCGGTCCCAGAGCATGTGAGCTGAACGCTCTCTGTTCCCATCTCCCATCACTTACTCTGGAAGCCTGTTGCTGTTAGCAATCCCTGAATCAGTCATGTGAAGAGAGCCATTAGCCGAGGTTAATTAGTGCCACTGAAATGTAAGTAACGAAAGAAAGTGAGTCACATAGCAGTGTGCTTTTATAGCAGTTATGAAGGGAGGGTAGATCAAATGTACAAATCTAGACTGCAGGGAACACTGAGTGGCTGAATCATATGTCCCACTGAATATGTTCCTTAACATAATCTTTCCAGGGCTTTGGCTGAACTGTTCTTCCTGGAGCCTGCAGTGACCTCCCTACACCTGTAAGGGAAACCCAACCACAGCACTCCTGAGAGAGGGGATGGAAGCAGGCACACCCTCAGTTCAGAGCTACAGTGTATCTATCCTGCTTGAACTATTTTTCCTGCACTCTGTCCACTGTGTTCCTCTGTAGCTCAGAAGCCTGTGGCATAGCTTGGGAGCTCACAGAGAGTGCTTAGAGCAAAGTGCCTGAGAGAAAAAGTGGCAGTTTACCTTCCACAACCAATGTTTCCCGGTGATGAGCCTTCACTGCCTAATCCTGATACCATGTTATGTTAGTCATTTAGTAAAATACTCTATTTCTCAGTCTGCCATAGACCTACTTTAAATGACACACGGCTACTGACAGGAATCAGAATTAACTTTGTTGTCAGAAGTGTGTATGGCAGAGGTGGCTTGGCACATCTGTCCACACTTTTAGCATGGTTACCGGTGTGGGGCCAGGAGTGGAGGTTAGGTAATGGCTTAATACTCCCATGGCTTGACTTCCTGCTTCAAGCTAGCAGAGTAACCCTAACCCCACCCCAGTCACTCAGGTCTGCATCTGTATGAACAGTACCTGTCACAGGAGATTATACTGAGCAAAGTGTCTAGAAGAGTGATTATAGTTGCCAGGTTAAGTGGTACATGGGGCAAACAAGTAGGCAACAGCAACCTGAGAAGTGGATGGATTCTTTGGGTATTCAGAGGAAGTCTATCTACATCATGTGAGATCACAATAGTGCTTGCAGAGGTGACATGAGGGCAGGAAGGCCCAGTGGGCCTCTTGCTCTATTTCTTGTTCATTCAGTCCAGTGCTAAGGGCATCAGCAGCGCTTAGCTCACTGTTCTCTGGACAGATTTATCCTGGTCCATAGACACACCTTTAGAAGATGCCAAAGAAAAGAATTATTCCTTACACAGGTTACTTGTCCTTCAAATAACCAGACTACCCTGGAGGTTGTATAGTCACTTAGCCTTTCCAAGACTCAGTTTATCTGCTTAAAGAAAAAAAAAAACAAAACAAGGTCTCAGCTCGCCATGGTCTTCAACAGAAAACAAACAAGCAAACAAAAATACTCCAAATTACCGTGGATCGCACTATGGCTGCAGTTTATCTGGTACCTCATTCACTTTTGTTTAGAAAGAGCTGAATGCAAATCACGTGAGACTCAGGCCTGATACAGTGACATTTGAGGTCATGCCTGATACAGTGTTTCACAGTGCATCATCCCAAGGGGCTTTGTAAATCTGTAAGACTACCAAGACATCAATGTGGTCCACAAAACTTGCAATTTCTACTTGAATATTTTACAAATCTCATGGTTATTTCCCTAACCCCCTTCATGACTATCTAATGTCCCCCATCCCACCTAGTTGGAAGAATCAACTAGCCCACTACTGTGCAAAAGCCAAAACTCTTCCTATGACGGAGACATCAACAGAGAACTAGAACATGTTTAGGAGACTCATGACAGTTTCTCCTCACTCTATGACCTCACTACTGTTTCAGTTTGTTTGCACTTTGTGATTCACACTATATTGCTCAAAGTGAGGGAGACCAAGCAGTGATCAGTCTTACATGGGCACAGATAACATGGATGTTTGGAATGTCATCGAATCCCACAGTCAGGATGCAGGTCCTATGATGACACCGCATTAGAGAAAGGACAGGTTCTACGATGTTTTGAAGACCTGCCACACCTTGGTACTTCTGCCTCTAAATTGATGAGATTGTTGGGAAATATAAAACAGAACTGTGGCTTCTGGCCTCAGAATACTCCACGATGCTATACTGTATGCTATCATAGTGGGTGCTACCCTCTCCCCTTGCTCTGCCTCTCTACACCTGCAAGGGTCAAGGCCACACTAAGGGCTGCACTGCTTGTCTAGGGCTGCCATAGCAATGTTCCACCAATCAAGATGCCTAGCAACAGAAGTGCATGGCTCCCAGTTCTCAAAGCTAGAAGGGCTGAGAGTCAGCAGAGTTAGTGTCTTCTGAGGGCCATGAGGGGAGGCTACCGCCTGCCACCTGCTATCTACAATCCAAAAGGAGGACCTGCCCCAGGAATCAACTGCCCTTGAATTTATTCTGTGTGTGTGTGTGCATGTGCGTGTGCATGTGTGTGTGTGTGCATACATGTATGTGAGTCTGTCTCTGTGCCTAAATTCTCATTTTCATAAGAACATCAGTCATACTGACTTACGCTTCATTTAATAACTTGATGTGACTATTCTGCATGGGCAATAATTCCAAATAAGGTCACATTCATAATCACTAGAGGTTAGGCCTTCAAATTTTAGGAGAGGGTAGAAAATGATTTGACCATGACACTTGCAACCATTGTTGCAGAAAGCATACACTCACATACACACACACACACACACA